>NC_138378.1:39523907-39564027 GCF_054177405.1 Leptonychotes weddellii
GAGGATCAGTTAGCCTGGTGATGGGTATTAAAGAGGGCACATTCTGCATGGAACACTGGGTGTTATGCACAAACAATGAATCATGGAACACTACATCAAAAACTAATGATGTAACATATGGTGGTTAACATAACAATATATTTTTTAAAAAAGAATATAGATTCTAAGAACACTGTCAACAATGTTGACTCAATTGACACTTGATAAAACTCTACCCCCCAAATGGTAGAATACACATTCTTCTCCTGTGCATGTGGAACATTTACCAAGGTATACCATATTCTGGGCCACAAAATAAACTCAATAAAGTTAAAAGGACTTAAGTCATCTAAAGTATGTCTTCTCACAACAAAAGACAGTGTAAGAAGGTAAAACTCCGGGTTAATAGCTCTCATGAACATCGATGGAAAAAATCCTAATAAAAATCTTAGTAATTTGAATCAATATATAAAAAAGATAGTACATCATGACCATGTAGAGTTTGTTGTGGGAATGCAAGGTTGGTTTAACATAAAAAATCAATCAGGGGCGATTGGGTGGCTCAGTCAGCTAAGCATGATAACCCTTGATCTCAGCTTAGGTCTTGATCTCAGGGTCGTGAGTTTAAGCCTCGTCCTGGGCTCCACGCTGGGCATGGAACCTACTTAAAAAAAAAAAATCAATGTAATTCACCATATTAACAGGCTAAAAGGTTACCTAATGTTTCTCTCAAAAATACAGGGAAGGTATTTGAAAATTCAACATTCATTCCTCATTAAAACTCTCAGAAAATTAGGAATCAGAAAGCACTTCTTCAGTGTGTTAGAGGCTATTTTTGAAAACCCTGTAGCTAACATCATACTTAATGGTAGAAGACTGAATGGTTTTCCCCCGTGGTCAGGAACAATGCAAGAATGTCCGCTCTCACCTCTTCTATTTAAATTACAGTGGAAGTTCAAGCCAGCACAAAAAGATAACAGAAATAAAAGGCATCCAGATTGGAAAGGAAGAATTAAAACTGTCCTTTATTTGCAGATATAACATAATCATCTAGAATCTACAAAAACAGCTACTAGAACTAGTAAATAATTTAGCATGTTGCTAAATATATACAAAAATAACATGCAAAGTTTAATTTTGTTTCTATGTAATAGCAATTAACAACCAGAAATTGAAATAAATACCATTTACACTAGTACAGATACACAAAATACTAAGAGATAAATCTGACAAAAGATGTTCAAGACTTGTACACTGAAAACCACAAAACATTTCTGAGAGAAATGAAATAAGACCTAAATAAATGGAGAGATAGCCCATGTTCCTGGTTTCGAAGACTTGACGTTGTCAAGGTGTCAATTCTTCCCCAATTGATCAATGCATTCCCAGTCAAAATTTCAGGAGGGCTTTTTCTAGAAATTGAAAAACTGATTCCAAAATTCATATGGAAAAGGGAAAGGACCTAGATTGGCCAAAACAACTTTGGAACAGAGCAGTTGTTGGACCAACACTACTGATTTCAAGGTTTACTATATAGTTCTTGTCATTAAGCCCCTGTGATAACAATGCCAAGGGAACCAAATAGAAGATCCAGAAATAGACTCAGCGTATAATCTGTAGTGACAAAGAGCAGATAATCGTTTGTGTGTGGTTGGCTGAGTGGTACGGGGCAGGAGGGGAGGGGTACCTAGAAACACAGAAGCTTTGGGGAGTGAGGTATATGCTCACTATTTTTATTACGGTGATATTTTTATGGGGGCATACATAGGTTAAAACTTTTCAGAAGGTATACTTCAAATATATACAGTTTACTGTCAGTTATACCTCAATAAAGCAGCTGGAAGAAACTTAGTGCAGCTTTCAAGTTACACAGAAGAATAAGAATAATGAAGTAATAACTATCATCTACAGAGAACTAGGAGGAGCCAGCACTGTGCTAGCATCTCTGTATCTACCTGTCCTTATTTTATTCTCCTAACAACCTTGTCAGGTAGGTGCTGCTTTTAGCCTCTTTTTTACAGAGAAGGCCATGGAGACTCCATGATTTTCCCAAGTCAGGAAGCCGTGGAGCCAGGATCTGAACCCAAGGCAGCTGGTTCCAGAGCTGGGGCTCTGAACCACTGTAGGTGTTGATTAAATGTCTTGCCTTTGTCATCTACAGGGGAGAATCACAGAAGAAGCCACAGCTGAGGAACTTCTGTCAGCAGTCCATAGTGGAAACACTAGTGAGATGGAGGTAGGGTTTGTGTGCCGGCTGGTGGGCCCCACGAGGTTCACTGCTCTCCACTCAGTGTTGGTGAGCTCTTTCCTCCTCCAGGCTCCCTGCTTCTCTCTACCAGCTCAGAGCTGGCACCTTCTTTAGCACCGACTCCACAAAGCCTCCCTCGATGAAGTCTTTCTCCACTGAGAAATCCTTTATTCAGTATCCCTTGTACAGCTTGGTCCTAGAAGTTATACTGTTACAGATTCAGGCCAAGGGGTGGTAGCATCTTCTGCCAGCAGCCACCCCTGGGGCACTTCTTTATCCTTTGTTGGTTTCCCTTCTCCCTGCCCACACCTTCACATATGGTCCTTTATTGAATCTCCTTGGTTTGCTTCGCTGGAGTGTGCCCTCTGTTTCCTGCTAGAAACCCAAGGATTCAGGTAATTTGGCAGGGCTCTGTGGACCCTGCTCGGGATTTTGGATTTTTCCTAAGGAGCAGAGGAAGGCTTTGAAAGTTTTAAGTGGGAGATTCACATGATCAGACACTCTCATGCCCCAGTGGTGAGCCCAGTTTTGAGCTTTCAGTCGATTCCCCATTGCCTCTTCTGGACTCGTGAGTCAACCTGAGAAGTCTGGAGAGCCCTTGAAGGAACAGGAAGTCGGGTCATCTCCACGGAGATCTGGGAGGACCACATTACTGGAACACTAATCCCAGACATTGGAATTCTGAGAGACGGCCAGATTTTGTCACCCCTTTCTTCTCCAGATTCTGAGAAATTAAGAAGCCTACACAGAAGTCAGTAGGGATAAAGGTGCCACTTGATTTTGGCCAAAACTGAACTGGAGAACAAAGCTTGGACGTGTGACAGGTGGATTTCCTAATTCCCCCACTGAATCCAGTGTACACACCTGGCCAGAGGCAGGACTTCACCGTTGGAGCAGGGTCTGCCCTCCTGGGCCGAGTGTGTGGAGGACAGGAGAACTCATGCAGTCAGGAGCAGGATGTGCTGCTAGGAAGAGAGTGCATCAGGCAGGTGGGGGCCCATTTTCCAAATCTCACTTTAGCACCTACTGTGGGACCCTACCCATGTCCTTCTGGCACTGCTCATTCCTCAGCACTCGAGGACAGGGACTTCAGGTGCCTGGTCTTTCTCTGGCGCCGTGCTGCAGGCAGGTCAGAATCTTTGGGGGGCAACCATCAGACAATGACTGAAGGTAGTTGGAGAATCAACACCCCAGTTCCTTTCTCTTAGGTGGGACAGCTCTGAGAGTATTCTCCACAGTCTCCCAGGGATTTCAGTGGGATTGGATGGGACACTCTGCGTTGGTGTCCTTCCCTTCCTTGCCTCCCTTCTCCACTCTCCTTGCAGAATTCCTAGCATCACTCCCCGAATAAACTTAGCTCAGAGTTTGCTTCTGGGGACACCCACACCAGGACACTGACTCCTCAGGTTCCGGGGAGGAATGAGGCATGGAGCAGAGGGTGAGGCATGCTCTATTTCTAAGAGGTAGCTATACCTGTAGGGACCCAAATCAGAATGTGGATGTGGAGGAGGGGACAGGATGGTCCCTGCTGCATTAGACGTACTGGACCCCCAGAGGGCATCTGGGTCAACAACGTGGATTGATGTCCTATGTTTATCTCCTCTCCCTTCTGGAAAAAAAACCACAGAAAAGACAGTAAAGCAATAAGAAGTGGGGCACAAATCCACAAAGACAACAAGACTAGGAGAGGAGATATTAGAAGGTGAGCCCTTTCAAAATGTTGAGAATGAAGAAAATCGATGGAGGAGTTTACACTGGCTTAGCACAGCGGAGAAAGGAGAAGGTCCAGCACCACTGTGAGGGGAGGCACTAGCAGAAAGCGGGTACCTTCTCCTCCTGTGTCCACAAAAGGCCCAGGGCCTGGGGCTTCTGGAAGGCAGGGCGAGGACTGGGCTGAAGTGAGGGGTCTGACAGTCTGCTATGCAGTGTTGGGGACACTAGAGTCCTTGCGGACAGCACCTGGCCTGTCTACTGTACTCAAGTGAAATAACCAGATGACTGTCCTCTGGTTAGATGGGACAGAAGCAGCTCTAAATTCAGGTTCAGCCCGCACTGTGTGAGGCTGTGTAATGGGGAAAAGGCAGAACAGACAAGTAAGTGGAACTCTCCATTTCAAGTGGAGAAACCTCTGTCCTCTCCTCCCACCATGTTCTCCAAATGCCAGAAGCCAGGTCTTTGTATTAGTTTTTTATCACTATGGTAACAAATTATCATGAACTTAGTGGCTTAAAACAACATAAATTTATTCTTATACAGTTCTGGAGGTCAGAAACCCAAACCAGTGCTAAGATCCAGGTGCAGGCAGGACTCTGTTCCTTCTGGAAGCTCTAGGGGAGAATCCCTCCCTTTGCTTTTGCTAGCTTCTGGAAGACACGTGCATTCCTTTGGCATGTGGTACCTTCCTCCATCTTCAAAGCTGGTAGCATTGTATCTTCCAGTCTCTTGACTCTGACCCTCCTGCCTCTTTTTTATAAGGGACCCTCCTGATTATTTGGGCCTACCTAGATAATCCCGGATAATCTCCTTGTCTTAAAATCTTCACTTAATGACCTCTGCAGAGTCCCTCTTGCTCTGTAAAATGCACAGGTCCTGGGAATTGGGCCATGTACAGTTTGGGGGGCCACTGTTCTGCCTATCACAGTCTCCAAGAGATTGAGCACATATTCAGAGACATGGGGGTAAATACCAAAGAAATGAGAAAGTTGAAAGGGCTAGCCAATGGGAAGAGGAATTGAAGGGACAGGGGACTCCTGATATTCTTTATAAGGTTTTAGTGCTGATATTATTTTAATGTTTGATGCATTACTTTGATTTAAAAGAACTCTGAGAAGGATCTCAGAATGAATCGTTTTCCTCTGAGCTATAACACCTTCTTAGACGCCCCTAAAATGAGCCTGGAAGGTCTAACACTAACTTTCCAGGTGGCTCCTGCCCATTGGACCTCCCTGGGCTCCACCTCACCACGAAACCGCCCGACAGTCCCAAGACCCAAAAATTCTTGTAGCACAAAATCACAGTGAAAACACTTTGGGAGGCAGAGGTATTTTGCTTATGGAATTGATAGGTATATAGTACTACCACACTCTAACTTCTCCCCAGCGTTGCAGTTGAAATATGGATCCTATGTGAAAGACCAACGGAAACCATTCGTTTTCTGACCTTCACGTAAGGACTTCTTTCAATCCCTTTATAAATCTTGAATATCTCATTAAGAACATCTCATTAAAACTAGGCCTGGCTCAGGACGATTTGTTTCAGGTGAGACTGTCACATCTGTCCTAGAGAGATTGTATAATGAAGAGATGATGCAACCACTAGCCCATTAAATTGCAGAAAATGAATAGGATTCCCGCTTGGTTCCTCCTGTCTCCTTGCTGTAGGACATAGAAAACCTCAGTCAGCAGTCCACTATGGGTGATACAGATGGCTGTGTCAGCTGTTTGAGCTTGGCATCCATTTCGATGCCCGAGGAGACCAGCGACTTCCGCCCCATCTACAAGGGAGCCTCAGCTGCTTTTTGTATTCAGCTCTTTTGTATTGAGGAGAAATACGAAGCAAGGCAAGTACTGGTTGTCTATCATGGTAAGACTTTTCTTACGGCATTGGTGGCCTCACATTTTAATCTTATAGAGCCCTTGGTTTCCAAACCTGGCCTCACATCCTAATCCCGCTTTTTGTTTTTGTTTTGTTTTGTTTTGTTTTTTTTAAGCATAGATTTCTGGGCCCCAGTCCCAGAGGTTTCAGTCCATAAAATTTGGGCAAGGGCCACAGAACGGGACTGCCCAGGTTTTGGCTCACCTGTGTAACAGTTGGAGATCTGGAAAATCATCACTTATGTAACCACATGCTGCTCTCCTTTCTCTAAAGTTTGCATTTGGGGGGAGCTTTGGATTTAGGTGATTGCTTGTCTGGAGTCTTTTGGTTGCAAGTATGGAAAATCCAACCCAAACTGGCTTTTAAAAAATGGAATAATTGCCTCATATCATAAAGGATAAGTCCACTGGTGGGATTGATTTTCAATGTGGCTTGATTCAAGATAACCCCATCAAGTTCCAAGTTTCTCTCTCTGCCTCCTGCCTCTGGTTCCCTGCTGCTGGCTCCTTTCTCAGGGGAGTGTCCCTTCTTGGGGCCAAAGAAATGGACAGTGGGCTCAGGCTCTGTACCAGAAGCTAGTGAGGAGGACTTTGAGCCTGGCTTTCTAGCTAAAGCCCCATCGGGCCTGATCAGACTGTGTGCTCATTCCTGAGCTGATGGATGGGGCCAGACCAGGACATGACAGCTTAGTCCTTTGCCTCATGCTCCCCCCACCCAAATTTGGGGCTGGAGCCTTACCCATGTGTAATCTGAGTGGGGCTAGTAGGACACCGAACAACAATCCAGGGAAGTTGCTAGAAGGAGGAAGCATGGTGCCAGACAAAGCCTGGGTACCCACCAGACCACTCATTCACCCCACTTCCTATCCCCATGTGTTCGGTGCTTGCTGCCATCTATAGTCTGGAAGTGGACCTTTGACCTAAATGCCTAGATTCCACATCTCCTTTGGAATTCCCACCAACTCCACCATTTTATTCACAGAACAATCTGGAAGAGGAAAAGATTGGCTCATTTTGATAGACCGGAAGATTCAGAGTATCCTTTAGATGACCAAGAATGCTGCTGGACATTTCCTTCTTAGAGAATGTATTTAAACATGCTCCCAGTCTCTCAATCTCACTTAGAATCATGTTTTACTTGTACTTTTTTCCTCTTAAGTTTTCAATTTCTTGGGAAATCTTAGAAGTTGAAAAGGGAAATCTTTATTTTACTTATATTGTAGACATCTAAAAAGCCTATAAGCCCTTTTAGATTAGTTGTGTATATTTATTTTCCCCTGTGCATTCAGATATGATTGTGCTTAGAATGTGACTTTTGAATTTTCAGACAGAAATTTTTTTTTTTAAAGATTTTATTTATTCATTTGAGAGAGAGAGAGCACATGAGAGGGGGGAGGGTCAGAGGGAGAAGCAGACTCCCCGCTGAGCAGGGAGCCCGATGCGGGACCCGATCCCGGGACTCTAGGATCATGACCTGAGCTGAAGGCAGTCGCCCAACCAACTGAGCCACCCAGGCGCCCTTCAGACAGAAATTTGATGATCCATTATGGTTTGCCTGTGACTCTACAACCACAGGTGGTCAGAAAATCTTTTGCATGTAAAAGAGAAAAAGATCAGAATTGCTTATAATATACCCACGTCTCTCTGACAGCTCTAACAAAAAAGGGAGGGATTATGTCACAGAATGACTACTGAGCCTCTTTGAATGCACAGGTTGTTAATTGCTATAATAATGTCTTTAGTTATAGAAAAATACTTTATTAATGAAATATGAAGCTTATGACTTTCTGCAACTTGATTAATGTTCAGCTAGACTTGAATTCCGACTAGCGGTCGGCCACCACTGCTTGACAGGAAGAGAGCCATAAATCTCTTTAAATACATACTGACGCTGCATTTGCTTGCAGATCGGTGACAATGCTTACTGTCTTGTTTACAGGTCACTGGACTTTATGAATTTCATCTTCAGTCTTTTTCCTGTAAGTACATGCTGAATTTTGAGTAATATAATTGGTTTTGTAAGCTAAAAAAGTTGTAGAAAGGTAAAATGCCATATTCACTGTCCAAGCACATACATCGCTATGAATGTTGAGGTTTGAATTGCTTCCATGTTCTGAAAATAAGGTTGAATGACATATCATGAACTTTTCAAAATATTGTCATTGCTGGTTCTAATAGTTCCCTTTCAATGTCTAATTTCTTTTAAGGATAGCTTTCACGGTGTTTTGTTAGAATCAAATCATTAATAGAATGCTGGTAGTACATGAAAATTTCAGAAACGACACAAAAGTGGATTAGACAGCCATATTACTTTATAGCTTACATTGGCTCAGAGAATTCTGAAACCATTAGATTGCTTTTCTGAGAGTAGGAAAGTAGGAATTTATGGCTGATTTTCTGGTTGGCGTCACCTGACACAGTGCCTGACGTGGGGTAAGCACTCAACCCACTACGACAGGTTTGGTGGATGGGCCTCAGGCAAACAGACAAGTGCAAACGACATCCTCCATTCCTATCCTCTGCCTTCATTTTTGGATCATTGTTGTCAAGGGATAGAGATTCTAATCAATTTCTCACTTTATTGGAGGGAAGAAAGTGGGGAAGGAAGATGACTGAGGAAAAAATGGATTTTTATAAAGATGTTTTCCCTGCCTTGCCTATCACTTAAGGCAAGTCAATAACTAGACTTCTTCAGTTGGCTAATTACAAGAAAAATACCTATTGTCTTATTTTTCCTGATACTCTTTCTACTGAGGCAAAAACCAAATATGGTTTAATTATGTTTCCTGAAGCCTATGTGATCATAGGTTGTATTTCCTCATTTTGTTAATATAATGAAGCCTTGTAGTAATGTTCTCCATATTTCTCGTAACATTTTTGGGATTAATTTTAAGGCATTTTGAAGCTCATAAAGCAATGTAGATTATCCTAAGGTAGGCTTTACAAAGCCAGTTTCCCTCAGAGATGCCCCAAAGTAATTTCCCTACATTTAAATTCACTCCTACTTTGAAGTCCATGTAAAGGCAGATCTTCAACATTACAAAACCATGCTGGTTTTAAAAAAGTAAAAGACATTTTTATGGTTTAATTCTATTTTATTTCAGGATATGCAGAGAGAGGAACAAAATACTTTATAATTCATCCTTAAATCCTTCAAATCTAAGTCAAAGCAATTCATTATAGTCTCCTCCTCCCAGAGGAAGCCCACTGAGACTTGGCACCCATTCCTTATTTTCAGCTTGAGTATTTCAACAACTTGACTTTCAAGTTCCCCAAAAGGAGCTGTGTTATTTTGCTAGAAAGAAGGAAGATAAGGTCAAACAATGATTCACTCCTTTGGTTTGCAAAAATGTCCCCAGGGTTTTGGATTACCACAAGTAATGCCTGCACAGGGTTCAGGAGGAGGCGAGATCCCAAAGGGACAAATTAGCTCTGGGAGGAGCAGGCCACTCCCGCAGGCACCTGGCAGAGGGTCAAGTGGGATGTATGGAACACAGATGGTCTAGGACAGCTCTGTCCAATAGACAACAAATTCGAGCCACATAAGTAATCTAAATATTCTAGCAGCCACATTAAAAAAAAAGCAGAAAAGATGCAGGTGAAATCAATTTTAATAATATATTTTATTTAACTGAATATGCCCCAAATTTAATCATTTGCACATGTAATCAGTATGAAAAACTATTGAGATATTTACAGTTGTTTCCCCAGTGTTTGAAATCTAAAATGTATTATTACACCTGTGGCACATTTCAATACAAACACTACATTTTCATCAGAAATACTTGATCTGCGTTTAGATTTCGTAAGTTTGACAGTTGCATAAGTAGATTCATATACCCAAGTTGTTCCAACATACATAAAGCTTTTCCAATAACTGAACTGAGTATCAGTTTTTTAATTTAATTAAATTATTTAAAATGAAATAAAATTAAAAACTCAGTTCTCCAGTCACACTAGCCACATTCCCAAATGCCCAGTGTCTGGACATGGCTGCTGGTTCCCATACTGGGCAGTGCAGATCTCAGGGGTAAGTGGCAGTTCTGAGGACATCTGGATCCTCCTATGCCTGCTAACTAAACACACTTCCCAGGTTAAACACATCCTTAGATCTGTTCACCTGAATGGGATCACGTCATGATAGAATACAGACGTCCATTCATGTGTAATACAGGATTTTAAAGAAGAAGAGGCCCGGATCACCACCTCTCATCTCAGAGGAGGGGGCCGGGGCTGGTGCTCTATCACTTAGCAAGCCTAGGGCTGATGCCCGTGCTGCCTCATTGCCTCCAGGGTGCAAGCGAATTTGCCAGCACAAAGGACCTTACTCTCAAAACTGACTTCCACAAAAGAGCTATGCAAATGGGTCCCATGGTTTACAATATTCATTTATTTAGGTTTCAGCCAGACTTGCAGAGATTTTCTCAGTATGCCTGCAGTTCCTTATCCTCTTGAATTTCATATGATTACTTTCCAAATTATAGGAAAGCTGAACTTGAATACCCTGTCCTTTACACATTTTACCCCCTATTTTCTGTACTGTTTTACAGCAGGAATTGTTTAGTGATGAATGGTTTCTGATTCTTTTCCTGTGTGTCCTGATCACCAATCCTGTTAGGACAAGAACTTCTGCATCATTTCTCTGCCGCACCTTACCCCTGAGTTTGCCCTCATCCAGAACTTCGTGAAGATTGTCCCCTTCCACAACTGTACGCTGGAGCAGGATCTCTATGTCTTCCATCGGGCTGGATTGCTCAAGTAAGTGGGCATACGTTTGGCCAAAAGACAGTCCATGAAATTAACCAAAGAGAATGGAACAAGGAGCTTGGTACCATTTTAACTTAATGATTTCTTTTAAAAATTGTTTTACTGGTGGAGGGCTTGATCAAGTGATTTTAACCTATTGGTTAGGGAAAAAGTCATATTAAGAGTTACCTGTCCAGTCAGACATTTTATTGTCAATAAAAGACCATTTGATACCAAAATAGAAAAACTGACCAAAAAAATAAAATGGCCAGACTGTTTGCATATGAAGAAAAACAAACAAACAAAAAATAATGGATATTTAAAAATCTTCAAACTTATTCATCAGGGGAAAGGAAACCCAGATAAGACAAGATCTAAAATAGAGAAGCATTCAGTTCTAATGAAACAATGTAGCAGTGGTCAGAATGTAATTGACATGAAATTTCCAAGGACAATTTGTCCAGAATGGGGCAGTGGTTCATATCCTTCAATTCTTTAATTCCACTCCTAGAAATATATCCTAAAAACTGGTTGCAGAGATGCAAACAAAAATTTATATATAAGGATTAAAGATATTGGAAATACTCTAAATGCCTAATAATAGGAGAATGTTTAAATACTTATATGAAGTATAACTATGAAGGAATTATAACTCTGTTTGCAATTCATTTAAAGAATTTTTAATGAATGGAAAATGCTCAGAATGTAATGCTAGGCTCATACCAGTATATAAAACAGCATTTAAATATGACCTAAATCTCTAAAGAAAGAAAAAACATGAATAAACTGGAGTAAAGGGGGACATGCTGATGTGATACTATGCTATGCCATCCAACCCTTCTTGTTCAGGACTAAAGAACTCACTTTCTAACTGTGGGATGTGTGAGCACCAACAGCTTGAAGCTGGGTCCCTCTTGAAAGAGATTGCGACGGACTGAAGAGAAGGGCTTTGCCCAAGTTTGCCCCTCCTTACAGGGGTGGAGGATCCTAAGAGCTCACCACAATAAATCCCAGCCTGTAGAGCTCTGTGTGAGGCTGCCTCCCACAGGGAACCTGGCCTGCAACGCTAGAGGGGGTCAATGGTTGCCCTTGGGCGGTACTAGGAATATCTGGGATGATTTTTAATTCCCTTCTTTATATTGCCTAAAATTTGGAATTCTACACCCAGCTTGTGTACTGCCTAGGATTCTTGTGCGGGCAAGTAGTAGAAACCCATCCAATTGGCTTAAGTAACTGGAGAATTTTTTACCACATAGAGTCAAGTGAAGAATCCAGTCAAGTGAAGAATCCATCCATCCAATCAATGGCGATGCTGGTTTCATAGAGGGTTTAGTTAGTCCTATTTGGTCTGTCTCTTCCAGGTTGACCCTTCTTAACCCAGTGCTTCCTCTGTGGTTGCAGGATGGCTGAGATAGCTTTAGACCTTTTATCACTTCAAGTCCAATGGGAAAAGAGTGATGGGTATGCTTCTTTTCAGAAGCCCCAACACAAAAGTCTATTTGCCTCTCATTGACTCAGATTGTGTCCTGTGCTGACCCATCACTGGACCAGAGGCTGTTGGTTGGTATCATTTAGGGCTGTTCCCAGAGCTCCGGTGTTGGAAGGGTGCATTGCCAGACACAAATCTGGGGCCATCGCTGAAGAATCGGGCAGTTGAGCTTCTCCCTACAGCTCTGTTTCAGGACAGGACCATCTTGATCAATAGAAAATGAACAGTATATGTGTGATAGGAATAATATCAATACTTTGCGTTTTCTATAATTTACCTTTTTTAAGCTAAGGTCTTATACATGCAGTCTTATTCTTACAAGATATCATGGAGTTCATCAAACTGCATTTAAAATGGGTGCATTTTATAGAATGTAAATGAGACCTCAGTAAAATTACTGCAAAATCTTACGACAAATGGATTGGTGGAGTAGTTTCAGAGAGCTTTCTCTATAATTGATATATTAGCGTTTTAAATGAAACTTTGAGAAACATCCTGAATGATCACTTTATGTTTGGGGGCTGGCTAAATGTATTTTGGCATATTCATTCAGAACATTACTATACAGATTTTGAAAAAATAGAAACAGATCTATGGAATGATGTCTAGGGTGGTGAGAAAAGCAAGTAGTCAAACAGTAATAGCAATAGCACTGATAGCTTACATGTATGGAAGGTTTATAGCATTTTGGTCACTTTCTTAATCACTTTCCCTGTATCAATACGTGCAGTGACCTTATTAGCTAGGTACCATTATAATTATCCCCATCTTACAGGTAAGGAAACTGAGACTCAGAGAGGTTAGGTAATTAGTTCAAAGTGACTCAGCAGGATGTGGCAGAGCTCGTATTAGAACTAAGGCAGTTAGGGGCGCCTGGGTGGCTCAGTCGGTTAAGTGTCCAGCTCTTTTTTTTTTTTTTTTTTAAAGATTTTATTTATTTATATGACAGAGAGACACAGCGAGAGAGGGAACACAAGCAGGGGGAGCGGGAGAGGGAGAAGCAGGCTTCCCGCGGAGCAGGGAGCCCGATGCGGGGCTCGATCCCAGGACCCTGGGACCATGACCTGAGCCGAAGGCAGACGCATAACGACTGAGCCACCCAGGCGCCCCAAGTGTCCAGCTCTTAATTTCAGCTCAGGTCATGATCTCAGGGTCCTGGTGTTGAGCCCCGCATGGGGCTCCCTGCTCAGTGCAGAGTCGGCTTGAGATTTTTCTCTCCTTCTCCCTTTGCCCCTCTCCACCCTGCTCTCACAGGCTCTATGTCTCTCTCTCTCTCTAAAAAAAAAAAAGAACTAAGGCAGTTAGCTTCCAGAGTCAACACATCACCACTTCATATATTGCTTCTCTTTACTGTGTTTTCAGGTGAAGCCACTGCAACAGAAAGACCCCAAAACACAGTGGCTTGAGTCAGATAGAAATTCCACCTCTATCACACGGTAGTGCCGACGTGAGCGGAAGAGCAGCATTTTCCCCATGAAGTTGTGCAGGGACCAAAATTCCTTCTCTTACTGCTTCTTCATCTGGTAGAGTAAGGGTGTTTACCTAACATCTGCATAATGAGTCAGGGGTCTGTGGATTTGGTTGGAAAGAAAAACTCCATCTTTATTTTACTAAGCTCTAATTGAAATTTAGCATGTGCTTCCACTGTGAATGGAGGCAACATGCCTCAGAAGTATTCCCGAAGCCACGACTTTGTAACCAGTAGAAATCATGGATATTTTCATATCATGTTACAGTTGTTCCAGATGTCTCAAAATATGTATGCTCATCCTACTTTGAAATTTCCCTAAATTTATTCTAACCAGACTTGTTACTTAATGCATTAATTAGGAGGCATAGATATTACTAAAACATACATTTTTAAACATTTTGTAACTCTATTTCAATGTAATTCATTGTCTTTTATTTTACACATTTAAAAACATTAGTCTGAGCAGGGGCCCTAGCATCACCAGACTGCCAGAGGGGTCCATGGCACACAAAATTTCTAGACTATGGCCAGAGTGGGCTCTTTTCCTTCTCATGCTTCGAGCTGGCTCAGAGCGTGGCCACATTTCAGCCCATGGAGAAGGGTAGGAAGAGAAATGAAGAAGCACTTCCCTTTTATGGAACTTACATCACTTCTGTGCATAGTCTGTGGTCAGGAAGTTGGGTGCATAGCGGAGGGTATGTCACTGATAGGTTGGTGTGTGCCCAAAGTTGGTTCTGTTATTAAAAAGAAGAAGGGGGGAGAGGATACTGTAGACACATCACTTCTAGTTTTTATCTTGCATATATATAGAAGTTCTAGAAAGGTACACAGGACTTTATTAACTTTATTAACCTTGGGTACACAGGACTTCATTAACCTGAGGAGAAGGGGGGGTATAGCTGGCAACTTATTTTAGCTTTATGTTTATCAGTGCTTTGATTTTGTTTCATTAATGAACTTTTTGGAGCAGTTTTAGGTTTATAGCAACACTGAGAAGAAAGTACAGGGGTTTCTACTTACCTCTGTCCCCCCTCCCACCCACAGACTCTCCCTCAGTTTACATCCCACAGCAGAGTTATGCCATTTGTTACCATTGATGAACCCATATCGACTCATCGGGGGTTTAGTCTTTCTGTTTTGCATTTTGTACGTTTTGACAAATGCATAAAGACATGGATCCACTATTTTAGTATCCTACAGAGTAGATTCTAAAAATCCTCTGTGCTCTACCTCTTTCGTCCCTCTCTCCTTCCCCACAACCCCTGGTAACCACTGATCTTTTTTAAAGTTTTGTCTCCAGTTTTGCCTTTTCTAGAATGTTCTATAGTTGGAATCATACAGTATGTAGCCTTTACAGATTGACCTTTTTCACTTAGTAATACACATTTTAAAGTTCCTCTATGGCTTGATAGTTCATTTCTTTTTGGCGCTGAGTAATATTCCATTGTCTGGGTGTAGCATAATTTATTTATCTGTCCGCTCATTGAAAAGCATCTTGGTTACTTTTAATGGCAATTATGAATAAAGCTTCTATAAACATTTGTGTGCAGGTTTTTGTGTGGGTGTAAGTTTTCAGCTCATTTGAGTATATACCAAGGAGCACAAGTTTGGGTCATATGGTAGGAGTGTTTAGTTTTTTGTCTTGTTTTTTTCTTTTTTAAAGATTTTATTTATTTATTTGAGAGAGAGAGCACACACAGAGGGAGAGGGAGAGGAAGAAGCAGGCTCTCCGCTGAGCAGGGAGCCTGATGCGGGACTCGATCCCAGGACCCTGGGATCATGACCTGAGCCGAAAGCAGACATTTAACCGACTGAGCCACCCAGGTACCCAAGAGTGTTTAGTTTTATATAAACCTCCAAACTGTCTTCCAAAGTGGCTGTACCATTCTGCAATCCCACCAGCAAAGAATGAGAGTTCCTGTTGCTCCACATCTCCACCAGCACTGGTACTGTGAGTGTCTTGAATTTCTGCCATTCTAATAGGTGTGTAGTGTTATCTTGTTGATTTGATTTGTAATTCCATAATGATGTATGGTATTGAGCATCTTTTCATATGCTGTTTGCCATTTGTATGTCTACTTTGGTAACATATCTGTTCAGATCTTTTATGCATTTTTAAATTGGGATGTTCATTTTGGTTTGATTTTTACAAAATCATGGGTATGCATTACGTCTATCAGAGAAAATCTAGTTATTTTTGTATATACTGATATTTAAAATTTTTATTATGACTCAAGTAGAACTTTTATTAAAATGTATTTTACACTGTCTGCATTATTAAGTAGAGTGTGTTGGTGACATTTTCTTATGACCTGGGATTCTCTTTATGAATAAATACACACTGGAAATGGAGAGCAACCAGATGACTTGGGATCAGGAATGGGTCATGGGTCTGGCTGGAGTAGTGGCCTTGTTCTTAGTGGCTTCATTACTTAATTCCTATTCTTCTCTCTCTCTCTGTTTACTATGACTTATTTTGCTTTTATTAAAAATTAAATTTATTTTTTTTTAAATAATGAGATTTTCAACACTTGTCTGGAAATTAGTCCTGGTTGCAGCAAGGCCCTTGTTTCTCCTTATACTTTGTTCCCATTTGCAGTATCAGCTTCATTTTTTAAAAAATTTCATTTATTTGTCAGAGAGAGAGAGGAGAGCACAAGCAGGGGGAGTGGCAGGCAGAGGGAGAAGCAGACTCCTGTTGAGCAAGGAGCCCGATGCGGGACTCGATCCCAGGACTCTGGGATCATGACCTGAGCTGAAGGCAGACGCTTAACTGACTGAGCCACCCAGGCATACCTCAGCTTCATTTTTTTTATCACTCATGTATAAAGTTGGGGCAAATCATGTACACCTGGTTTCCTTTCTGGAAAATTAAAGTCTCACATGCCAAGGTAGTTTTTGCACCCTTAGAAGAACATGATCTTTTGTCACTGCTTCCATCTGAGCCCTCATCAAGAACCTTCCTCTGTTCCTCTGGGAGTTTTGTGGCCAACCAGCTACCACTCTGCACCTCTTCTCAGCTTGTCCATGCATGTAGCTCCTTTCTGCTGTTCTTCTGGTTCCCATACCCCTTTTCATGTAAGAACCTGCTCCTGCTTGTGTGGGGAAGAAATCCCTCAAAACCCACATGTGTGTCACCACCACCATGTCCCTTTTGTGGACATGGCAGCAGGCCACTGTTTTCTAGAGAAAGCTTAGATCGTTTATTTTTATTTTTTAATTTTAACTGTAATTCCAAATAGTTAACATATAGCGTCATATTAGTTTCAGGTGTACAATATAGTGATTCAACACGTCATACATCACCCGGTGCTCATCACAAGTGCACTCCTTAATCCCCATCAACTATTTTCCCCCTCCCCCACCTCCCCTCTGGTAACCATCAGCATGTTCTCTATAGTTAAGAGTCTGTTTCTTGGTTTGTTTCTCTCTCTCTTTTTTTCCTTTCCTCATTTGTTTCTTAAATTCCACATGAGTGAAATCATATGGTATTTGTCTTTCTCTTACTGACTTGTTTTGCTTACAGTTATACTCTCTGGCTCCATCCATGTTGTTGCAAATGGCAAGATTTCATTCTTTTTTATGGCTGAGTAATATTCTATTGTATACCACATCTTCTTTATCCATTCATTAGTTGATGGACACTTGGGTTTCTTCCAAGTTTGGCGATTGTAAATAATACTAGTATAAACATCAGGGTGCATGTATCCCTTTGAATTAGTGTTTTTGTATTCCTGGGTAAATGCCCAGTAGTGCAATTACTGGGTTGTAGGGTAGGTTTATTTTTAATTTTTTGAGGCACCTCCATACTGTTTTCCACAGTAGCTGCACCGGTTTGCATTCCCACCAACAGCATAAGACAGTTTCCCTTTCTCCACATCCTTGCCAACTCCTGTTGTTTTTTGTGTTATTGATTTTAGCCACTTAGGTCTTTTCTTTAATTCTTTACTTTAACTAAATTGTAAGCACAAAGAGCTTTTTAGAGAAATCACACATTTAATGTTAGATGCGGTAGTTTTGCCTGTCAGGACTGCTCAGCTTCTACAGGGAATATGACCTCGAGAACTGCCTTCTACCCTCTGCTTTTTAAATTTTTTTAATTGTTATTATTATTTATTTATTTTTTTTAGAGAGAGAGAGAGAGAAAGAGAGAGCATGTGCAAACACGTGCAGGCACGTGTGGGCACGTGCGGGCAGGCAAGTGGGTGGGGCAGGGAGGGGCAAAGGGAGAGAGAGAATCTTAATCAGACTCCATGCTGAGTGCAGAGCCTGATGCGGGGCTCCATCCCATGACCCTGAGATCATGACCTGCTGAAATCAGGTCGAAATCAGCTGAAATCAAGAGTCGGATGCTTAACTGACTTAGCCACCCAGGCATCCCTATCCCTCTGCTCTTTTTAAAAAACCCTGTTCTCGGGGCAAGTGGCTGACTTAGTAGAGCGTGTGACTCTTGATCTTAGGGTTGTGAGTTCAAGTCCTATGCTGGGCCTAGAGCTTACTTTAAAAACACAAAACCTGAAAGCAACCAGGATGTCCTTCAACAGGTGAATGTATTAAAAAAAAAAAACCCTGTAGTGACACCTGGGTGGCTCAGTAGGTTAAGAGTCTACCTTCACCTCAGGTCATGATCCCAGGGTCCTGAGATGGAGCCCCGCATTGGGCTCCCTGCTCAGCAGGGAGCCTGCTTCTCCCTCTGCCGCTCCCCCTGCTTGTGCGCTCTCTCTCTCAAATAATGATAATGGCTTTCTTTGTAAAAAAGTGAAGATCTTCAGATTTCTTTCTGTTAGCAAAAATGAAGTGGAGGATCCCTGTATATCATTTGTAGGAAAGGATAGTGATTCTATCTCCTCTCCAGATTCAGATTTTCTAGAACCATGTAAGCCACATCAACTTTAAACCTTTTGTTATCTGGTAATTTCTGGTTCTGTTGAGGTTTGGAGGCCTTTTCGTATTGCGTAAATAGACCCTTGGGCTAGGTCTTATAAGAATACATGAACTATGACAGTCTTAGGGATTTTTGTCTACTTACACCAAGTAATGTTCATTTCTCTTCTCTCTTTCTAATTCTTGTCTTTTCATACACACCCTCCCCTTAACCTGAGTTTTCCTAAAACCATCTTTTCAGATTTCAAAACATAGATGATCAGTGGGAATGCTTTCAGCTGGAAATGAAAGAAAACCCAACTCAAAATGGCTTCAGCCATAGGGCATTTATTGGCTCAGGTAACTGGGAGGCCTGCAGACAGGCCGGGTTTTAGGGTTTGAATCTCTGGGGTTTGGATTTCTTCCCCTTTTCCACTCTGCTTTTCCTGGTGTCAGCTCCAGCCCGAAGCTGGCTTCCATCCCATTGGCAGAATGGCTGCTGCAGTTCTGGGCCAACACCCCAGCACGCTGCAGAGAGGGAGGGAGCTGGCTGCAGGCAAGCGCTTGCTTTCCCAGAGGCCCCAGCACGCCTCCTCCATTCATCCAGTACCTCATGTGGACTGTGCAGTGGGTGCCAGCCCCCATTCCAGGTTCCGGGCAAGCAGAAGGGACTCAAACAGACAAAAATCCTCGCCCTCATGGGGCCTGCATTCTAGTTAGAGGAGAAAGACATACATAAAGGGAAGAGAGAAAATACACAGTGTCTAAGTGATGAGAGTGAATGCGCAGAATAACAGAGATCAGGGAAAGAAGACTCGCTGGGCTCTGGGGTGTGGAGGTAAGGCCTCTTGGGGAATGAGGTGAGGGTGGAGCCATGTGGGCACAGGTCCTCAACACCTACTCTTTTTATACCATGGTTTTAGAGTATGTCGTGTCCTTCCATTTTTTGCTTCACTTCTCTTGACATTTGGGATGGATTGTTCTTGCTCTGAAGTTTGGTTACTTTAAATTTCATGACCTCATGTTCTGGTCTCCCACCCAATCTCGTTCTTCCCTTGGGAAATTATATTTGTGTCTGTCATCTGCCCTCTGGCCATGCTGGTGAGCCCTGGAACAAATCATTCATTCAATTGTTAGCGGTGCTTACCTCTTTTGTCAACAAATTCCATGCCAAGGTTCCCTATCATTTCACTTTTGACTTTGAAAAGAGAACATAATATTTATGTTAACTTTCCTTTAAATGTATATACACTAAATGCTTTTTAACACTTCTTACTTGATATAGTGATTTCTAGGAGGTTTCCAAATGTAATATGAGATTAGAATATGGTATAAATGATTTTCTCCTTTTGCTCGTGCTTGCCCATTCTTAGCCTTCCTACAGGCTTTTTCTTCCTCTTGTTTATTCATGAGTGGTGGACACAGTTGGATGAACTTGCCACTCATTCCATCTTCCTGCCCTTCCAAACCATGTTTTTCTGAAATTTGCCATTTTTAATTTGGGGGAATATGTTTCAAACTTATTTATTGTACTAGAAATTATTTTCTACGAATAAGTATTTACTGCTAAAATAAATCATACCACTAATTGTCAACTTTGCTCATAAATGAAAATGTCTCTAGATGGTTGACTTTTAAATGATTCATCACCTCAGCATTTTTCTTTTATTTGCTTCTCTATGGATGACTCTGTCATGCCTGGTTGTCATTTCTTCTAGCATGTCACTGTTTCGGGCCCATGTATCATCAACAGTGTTTTAGTGATATCAGTCCTGGTGCTTTTAATCAGCTTCCTTGAATAGAACCTAACAGAAAACTTTATTTTGTGGTTATTGTTTTGTTTTGTTGATTGGTTGGTTTAAACTGAAATACTGATGACTGTCAAGTTGTTTTATGTTTCTGTTACATAGATTACTCCTTTGGATTTCAGAAAAACTCAATTTACTTTTTCTTCTTTATATCATTTTGATTTCATTTACTGGCATCATAAAGTTGCCCTATATTCTGCAAGGCTCCATCCATGCACAAATACTCCTGTAGATGTCTAAAACCATTCATTCAATTTGAGGTTGAAAAATTAACTGTTAAATCTTTTTCCTTCTACTTTTATATATGATTTTCTATTTTGTTATGTGTACAGTCTAATTAAGTACTATAAATTCTGATCTTTGAGATCAGAGTCTGCCAAAAATGGGACAAGAAGAAAAACTCACTGGGAAACAGGCCCAGGGCTGCTAAACTTTCAAGACCCAAGAAGGAACCAGTGGGCAGGGGCTTCACCATTTCTTCATGGAGAGGTGACATTTCCCAGGGAATCATGGGTTTGGGCATTCAGGTACATCAGAGAGAGAAAGTGTAAGAGAGAGGTGACTTGGGAGCTTGAAGGCCTATGGGGAAGGGTTAAGAAACAAGATAGCCCCATGCAGGACTCCCTCAGGAGACTAGATGGAGGAAGCCATGTGAATGGATAAGGAGAACCCCAGCTGATCTGTCTCTCTGATTCAAGGTGGCCTTAAAACCAGGCCCAAACCTTAGCAAAAGAATAAACTCTCCTGGTTATTGAATATAAGTTCACTTCCAGGAAGGCTGGGCAAGATGACATGCAGAACAGGTGGAGGGAGGTAGGAGTTCTCCTTCCTGGTTATACACCATGAGACAGAAGGACGGGGCCTAGCATAAAGGTGATAATGAAAAAATGAAGATCAGAAACTCCTTGTTTGAGACTTGTGAAGAGGTGAAAGTAGGCCCACATTTAGATACCTCCGGTGGATCCACCATCTTTTGCAGTCCCACTGGGCCTAATTCTGACATGTAAACATAAACATAGACTTTGTCTTTTTGGATATTTATTTAGCCCATTAAAAGCTCATTCCACAGAAGGTCTTGGTATCATTTTATAAACCCTCAATGAATTTTCTTTTTTTAAAAAAATATATTTATTTATTTATTTATTTGACAGAGAGAGAGGGAGAGAGACAGCAAGAGAGGGAACACAAGCAGGGGGAGTGGGAGAGGGAGAAGCAGGCTTCCTGCAGAGCAGGGAGCCCGATGTGGGGCTCGATCCCAGGACCCTGGGATCATGACCCGAGCCGAAGTCAGTCGCTTAACCAACTAAGCCACCCAGGTGCCCTGAATTTTCTTAATCTTTAGATTTATCTGAAAATATGGCAAGAAATAAAGATAGCTGCTCCCTAATTCAACAATAATACAATCCCCTTTTGGTGTGTGCATGTGCGTGTGTGTGTGTAGGACATCCATATATATTTTAAGATAATTTCATTTTAGTTAAGGATCACGCATATTGAGAATAAAATACTAAGCATCCTTACAAGTTTGTTTTGAAGTTGTTTTATTTTTCAAAGGGTTTTCTGTAACTGAAACATAGGCTGAGTTCTCCACAACTCCTGGTCCATTTCTAACCTCATATATATCATTTAAAACTTTAAGGAATTTCAAAATTATTTCTTGGAAGATGGTTCTGGAACCAACAGAAGATCAGCTCCATAAAGGCAGGAATTGTGGCCTGTCTTGTTCCCTGATGGATCTCCAACACCCAGAACACACCAGGCATTCAGCAGCTGTTTAATCAGTAGTTCTGATAACTGAATGAACCATTCTCAATAAAGGCACTTTAATAATTGATTTTTAAGGAATACATTTAAATTGAGAATCTAATCATTTTTTACTTTTTCTGGATGCTCCTGTCAATTGCAGTATAAAAGAAATGAGGCCGTGTAACTATTGCCACATTTGTATTTTCTGTCTCTTGGCCACAGGTCCCCGTCCTCTCATTCCAGGTAAAGGCGAAACAAACAAACTGCCATCCCTAGCATTTGATATGTAAGCAATCATATCCACACTGGCCATTTGCCTCAAAGCCCTGGGTGAAAAAGTCACCCGTGGAATAAACCTACATTTGGCTTTCTAAGTTAAGCAAGGAACAATGGAAAAATTGCTCTCAGAGTCAAACACTAGGCAACAGAGAGCAGCCTTGTCCAAAAGAAATACAGGGTGAGCCACATATGTAATTTTAAATGTTCTGATTAATTAAAACATTAAAAAGTGGGTGCAATTAATTGTAATATTTATTATTTAACCCCTAATATCCAACATATTATTGTTTCAACGCGTTATCGCTATAAAAAGTATCAGTAAGATACTTTACATTCTTTTTTTGTACCAAGTCTTCAGAATTCAATGGGTATGTTACACATGCAGCACATCTCAATTCAGAGATGCCACCTGTTAATTGCTCAGTAGCCACGTGCGGCTTGCGGCTCCCATATTGGACCGTGTAGCAAATCTATCTCTATAAATGTGCCTATTCCGGACATCTCATATAAATGGAATTATACAATATATGGCCTTTGAGATGTGGCTTCTTTCACTCAGCATAACATTTTCAAGGTTCCTCCATGTTGTGG
Source organism: Leptonychotes weddellii (assembly GCF_054177405.1). Classification (NCBI taxonomy): domain Eukaryota; kingdom Metazoa; phylum Chordata; class Mammalia; order Carnivora; family Phocidae; genus Leptonychotes; species Leptonychotes weddellii. Next base: position 39,546,721 of record NC_138378.1, read on the forward strand.
GCTGTGTCAGTACTTTGTTTCTTTCTGTGGCTGGATTATACTTCCATTGTGGATAGACCACATTTTGTTTATCCATTCAGAAGTTGATAGACATTTGGGTTCTTTCCACCTTTGGGGCTATTGTGAACAATGCTGCTATGAACATTCAAGTACAAGGTTTTGTGTGGACGTATGTTCTTAATTTCCTTGGGTATTTTCCTAGTATTTTTGTGGTCTTGTTTTTGCATTTAGATCTTTAATCCTTCTGAATTAGATCTTGGCATAAGGTGGCCATATCAGAACAGAGTTCTTACCCTTCACTTAAAAATTGCTCATAATATTTATATTATTAAGGTGATATTAATTGATCATCTTTATACCAGTTAATTATAGATGTAGATTGTTCTTTGCAAATATGCTACTTTGTTCATAGTATGGAAGCATGCATTAAAATTTAAGCATAAGATATTCACTATAATTGAAGGCTAAGTAGGTTAGAATATTACACTTCATTGATGGTAGGAGGAACAGCACTCTCCTATTTAGTAATAACACCCTAATGACTGGGAGTGTTCAGTGCAAGGCCAGCTGCATAATAGGCAATGTGGGACTCCAGTGTAAAATGAGGTAGTCATCTTCCCATGGGCTTACCACTCCAATCCGAGGCAAATAGGCATTCTCCAATGGCTTGCAACCTCTGCACTAAATACTGGATTTGGGAGTAGGCAAGAGATCCACACTGAGCTGCCAGCTGAACACCCCATGGCACTGCCTGCCCTGGGTGGGGATGGCCACTAGTTTGTTCTGACTAGGGACTCCATGGGGCATGTATGTGGTCCTTGACCTTCCCCATGCCTGTGTCCAGGACCTCATGAAGGTAGAACATAATGGCTGAACATGGTCCTCCCCCCACTGATGCAACCCAGTTGTCACCTCTGGCAGAGGGCCAGAGCAATCATGGGGAAGGGATGGGGAGGCACCGTGGGGCCCAAGGTACCAGTGGCAGGAAACAGGTGGGAGAGAACCCATGGAGTGATGGTGGGAGGTGGGTACCATGCATGAGCTGTGGCTCCAAACCCCTGGACATGCTCTATTGTCTTACTTGACTGCATGTAAAAATGCAAAATCAAAGATTAAATTATTAAGAATTTTAAGACTCGAGAAGCCAGCCCAGGTTCAATGTAATTTCTTAACTTTTTTTTTTTTTTTAAGATTTTATTTATTTATGTGACAGAGAGAGAAAGAGAGCGCACAAGCAGGGGGAGTGACAGGCAGAGGGAGAGGGAGAAGCAGGCTCCCCCCTGAGCAGGGAGCCCTATGAGGGTCTCAATCCCAGGACCCTGGGATCATGACCTGAGCCGAAGGCAGACTCTTAACCGAATGAGCCACCCAGGTGCCCCATAATTTCTTAACTTCTTAACATACTTTAAACATTTGGGGAAGAATTCAGCTTTATATATGAAGTAAATATGAAATAAAGCATGATGCTGAACTATTTACTTATAATTTTTATATCTAGCATCTTTTTTTTATTGAGGTATGATTGATGTAACGTTATCTTAGTTTCAAGTGTACCACATAATGATTCAGCTTTTGCATGCACTGTGAAATGATCACCACAGTAAGTCTAGTTACCATCCATCACCATGCAGAATTACATTTTTTTTTTCTTGTGATGAGAACGTTTAAGATTTACTCTCTGGGCAGCTTTTAAATATGCACTACAATGTTGCTGACTATAGTCATAATGCTGTACATTACATGCCCATGGCTTTGTTATTTTGTAACTGGAACTTTGTACCTCTTGACACCCTTCACCCATTTTACCAATTCCTAACCCCCTCCTCTCTGGCAGCCATTATTCAGTTCTCTGTATCTGTGAGTTTTGTTTTGTTTCTTTGTTTTGGTTTTTAGATTCCACATATAAGTGAAATCATACAATATTTGTCTTTCTCTGTCTGACTTATTTCCCTTAGCGTAATACCCTCAAGATCCATCCATGTTGTTGCAAGTGGCACGATTACATTCTTTTTTATGGCTAAGTAATATTCCATTGTATATATACCACATCTTCTTTATCCATCCATCCATTAATGGATACTTGTTTCCATATCTTGACTATTGTAAATAATGCTCCAATGAACATAGGGGTGCATGTATCTTTTTGAATTTATGTTTTTGTTTTTTTGGATAAATACCCAGAAATGGAGTTGCTGGATTATATGTAGTTCTATTTTTAATTTTTTGAGGAACCTCCACACTGTTTTCCATAGCAGCTGCATCAATTTTCATTCCCACCAATAGTGCATGAGGGATCCCTTTTCTCTACAACCTTGCCAACACTTATTTCTTTTTTTTAAAGGTTTTTAAAATTTATTTATTTGAGAGAGAGAGAGAGAGCATAAGCAGGGGGAGGGGCAGAGGGAGGGTGGAGAAGCAGACTCCACGCTGAGCAGAAAGCCCAGTGCAGGGCTCGATCCTAGGACCCTGAGATCATGACTTGAGCCAAAGGCAGCTGCTTAACCGACTGAGCTACCCAGGCGCCACTCTTTAATTTTTATAATAGCCCTTATTACAAGTGTGAGGTGACATCTCACTGTGGTTTTGACTTGCTGTGCCTAGTGGTCCCTGTCTATCTTCTTTGGAAAACTGTCTATTCAGATAATCTGCCCATTTTTAAATCAGATATTTTTCGCTATTGTGTTGCATGAGTTCTTTATACATTTTAAATATAAACCCCTTATCAGATATATGATTTGCAAATATGTTCTCCTTTCAGAGTTAGGCCTTTATCACTATGAACTTCCTCTCCTTTTTAATTTGATATAGTCCCACTTGTTTATTTTTGCACTTGTTGCCTTTGCTTTTTTTTTTTTTTTAAAGATTTTCATTTATTTATTTGACAGAGAGAGAGAGACAGCGAGAGAAGGAATACAAGCAGGGGGAATGAGAGAGGGAGAAGCAGGCTTCCCGCGGAGCAGGGAGCCCGATGTGGGGCTCGATCCCAGGATCCATGACCTGAGCTAAAGGCAGACACTTAACGACTGAGCCACCCAGGCGCCCCTGCCTTTGCTTTTGTATTCAGTTTCAAAAAATCATTGCCAAGTCCAAGGTCAAGGAGCTCACCACATATGTTTTCTTCTAAGAGTTTTATGGTTTCAGGTCTTATATTAAATTCTTTAATGGATTTTGTGTTAATTTTTGTGTGTGGTGTAAGATAGTGATCTAGTTTCATTCTTTTGCATGTGGCTGTCCAGTTTTCTCAATACTATTTACCAAAGAGATTATTCTTTACCCATTGTATATTCTTGCCTCCTTTGTCATATATTAAGTGACCATGTAAACATGGGTTAATTTCTGGGCTCACTATTCTGTTCTATTGATCTATCTGTCTTATGCCAATACTATACTTTTATGAATACTGTAGCTTTGTAATATAGTTTGAAATCAGAGAGCATGATGCCTCTGGCTTTGTTCTTTCTCAAGATTGCTTTGGCTACTTAGGGTCTTTTGTGGTTCCATACAAATTTTAGGAATATTTGTTCTATTTCTAGGAAAATGTCATTGGAATATTGATAGGGATTGCATTGAATCTGTAGATTGCTTTGGGTAATATGGACATTTGAACAATATTGATTCTTCCAACCCATGAGCATGGAGTATCTTCCCATTTATTTGTGACTTCAATTTCTTTCATCAATGTATTATTCTTTTCAGCATGCAGGTCTTTCACCTCCTTGGTTAAATTTATTTTTAGGTATTTTATTCTCTTGATGCAATTGTAAATGGGATATTTTCTTAATTTTTCTTTCTGATAGTTCATTATTAGTGTATAGAAATGCGATAGATTTTTGTGTATTGATTTTGTATCATGCAACTTTACAGAATTTATTTATTAGTACTAACAGTTTTTTGGTGGTCTTTTGGGTTTTCCATATGTAAAATCAGTCATTAGCAAATAGTGACAGTTTCACTTCTTTCTTTCCAGTTTGGATGTCTTTTATTTCTTCTTCTTGCCTAATTGCTCTGGCTAGGACTTCCAGTACTATATTTAATAAAAATGGTGAGTATAGGCATTCTTGTTTTGTTCCTGATCTTAGAGAACAGTTTTTCACCATTGAGTATGATCTTAGCTGTGGATTTGTCATATCTAGCCTTTATTATGTTGAGATACGTTCCCTCTTCCCACTTTGTTGAAAGTTTTTATCATGAATAGATGTTGAATTTTGTCATATGCTTTTTCTGCATCTATTGAACAGATTGTATGATTTTTATCCTTCATTTTGTTAATGTGGTATATCACATTGATTGATTTGTGGACATTGAACCATTCCTTTTTTTTTTTTTTTTAAGATTTTATTTCTTCATTTGACAGAGAGAAAAACAGCGAGAGAGGGAACACAAGCAGGGGGAGTGGGAGAGGGAGAAGCAGGCTTCCCGCAGAGCAGGGAGCCTGATGCGGGGCTCGATCCCAGGACCCTGGGATCAGGACCTGAGCTGAAGGCAGATGCTTAACGACTGAGCCACCCAGGTGCCCCACATTGAACCATTCTTGCATCTCTGGAATAAATCCCCCTTGATAATGGTGTATGATCCTCTTTATGTATTGTTAAATTCTGTTTGCTAATAGTTTGTTGAGGATTTTTGCATCTATGTTTATCAGGGATATTGGCCTTTAATTTTCTTTTTTTGTGGTGTCTTTGTCTAGTTTTGGTATCAGGGTAATGCTGGCCTCCTAAAATGAGTTTGTAAGTATACTGTCTTCTTCAGTTTTTTGGAAAAGTTTAAGGATTGGTATTTTTTTTAATTGTTTTAATTTTTTTCTTTTTTCAAATTTTTATTTACATTCTAGTTAGTTAACATATATTGTAATGTCGGTTTCAGGAGTAGAATTTAGTGATTTATCACTTACATATAACATTCAGTGTGCAACACAAGGGTCCTCCGTAATACCCACCACCCATTTATCCCATACCCTCTCCACTTCCCCTCCATCAGCCCTCAGTTTGTACTCTATAGATAAGAATCTCATGATTCGTTTCCCTCTCTTTTTTTTCTCTTCCCTTGTGTTCATCTGTTTTGTTTCTTAAATTCCACATGAATGAAATCATATGGTATTTGTCTTTCTCTGACTGACTTATTTCGCTTAGCATAATACACTCTAGTTCCATCCGTATCATTGCAAATGGCAAGGTTTCATTCTTTTTGATGACTGAGTAATATTCCACTGTGTGAGTGTATATGTATATATATGTACGTGTGTGTGTGTGTATTACATTTTCTTTATCCATTCATCAGTCGATGGACATTTGGGCTCTTTCCATAATTATGGTTGATAATGCTGCTGTAAATATCAGGGTGCATGTGCCCTTTGAATCAGTATTTTTGTATCCTTTGGGTAAATACCTAGTAGTACAATTGCTGGATCATAGGGTAGCTCTATTTTTAACTTTTTGAGGAACCTCCATACTGTTTTCCAGAGTGGCTGCACCAGTTTGCATTCCCATCAGGGTTCCCCTTCCTCCACATCCTCGCCAACACCTGTTGTTTCCTGTGTTAATTTTGGCCATTCTGACAGGTGTGAGGTGGTATCTCATTGTGGTTTTGATTTGTAGTTCTCTGATGATGAGTGATATTGAGCATCTTTTCATGTGTCTGTTGGCCATCTAGTTGTCTTCTTTGGAAAAATGTTTATTCATGTCTTCTGCCCATTTCTTAACTGGATTATTTGTTTTGTGGGTGTTGAGTTTGATAAGTTTATAGATTTTGAGTACTAACCATTTATCAGGTATGTCATTTGCAAATATCTTCTCCCATTCTGTAGGCTGCCTTTTAGTTTTGTTGATTGTTTCCTTCGCTTTGTGAGGATTGGTATTAAATCTTCTCTGAATGTTTGGTAGAATTCACCAGTGAAGCTGTCTGGTCCTTGGCTTTTGTTTGTTGAGAGATTTTTTTTTTTTTTAATTACTGATTCAATTTCCTTACTAGTAATCAGTCTGTTCAGATTTTCTATTTCTTCATGATCTGGTCTTGGAAGAGTGTATGTTTCTAGTAATTTATCCATTTCTTCCAGGGTGTCCAGTTTGTTGGCCTGTAATTATTCATAGTAGTCCCTTATGATTCTTTGTTTCTCTGCAGTATCAGTTGTAACTTCTCTTTCATTTCTGATTTTATTTATTTGAGCCCTCTCTTTTTTCCTGGTGAGTCTAGCTAAAGGTTTTCCAGTTTTATCTCTTCAAAGAACCAGCTCTTAATTTCATTGACATTTTCTATTGTCTTTTTAGTCTCCATTTCGTTTATTTCTGTTCTGATCTTTCAGATATCTGCTATTTCTGATATTTCCTTCAATTAACTTTGGGCTTCATTTTTTCTTCTTCTAGTTCCTTTAGGTGTAAATTAGATTATTTGAGATTTTTCTTGTTTCTTGAGTTAGGCCTTTATCACTATGAACTTCCTCTTAGAACTGCTTTTGCTGAATCCCATAGATTTCAGTATGGTGTATTTCCATTTTCATTTGTCTCAAGGTATTTTTTGGTTTGTCCTTTGGTTTATTTGTTGATTCATTGGTTGTTCAGCAGCATGTTGTTTGATTTCCATGTGTTAGTGATTTTTCCAGTTCTCTTCTTGTAATAACTTTCTTGTTTCATACCACTGTGGTTGGAAAGATGTTTGATATGATTTCAATCTTCTTAAATTTATTTAAATTTGTTTTGTAGCCTAGCATATGATCTGTCTTGGAGAATGTTCCAGGTGCAGTTGAGAAGAATGTGTATTCTGCTGCTTTTGGATTGAATGTTTTGTGTATCTTTACATTAAGTCCATCTGGTCCAGTAAGTCATTTAACGCTGATGTTTCCTTTTTTATTTTCTGTCTGGATGATCCACTAATGTAGTGGGGTATTAAAGTCTCCTGCTATAAATGTATTGCTATAAATTTCTCCCATTTAGGTGCTTCTCTGTTAGGTGCATAAATATTTACAAATGTTATATCCTCTTGTTAGATTGACCCCTTTATCATTATTTAATGTACTTCTTTGTCTTTTATTACAGTCTTTGTTTTAAAGCCTGTTTTGTCTGATATAGCTAGAGCTTTGCCTGATATAACTCCAGCTTTTTTTTTTTTTAATTTCTATTTTCATGGAACATCTTTTTCCATCCCTTCACTTTCAGTCCGTGTATGTCCTTACTTCTGAAGTGAGTCTTTTTTACAGGAAAGATGTAAAGGGACTCTTTTAAGCTGAAAAGAAGGGGCACTAGTATATATATATATATACTATATATATATATGTAGTATATATATAATAGTCTATTTTAGGTTCATAGCAGCTTAGCTTGAATGCATTCTAAAGGTCTACATTTTTATTCCCTCCACCCCATGTTTTGTGTTTTTGATGTCACATATTACATCTTCTTATTTTGTGTATCCCTTAACTAATCATAGAAGTTATAATTATTCTTGCTACTTTTGGTTTTTAACCTTCATACTAGCTTTATTAAGTGATTAATCCACTACCTTTGCTATATGTTTACCTTTACCAGTGAGATTTTTACTTTCATATGTTTTCTTGTTGCTAATTAATATGCTTTCTTATATTTCTTATAAGGCCAGTTTAGTGGCGATGAACTCCTTTAGCTTTTGCTTGTCTGGGAAATTCTTCATCTCTCAATTCTGAATGATGGCCTTGGTGGGCAGAGGTTTCTTGGTTGGAAGTATGTTCCTTTTAGCACTTTCCATGTGTCCTGTCACTCCCTTCAGGCCTGTAAAGATTCTGCTGAAAAATCTACTGATCGTCTGGTGGTTCCCTTGTACATAACAAGTTGTTTTTCTCCTGCTGCTTTTAAGATTCTCTCTTTATCTTTAACTTTTGGCATTCTAATTATAATGTGTATTAGTGTAGATCTTTTTGAGTTCATCTGATTTGGAACATTCTGGGCTTCCTGGATTTGGATATGTGTTTCCTTCCCCAGGTTAGGAAAGTTCTCAGCCATTGTTTCTTCAAATAAGTTTTTTGCCCTGTTCTCTTTCTTGTTTCTTCTGGGACTCCTATAGTGCGAACGTTATTCTGTTTGATGTTGTCCCATGGGTCCCTTAAGCTATCTTCACTTTTTACATTCCTTTTTCTCTTCACTGCTCAGTGTGGGTGAGTTCCACTGCCCTATTTTCTACATCACTGATTCTTTCTTCTGCTTCATCTAGTCTGCTGGTGAACCCCTCTAGTATATTTTTCAGTTCAGTTATTGTATTCTTCAGCTCTGTGACTTCTGTTTGGTACTTTCCTTTATTGCCTATCTCTGTTGAAGTTCTCACTGTGGTCATTCATACTTCTCCCAAGTTTGGTGAGCATCTTTATGACCATTACTTTGAACTCTTAATCAGGTAAGCTACTTATCTTCATTTCATTAAGAGTTTTTCTGAGGTTTTTTCTTGTTCTTTCATTTGAAACATATTCCTGTTTACTCATTTTGCTTGACTCTGTGTTTGTTTCTGTTTTAGGCAAAACAGCTACCTTTCTCAGTCTTGAAGGAGTGACCTTGTATAGGGGAGGAACCTATTGTTTAACCTTGCCCTAGCTCTTGCTTGTCTCTCCACCCTTTGTGATTGTCCAAGCAGCCTGATTTATTCTCGATATGTCCCAGTTATTGAGAGTGTGCCAAGCCTGTCAGTGTTCCAAAGGGAGAATTCATTCATTGCTGACTTTCAGGCTAATTGGAAGCCAGACCCTCAAGCAGCAGCTTTCAAAGTATGCAAATATATGCAGTTCTGTGGGACTACAATCATAAATCCTGCTGGCCTTCAGACCAGGTAGTTTGGAGGTGTCTCTTGGGTGACATTTATAAAATTTGGGGCTTCAAATGAGTGTATAAGCTCTTTTCTGGGAGTTACTGGCAAGTTGTAGCAAGGCTGAGTGAGAGCACAAAGCTGGCATCCCCTGGCCTACTTTTTCTGAGAATATTCCATAGCTGCTAGATGTGTGGTGAACCTGAGGCCTGCCCTTCGGGCTGGAGCTCCAGGACGAGTACATAGGCCTTTTTCACAGAAAGACTGGGGTGTGTTTCAGTCCACCGTCTGTGCAGTGCCCTGGGGGTGCTATCATGCCAAGAACTGTCTCTGTGATTGTTACAGTCCCGTGGGACCCAAGAACACAAGCCTCCCTGGCTACCAAAGCCAGGTGATCCAGGAGAGACCCCTGTGTGGACTGCGCATGCCTGAGAGTTTTAGCAAGGCAGCAGAAAAGTGCAGGGCTGGGGTGTGCCTGCCAGCTTTAGTGGGCAGCAAGAGAGCACAGGGCCACATGTGTCTCCTGGTTTTAGTGGGGCAGTAGAATAGTGCAGGGACTGTGTGTGCCTCCTGGCACTAGCAAAGTAAACGGCAGCATAAAAATGACACCTTCCAGGGCCTCTGTCCCTGGAGAGAGTTCCAGCAGGCTCCTACCCCCTCCAGCAGATGCTTTAAAATTAGCAAATGAATCTCCTTTACATAGTGTAGGTACTTTTCAAACTGCTGCTTTTACACTGGGTGAGTGAGTCTGCATGTGACCCCTTCAAGAGCAATATCTTTATGTCCCTTCAGCCCTTCAGGTCTCTACAGGTATAAGCCCCAATGGTTTGCAAAGACAGGTGTTTAGGGGGCTCATCTCTTTGGTGCAGGTCCCGAGGATTGGGGTATCTGATGTGGGGCACTAACCCCTTAATCCTCAAGGAGAAGCTCCATATTCATGAGATCTCTCCCCATCATGGGTCACTATGCCAGGGTGAGGTTTTTGGCAAGACTGTGTCTCTGCCTCTCCTTCCATTTTGATGTGGCCCTTTATTGCCTGTTGTGAAGGCACCATTCAGCTAGTTTTAAGGTCTTTTTCAGAGAGAATTACTCCATATGTAGTGGTGTGTCTGTGGGAGATGAGTTCAGGATCTTCCTATGTCTCCATCTTAAATTGCCCCATCTTTCTGCACATTTCAAATTAGATGCATTTGGAATGTAACTTTGTATTGTCTCTGGTTAATGAAAATATCAGTGATTTTTACCTTCTTCTTTGCACTATTTTGCATGTGTTTTACAGGTTTTTTAGAATGAAATGAGTTACTTTTATAATTAATCAAACCCTAATATCATATATATATAAACATATATATAAACATATATATATAAAATATATACTTTACTGGATATTTATTTTATGTGATATTTTATAATTTTGTCTTCATTTTGGGAGGGAATACATATTTTAGTATTTTAACCTAAAAAAAAGTATCTCTCCTCATCCAGGTCTATTAAAATAAGATTAGCCACTTTGTTGGATACTCCTGGTGTTGAAAATCTTGTTAGCACTCTCATGCTGAATAAAAGTATATTGGAGGATTTAAAGCAATACAATGAGGCTCGCAGAGACCATGTAAGTACCTGCTATGACCAGATTGGTTTCCTTTTCCTTGTGATATGGGCCATTATGACCCACATAGGATCAACCTTAAAGTTTCCTTGGATCCCAGTTGGAGATAGTTGGAGAATTGCACAGTGGGAAGTGGGGGAGGTGAGGTTGGAAGATGGGAACAAGAAAAGAAAAACAAAGGAGACTGGGGTTTAAGGATGTGAGGGTGTTCTCTTCACTGGTGGCCCCAAGGTGGGGTGCTGATCAGATATTCTAAATCCTTATCACAGGCATGGAAAATGTGGACTTGATCCAGACAAGTATCCCAGAATAGGATAGATCTCAGGACTTAGAATAGGCAGATCTGACTGAGGTTAGGGAATGGTAGCTCAGGAATCTGTGGGTGCCTGGTGCTCACCCAGGAACACTGGATATCAGACTTAGGACAGTGGGACCCCATTTGACCCTACTGGTTGGTGATTCTGTCTAGACTTTTTTGTTGAGCTGCCTACATTCTCAGGTAATGGATGGGCTGTCAAACACCTGTATGACCAGTGTTAGGTTCTCTTTCTAGTATAGTAACTATACTGTACTTTTGCCCTTGCAAAGGACAAGCTAGCAGTGGTCCTAATGTTAATGCTGCTTTCTTAAGGACCATGACAGTTTACTTAACCAGACATGGAACAGTGCATGTAGTTAGAGAAATGCTTAGTTACTTTTGTGATAAATTTTATTTTGAAAAAAGTTGTATTGAACTATAACCAATAAACAGCTGGATAGGTTCACAATTTGAATATACCATGTAATTAATGAGCACCTGTTTCAGGAAACAGACTAACCCCAGCCTGCCTGAAGTCCCCTTCATGCTCCCATTCAGTTACTTTCTCCTCAGGTTAATACCACCTTAACTTCTAAGATCATAAATTGGTTATGCCTGTTTTTGAACTTTATTTAAAGGGATCACATAGTATGTTTTCTGGTATCAGGTTTTTTTGCTCAGCACTGTGTTTGTGAGATTCACCCATATTGTGCTGTAAAGTATTTCATTGCATGAAGATGCCACAACTTATTTCTTCTTTCTACTGTCATTTGGGGGAGTTTCCAGTTATTGGCTCTTTTGAATAAGCACTTTAGTTAAATTTTAGTCATCAAGAGGGAGACACCAAACACCTAAACACAGTGAAATATTTAATATTTATCAAGACATCAAATTAAAATAAAACTTCTCTCTAGCACATGTTTTCTGTTTTGGTTTGTCTTGATCTTTTTGGGTTTTTTGTTTTTTGTTTTTCATTTATTTGCTCCTTCCCTCCTGACCTGCCAATGCAGTATGATGTATCACCCTGTTCTCAAAGTGGGGTTTAAGGAGTCATAGGGGTCTCTGAGACATCAATTTTCAGGGGGGTTCTGTGAAGTGAAAACTATTTGCATAATAAGAATAAGGAACTATTTTCCTTTTCCACTGTATTGATATTCACACTGATGGTGCAAATGCAGTGGTGGGTAAACCTTGGGAGCCTCGGTGTGGATCAAGGCAGTGGGCACCAGATTTCATCGGTTTCTTCATCGCCATTCACTCATAGTAACAATAAGGAAAAGAGAGCCTAGTGAAGATAGCATTGCACATCAACAGAGTGGCTAAAACACAAAGAGAGGCACCACTAAATGCTAGGGAGGATGCAGGGAAATAGGATCATTTATATGTTGCCAGTGGGAATGTAAAATGATACCATTGCTCTGGAAGACATTTTGGCTGTTTCTTCAAAAACCTCAAAGCAACAATCATATGACCAAGTAATTGCACTCCTGGGCATTTATCCCAGAGAAATGAAGACTTGTACACGATTGTTCATAAGCAGTCAGAATTGGCCCAGATGTCCTTCAACAGGTGAGTGGGTAAACTGTGGCACATCCATGCCATGGAGTAATACTTAACAATACAAAGGAATGCATTGTTGATGCATGCATCAACTTGGATGAATCTGCAGAGAATTGCGCTGAGCTGGGGGATGGGAGGGAGCCAAACCCTAAAGGTTACATACTATATAATTCCACCTATTTGGCATTTTTGAAATAACACAATTTTAGAAATGGAGAAGAGATTATTTGTTGCCAGGGGTTAGGGACAAGAGGAGGACAGGGAGTAGATGGGTATGGTTCTTGTAGGGCAACCCAAGGGATCTTTGTGTTGGAACCGTTCAGTCTCTTGACTGTGGTGGTGGATACATGAACCTCTACAGGGTATAAAATTGTGTAGAACTTGATACACATACACACAATCATAGCAATGTGCATTCCCTGCTTGTCATAATATACTAGAGTTTTGCAGAACATTATCATGATGGGATACTGGGCAACATGTACAAGGAATTTCTCTGTATTATTTCTTAAAATTGCTTGTGAGTCTGCAGCTATCTCCATATAAATTTCAATTAAAAAAAAGGAAAAGCTAGTTTCACTTGAAGCAGTAAAAATTATTAACTTTATTAAACTTCAATCCTTAGGTACCTATATTTTCAATGTTCTGTTGTGACAAAAAAATGAGAAATGCACATAATGCTCTTCTGCTGTAGACTGAAGTTGTTGCTTGTTTCAAGAGAAAGCATTTCTGCAATTATTTGATCTTCATGCTGACCCAGCCACTGTTCTCCTGCAACACCATTTTTACTTGAAAGAACAGCTGGCAGACAAAATGTGGTTATTCGGTCTTGGAGACCAGACGTTTTCTTAAAAATGAATGAAGTGAGGCTGTCTCTCCAAGGAAACAACTGACAGCATTTGTTCCCTCTGATAAAATCCAAGCTTTCAATAAAAAATCAGAATTTTGGAAAATCAGTATCTCTCATCATGAGCTTGACAGCTTCCAAAAACTTAAAAATTGTTCTGATGAGGCTGGTGATGATATTATCAAATGTGATGCTTTGATATTTTGTCATAGGTCAACATTTGGGAAATATGTGTAAGTTTGGTGAACCAGTATTTTCTAGATAAAACATGATGTTACAAAATCACACATAGTAAAAGATTCATTCAAAGAGCAGAATAGACGGATGGGTTTTAATGTGACAATGTATACCAATTTATTGATATGGTTTCAGATTCCACATTGCAGCTCATCTTTAAAACAGTACCACTTGTTGAGTTTTGGTGGATCATCAGAGAAGAATATCCATAATTATCTGAAACGGTTGTTTAAATACTTCTCTGCTTTCCAACTCTGTATCTTTGTGAAGACAGATTTTTTTTTTCATTTATTTCAACCAAAATAACATATTGCAACAGATTGAATGCAGAAGTAGATATGAGCATCCAGCTGCCTTCCATTAAGCCAGACATTAAAGAGATTTGCAAAAATATAAAACAATGCTACTCTCCTCTCTAAATATTTTTGTCAAATTTTAAATTTTGTTTTAATTAGTAAATTAAACAAAAATGAATAAACAAATTAAATTTATTCTCGGTTTGAATTTCTAAAACAGAAACTATCAATAGATAGCTTTAACACACTACTCCATGCTCTTTGGAGTCCTCAGGGAATAGGGTCCTGAGATCATAATTTTTGAGAACCACTGATGTAGAGCTAAAGAAAATGGATTCAAAGTCAAAGGGACTGTGGTTTGAATCACAGATTCATCCCTTACTAGCTGGAAGTCTTGGCATGTTCCTCAGCACCCCAAACTTTATTTTCTTGTAAGTGAAATAGAGGTAGTGATAATATTTACCTTGTAGGAATGAGGATTCAGTGAACACAGGGAAGACATTTAACTTAGTACATGGTCCAAAGGTAAGTACTGATGGATGTTGGCTCTGACTGTCATTGTCATTAGGTGACCATGCTTAAGGCCCACGACTGACTCCTTAGAGAAACCTTGATAGTTATATTTTTAAGGGTCTTAAAATCCATGCTTATCTTTTCAGGATGGAACACCAATGAAGGCATTTGTAGCTGAAGTCGCAGAACAAATAGTTGGCATTGCAGTTATCAGAGATGAAATGGTAAATTGCAAAATAGACATTGATTTCCTGGATTGTGCCTTTTTATATCATGAATTAGCGCACAATGCCTCTTTTTCATTTTTGCATATTTAATATGAATGACCTTTTTTTTGAAGACTATACATTTTTTGGAAGGATATAAATCATCATCTGCTTTCATCCCACTTGGTTGACTTTGAATTTCCCATTTCTTTTTCAGTTTAAAATATGACAGAGAATACATGAAAACATTCATGTAAAAATTCAAATAACCTTCCATTAGGACCCCCCCAAAAGTCTTACTGCTCTCCCCAAAGGATTACTACTATTAATAGTTGGGCATCAGTCCATTCCTACAGTCTTCCTTGCACTTAATTACATGTATTCTGTGTGTGTGTGTGTGTGGGTGTGTGCGTGTGTATGGTCAATTGGACAAGTAATTTTATTTTTTTCCTAATGCACAACCAGTTCTTCCTAAATATTTACTGCTGAACAGTTCATTCTTTTCCTGCTGATTTAAAATGCCACCTTTACATTAAATTTCCATGTGCCTGTGCCTATTTTTAAATTCTCCTGTTCTGTTCCATGGATTCATTTGTCAATATCTGTTGTATTATCATGTCTGGTATATCTTGTAGGGGAGTCTTTTCTCACTTATCTTTTTTTTTTTTTTTAATAAATTCTCTTGCTTTTAATAAGACATTTCCTCTTTCAGATAAGCCTTCTAACACTTACTATGAACTTATTTGCACCTTCGTGGTTTTTATAGAACAATTTAGGCTGAATCGACAATTAAAATACTGAGACTTTCTAGGAACATGGCTTCCTGTTTTGGTGGTGGTGGTGTTGAATTCTTTTGGGTTCTTCACTAAAGTTTTGTGGCTTTTAGCATACAGGTTTCTTGTGCCAGGTATTTTGTTTGCCCCTATAGGTTTACTCTCTGCCCTGTACTGTCCCAGGGAGCCTGACCTGGTAGGCAACATCATGGGTACCTTCACCCCTCAGCTTCTAATTGGGTTTGGCCAATGGGGAGCCCTGAGGAGAGGAAGGGAGGAGAGTGAGGTTGGGATGCCTTGAGCTGGCTGGTGTCTCCATTGAGTTCCCTGACCTTTCCAAGGTGGCCTTTTCTCCAGGACCCTCTCAATTTGGACTCTAGTAACTAGTACCTCCCATGCCACCCACCTAGGGTGGTGATAGCTTGCAGTTGCTGCTACATCATCCTTACTGGTTTCCCTATGCCCTGCCCCTTCTTGTAAAAAGTCTTTTTGTTAAAACCACCTCCAGTTATCCTAATTTGAACATACCATCTGTTTCCTGCTGAGCCCTGACTGATACAGTCCTAGACATTTATGATTTATTTCTACTTGTTTTATATTTTTCTGGGTATTGTGATTAGATACTTTTTTTTTCATTGTACTTTCTAAATGTTTATTTTGGTATGTGAGAAAAATAATAATTTTTGTAATTGTGATCTTATTTCCAGCCACGTTTTGGAAGTCTCTTACTAGTTCTGAGAGTTTTCAAATGATTCTCTTTTCTGGTACAGCATCATTTCTACCATATTCTATTGGCCAAAGCAGTTACAGAGCATGCTCAGATTCCAGGGTTGGAGAAATGGACTCCACTTCTTGATGTGGGTATGGCAAGGTCTGTCTACCAAAGAGCATTTGGGATGCAAATTACTCTTGTGACCGTCTTTGGAAAATAGAATCTGCCACACCTCCTTTTAAAAATATTTATATTTTGGAGGAGGAGCAAGATGGCGGAGGAGTAGGAGACCTAAATTTCGTCTGGTCCCAGAAATTCAGCTAGATAGGGATCAAACCATTCTGAACACCTACAGACTCAACAGGAGATCGAAGAAAAGAATAGCAACAACTCTGAGCAGAAAAGCGACCACTTTCTGGAAGGTAGGACGTGCGGAGAAGTGAATCTGAGGCGATATTCGGGAAGATAGCAGCGGGGGGAGGGGGTCTCCGTTGGCCGCTTCTGGCAAGTCATCGAGCCGTGGAGCACAAAATCGGAACTTTTAGAAGTCGGCTCTGCTGAGGGACATCTCTCCAGTGGCTAAGCGGGGGGTGGAATTCTCACGGGACAGCGTGGTCTCAGGACCCTCGGGATCACAGAAAGACTGGGGGTGCCTGAGTGCGGCAGAGCTCCCAGGTATCAGAGCTGGGAAGCCGGCTGCAGAGACGGAGCCGAGGAGCGGGCTCTCAGCTCAGGGTTGCCATAAACCATGATCTGCGGCACAGTCGGGCCACTGCTCCTCCAGCAGGGACCCAACAAACAGCAGATCCTGGGAGACTCCCCTTCCTCCACCAGGAGGAGAGGCACAGGAGCACACTGCAGGGATCTGCTGGGTTTGGAGACTCCACCCGGGGTTGGGTGCCAGAGATAGAAACGCTCGGTCACAGGCCGGGTGAGCACGGAGTGTGGCCGGAGACCGGGGAGACGGGAGTGACTGACTGCTTTTCTCTGGGGGTGCACTGAGGAGCAGGGCCCCGAGTTCTCGGGTCCTCTGGGGTGGAGATTGGGAGGCCGCCATTTTCACTCTCGTCCTCCAAAGCTGTACGGGAAGCTTGCAGGGAACAAAAGCTCCTGAGAGCAAACTGGAGCAGGTTACTTAGCCCAGACCGGCAAGGGCGGGGCAATTCCGCCTCCGGCAAAGACATTTCGGAACCACGGCAATAGGCCCCTCCCTCAGAAGATCAGCGAGAATAGCCAGCCAAGACCAAGTTTACCGATCAATGAGAATGGCAGAACTCCAGAGCTAGGGGAATACTGCACATAGAATTCATGGCTTTTTCCCATGATTCTTTAGTCTTTCAAAGTTAATTTTTTTAATTTTCTTTTTCTATTTTTTTTGAATTTTTCTTTTTCCCATCTTCAACCAACATCTTATCAATCCCTTTTTTAAAAAATATTTTTTATTTTTCATTTTTAGAGTCATATTCTATCCCTTCATAGTAGTTAAACTTATTTTGAGA
>NC_138378.1:39564527-39593278 GCF_054177405.1 Leptonychotes weddellii
AATGTCCACAATAGCCAAACTGTGGAAAGAGCCAAGATGTCCATCGACAGATGAATAGATAAAGAAGAAGTGGTATATATATATACAATGGAATATTATGCAGTCATCAAAAGGAATGAAATCTTGCCATTTGCAATGACGTGGATGGAACTGGAGGGTATTATGCTGAGCGAAATAAGTCAATCAGAGAAAGACATGTATCATATGATCTCACTGATATGAGGAATTCTTAATCTCAGGATAAAAACTGAGGGTTGCTGGAGGGTTGGGGG
This sequence comes from Leptonychotes weddellii, assembly GCF_054177405.1. Lineage (NCBI taxonomy): Eukaryota > Metazoa > Chordata > Mammalia > Carnivora > Phocidae > Leptonychotes > Leptonychotes weddellii. The sequence continues at coordinate 39,564,800 of NC_138378.1, forward strand.
GTGGCAGGGTTGGGGTGGCTGGGTGATAGACACTGGGGAGGGTATATGCTATGGTAAGCGCTGTGAATTTTGTAAGACTGTTGAATCACAGACCTGTACCTCTGAAACAAATAATACATTTCATGTTTAAAAAAAAAAAGAAGATAGCCGGAAGGGAAAAATGAAGGGGGGAATCGGAGGGGGAGACAAACCATGAGAGACTATGGACTCTGAGAAACAAACTGAGGGTTCTAGAGGGGAGGGAAGTGGGGGGATGGGTTAGCCTGGTGATGGGTATTAAAGAGGGCATGTACTAAATGGAGCACTGGGTGGTATATGCAAACAATGAATCATGGAACACTACATCAAAAACTATGATGTAATGTATGGTGATTAACATAACATAATAAAATAAAATTTTAAAAAATTTATATTTTATTTCTTTTTCTAGTTTTATTGTATGTTTAGAATACCATTGAGTAGTAGTGTTTATAATGGGTACTATTGTGGTGTTCTTGATTTTAATAGGAATGATTCTGTATTTTCCTCATTTAGTATATAATATTTGCTGCAAGCTTCTGGTAATCTATCCTTTATCAAGTTAAGGAAGTTCTCTTCTATTTCTTGTTTACTAAAAGTTGTTATTCTGAATGAGTGTTGAATTTTATCAAATGTGCTTTTGGCATTTATTCAGATGACCATATGGCTTTATTCCATTAATGTATCCTACACCATTCTTGTTTTTGGATTTATTTCTTTTTTTTGACTCAGTACATTTTGAATAATTTTTTTAGAAATAGTGGTAGGTGCATACATATACAAGAAGTTTTCATTTTGTCCATACATATAGAAGAAGTTTTCATTTTGTCATCACCCTCGAATACTCATTAGGCTGTATATAAAATTCTTATTCCAACTACTTCTCAACAGATTTTTGATGTTTTTACTCTCATGGTCTTCCAGTGTCACTGATAAAATGTACTCTGATATAAATAAATTTTGTTTGTTTGCTTTCTGTCTTGAGAATTTGTTTCTTTTCTATCCCTGAAATTCTGAAATTTTACTAAAATGTAACTTATGCCCCTTCTGAGTCTTGGGAATATCTTTGTTCTATGATTTCATTATTTTTTCCCTTTTTATTTTTCCATTCTCTTCTTAAATTCCTTTTAAGATGGATGTTGGACCTTTGGAATTGCTCCTTCATTGTCTCTTAACTTTCTTCTCATTTCTTTCTCTCTTGTACTTCTTACTCTTCATTCTAGGAGACTCTCTTGATTTTGTCTTATGGATCCCTAATTCAGTCTTCAGCCATGTCCATTCTGTTATGCAGGCCTTCTGTGGGAATTTTCTTTTTAAAAGATTTCATTTATTTATTTTAGAGAGAGAGTGCACATGCAGTGGGGAAGAGCAGAAGGGGAGGAAAATGGAGGGGGAAAGAATCTCAAACAGACTCCATGCTGAGCAGAGCCTGACACAGGGCTCGATCTCACAACAGTGAGATCATGATCTGAGCTGAAACTAAGAGCTGGACTGAGCCACCCAGGTACCCCTCTATCTGAATTTTCATTTCAGGGTTCATATATTTAACTTCCAAGTCTCTCCCGTGTTCTTTTCTTATTCCCTTTTGTAGCAGCTTGTTTGTTAATGTTATATGTAGTATCCTTTTTGGTATCTCTGAGGACACTGAGTAGAATTTTTTTCTAAAAAAAGTCTCTTCCGTTCCATGACTGACCTCTTTTCCCCTGGAGTAATTTGTAGTTTCTCTGTTTTGACCTTTTGCCTTCGTCAGTTTTCCCTGAAAGTCATGAATGAAAGATTATAGTATCAGTATGGCTGGCTGGCGTGGGTATCCTTGACAGATGTGCTTCTGCATTGCATCGCTCAGTCATTGGGAGGGCTGGCCATCCCAGTCTCTAATTGCGAAGAAGCATCAGTTGTCTGGCTTCCTCTTGTGATCTTCAATGTAGGTGGTCCTAGCAGATGGTAGGCAGGTGAAGAGGGTGTAAGCCAGTGTTAGAGAACTTTCCTACCAAGGTAAGACTACTTTGCCTTTTTTTTTAAGATTTTTATTTATTTGAGAGAAAGTGAGAGTGAGAGATAGAAAGAGAGAGAGAGAATGAGCAGGAGGAGAGTGAGAAGGAGGAGAGGGAGAAGCAGGCTCCCCTCTGAGCAGGGAGCTGACTTGGGGCTTGATCCCAAGACCCTGAGATCATGACCTGAGCCTAAGGCAGATGCCTAACCAACTGAGCCACCTGGGTGCCCTGTAGACTACTTTTGTGTTGCCAGTCACACCACCTCATTACTTTAAAAATAATTTTTTGTTGTTATTTTAAGGGATTTGAGATGGGAGGAAAATTAGGTGCACATGGCCCATATGCTGTTTTGAGCTAGTAACCTCTGTAGGCTCTTCACTTTTTGTTTTTCAATGATTTCTCAGCTCTACATTTATTACTCATTTTATCTTACAATGAGGGATGCCTTCTTGGTAATTAAAGAAAAGTCTTAGGGTGTTATGGCAATTATAGGGTCAGTGCAGATGGAAAGGTCAAACCTTGCCAGAATTGCCCTCAGCTACCACCACTGGCCTGGTTACCCCGAGCCCCCTTTCCTCCGTGCTTTGTGGCAGAGGTTGTAAAGACAAAGGACCTTGATGGGCTTGAATACAGACTTTGGTTTCCTGAATTTTCTAGTGCCAGCTTTGCTGATCACAGAGCAAATGAGGTTCCTTGCATTCTCCAATTCCTCTTTTTGAAAGTGTGCTTTGAGGACAATTGTACTGTGGAAAATAAGAAGAAATATAAGTAGGTGCTTTCCAATGTGCGTATAGTTTGATTTTTCCTGCATAGCAGGTGTGTTTACGTGCTCTTGTCATGAGAGAAAGTCACTCACTCTGGATGGTGCCCCCACCCCACAGTGTGCACTGCAGGGAAGAGAAGCAGTGCATAGTTAGCATGGATGAGCTCCTGCTTCCCTGCCCACAGCGTGGGGGACCAAGAGTGGTGGTCAGAACTAGAGCCGTAGAAGCAGGAGCAGAATGCCTGATATTTTCTTGTATAGGTAAACACCAGTCCTTTAAATTACTTTCCACGGGCTAAAAATAGAATATTTGAGAGGCATAAAAAGTTTAAGGAATGCCTACGGACAAGGCCTAGTCTTGTGGTTTTATTGTAGGCCAATCCAGCCACACGGGCCAGTCAAAGTGTGTGACCTGTGGGACGGCATGTTTCCACCTTAATGGGTGAAGAGAGAATAGTAATGAGTCCAGAGAACACCAGTGGCTGTGTTTGTCCTGCTGCTGAGTTTTGTACATGGTCAGTCAGTCATACTGACCAGCTGGTGCTCCCCTTGTCCAACAGTGGTGACAAGCTGCTGTCCTGTCACCTGGCCACTAGCAGAGACTCGAGGCTCTCTCGGTTTTTAACAGCCACGGCTGTAAGGAACAAATTCCAAAGCTGTGTGGTCACCCTTCAGAGACAAGCCATCAGAACTTTCAGGAAATGTAATTTTCCATTTTCAAAAATTGAACAGTGACAATGAGGTAGTAAATCACAGGAGAGAAAAGCACGTTTCTTACTATCGTACCCAAGGTAATTTTTACAAGATTTTCATGACAAAATGCACACCATTTGCTTAAAACATCCTTAGATGCCCTTTCCCCTCTTCTCTTTTAGGATGTAGAGTACATACGATCCCATTACAACATTGAAGATTTCATCTACTTCAGTCACCACCAGCGTGAAGAACATGGGCACCTGTATCACTTTGCCCTGAACCCTGTCTTTCGGCACTACACCAAGTTTTTTCTGAAGGAGATCCTCCGTTTAGGCTATAAGTCCTGTCTCTACTACCCTGTTTACCCACAGATCAGGGAAGGCAAGGTAAAAGAATGTCATCAACCTTCGAGACGTCATTTGTGTCATGTGCCATATTTTATTCCTTCCTCGCTGAATGGATTTGGATTATAACATGCCTCTGAATTTCAAACGGCCACATTGGCCCTTTTATTTATTACACTATAGCGAAAGTCCAGAAGACTGAATTTCAGAAACATTCACAACCATTATAATTAGTGAACAATTTGTTGGCTTTTTCCTATTGACAAAACAGAGACTGAAAAGTGCAAAAATGCTCTAAGGGACATGGAAGTCAAATAATTTCTTATGGGGCCTTAGTGAAATGCCAAAGTGATCCTATTGTGTTCTTCAAGCAAAGAACATTTTTGTTTGAACTCATAGAACAAATCAATTCAATCCTATAAGATCGGTGTGCTCTCACAGCATTCCAAATAAGCCCTATAACCACTGCCGTAAGAGTGATGGATAAAAAGTGGAGATGTATGAAGGTGATGTAAACTTTATGTAGTAAATACCTCTATAACTCTGCCCAACACTGTTATACTTACGTAGACTAATCCTTTTGTGGTAAACACCATCTACTGTGTATCCATACATGCACAGATTGCAAGCTCTTCATTTGCTTCTGTCTTGCTTTCACTTACCCTATTAAGTCTTCAGAGCACTCTTCACTAGCTAAATTATCTTTTATCACCAAAGCAAAGGTGATTGTCTTTTTTTTAAGATTTTATTTATTTATTTGAGAGAGAGAGAGAGCAGAAGCAGGGGGAGCAGCAGAGGGAGAGAGAAAAGTAGGCTCCCCACTGAGCTGGGAGCCCGACATGGGGCTCGATTCCAGGACCCTGGGATCATGACCTGAGCTGAAAACAGATGCTTAACTGATTGAGCCACCCAGGCGCCCCTGTTTGTCTGTCTTGTTCAAAGCTGCATCCCAGTCCAAGTGCCTAGAAGAGTCGCACACATGTGTGCATGCGCACATCAGTGTGTATACACACACACACACGCGCGCACACACACACGCACACATAGTGTCCTGGTTATTCCATAGGCAAGGGTCTCTTCAAGTTGGCTTCTCAAGGTATTGTTTCTGGCAAGTCGATCCCTCTGTCACTGACAGCTGGTCCTCAGCTCCATGTAGACTTGAGAGGTGATGAGATTCAATCACTAGGCCAGCTAGAAGTTGTCCCATGATATCCCATTCATGACCAAAATCTTTCTCATGCTCTGCCCAGAGCCCAGGATGTTGTCATGTTTCTTCTTTGTTACCATAAATGAGCTAAGCAGATTTTTAAAATAATCTGATTCATTAAACTTAAAAACAATCTGAGGTCTATCGGTACATTCCCCAAACCAGTAATTTTGCCAATGTACCTTATTTAACAAAAGCCTTCTGGGGAAGTACAGAGGGAACGGGGAAGAAGAAAAAACATGGAAAAGATCTTTAGCGAGAGGTAGAATATGCTCTAGTGATGGTTTTTTCCTATCAAAATGCAATGTGATAGGCATGTGAATGCCCTAAATTTGAACTTAAGGAGATGGAAGGTAACGGTTCTGGTGGAAAATCCTGGTCTCACACATTTTCTTTTTACTTTGCATTTGGCCAGTCGCCAATGCGGTGACCTTCAGGATGTGATATTAAATTCTTACTTTTTATTCATGATGTTGCCTGCATCATGACTGCCTGCAGTTGGTCCAGAAAGTCCTTTTGCATCCATAATAAAAAATTGTATCTTTGACATTTCACTGAACGTTCACATATTTACCTCAATCGTGTAGAATTTGGAACGTGTTATGCACTATTTCATGTAGGATATAGAAACACATTTGGAGACAGATTTTTCCTCTCAGTCTGCACTTCCAGTTGATTTACATATATACCTTTAAACAAGTGTAAGAAGCAGTACCAGGTAATTTAGGTAAGAATTTCCAAGGTCGGCTATAAATCCCTTGACTATAGTAAAAGTGAACATTGGGCTCGAATTATGAAGATGGTTTTCCCCACACCCTCCTGCCAGGACATGTACTGAGAGATCCTCCAAGCATAAAAGCAGAACTCTGGCTAGGAAATCCTGGGTTCTGTTTTTCAGTGTGTGAAGTCAGGGTGTGAAGTTCAATGGTGAAGGATTTTAGAAATCCCTTTTAGAAGCTCTTAGAAATGCCTGGCGGTGGGCCGGGGCGAGGGGGGGTAGTGGTTTCAAATAGCAGCCAAGCCATACGTTTACCATCTTATTTATTAAACTGCCCCTAGTTTTAGTTGAGTTTTACTTGCTTTGTTTTCCAGTTTAAATTCCATAAATATGTCATTAGGGATTTTGGTGTCACAGTTCAACTCTTAAGGTTGAAATGGGTGAAATACCCTGAGTTAGTTTCACCAGAAGCCCCTCCGATTTCATAAATGTGAAAGGAATAAAAATCACCATGTTCAGTTTTCTCTGCCAAGTTTTAAAAATGGGGTAAAATGAATATTTAACACATTCTCCTAAAACATGATTTATCATAGTCTGTTACAGTAAGCATAAATCCGGCTCATAATTTAGCATTAATACAAGTCAAAATAATGTGATCCAATTTCCCTACCCCCCACCCCACTTTCCAGTTTCATCTTTTTGTTTTAAAACACGTCTTTGATCAACAAAGGTCCGGTTGGAGTGGCTGTGCCTTTCACAAACAGGAGGATTTCCACGTCTACGCTCAGCCTCCCCTCGATGATGTTTTTATCTATGTGCCTTCTTAAAGCAGCTTGTGCCAAACACGCAAAGGTTAACAGGACGCAGATAACACAGCTTAACGGGGTCAAATCAAGCTGATTCATGATCACTATGGAGAAGAATATCCTCCTGGGGAAAATACTTGTACTGAAAAATCCCATAAACCAAACCACTTGTTTATCTGTCATTCCCACAGAGATAGTAATGTAATTACTCTCGTAATTATCTTCATTAGTGTCAGGCATTATCTACAATTCATTCCTCTGCTCGACAAGTATGTTTGTTTATTTGCTGATTTCCCCCCCTCTCCGATTTGGCCCGGTTCGGACTTCTGTATTTGTGAAGCCGCGGGCACACATCTGTGCTGCACCGCCCTGACATTCTCTCCCCTAAAACGGAGATTGCTGTCTTTCAGTTCCAGAGCTCCTATGCCCACTCCCTGACATCCGCCCTTCATTACTTGGTTCCCGTGCGGCCGCGACGACAGATTGTCTATCCTCTGGAAAAGCTTGGCATCAACGCTCCATCAAAGGCGGTCTCCAAGGATCCGGTGGGTAGCCGGGCGGCAGCAGGCAGGGAGGCGCCGTGCCAAGGCACGCGGGCGTGGCAGATGGGGTAGCAGCACTGTCTTCTCGGGAGCAGGCTGCTTCTTAATTACAGGGAGCCTGGAGCTCATGCCCTTACAGGGGCGTCCTGCCGAGGCTCTCCTGCAGCCCTTTCCCTCAAGTGGTTATTTCGCAGAAGCCCCGGAAACAGAGGTGGCCTGATCCCTGGATGACAGACCCCATGGGGACGCTTTGTGTCTCGGCACAAGTGGCCTGGAGTCAGACTCCCAGCGTATGTCTATTCTCTTTCTCCTTCCTCAAACGCAGATTCCCCCTTTCCATCGATGTTTGGTTTGCAAGGCGAAAGGGGGCATTCCCAAGTCAGACAAAGCTGACAGAGACTGTAAAGCTGGCTGCGTTTGAGATGTTTGGGTCCTAAGCTGGGTTTGTTTTATCTCCTCTGTGGGGGGTCAGGAGGATTAACAGGAACATATTAGCTGCCCTGGGGTGGCACGGGGCTTAGCCTTAAAGTGAACAAGCCTGGGATGCGTTTAAGACCAGAAGAGAAGAAACCAAAATGGAACCTAGATTGCACTTTCACTGGAAACGTACGTGTGTGTGCACACGGCCATGTTCAATGAATTAGCTGGAAAAAACATGATCTTGTCAAGTTAACTTACATACATAGGCTTGTAGTATTTGTATGCACTTCCATTTAAGTAAGTCGAAAAACAAAATTCCCTGTGTGCTGACATTTGTCCATTGTGAGAGAGGAAAGAAGAAAGTGGAAGGTTTTAACTCTCCAAAACCTTTGCCAAGGAGTTGCTCGAAATGGTGCTCAAATAAAGAGCTTGGGGACCCCAGCACTGCAGGAAGTATGTCGTTCAGCTGCCCGAAGTTCCCACTCTGCAAATGGGAGCACTGGGTGGGGCGGGGTGGGGCTCCATCAAAACCCGGCTTAGCGGCACCTGCTCACTGTAAGCAAGGCTGCTTAAATTCTGCACTCATCTTTACATTTGTTAAAACAGACAATAAATTTATATTTCTTTTCTGGTAAGTTCTAACTTTATATTTGAGGAGCGACTAAAAATCAATAGCAGTTCTTTCCCCTCCTAACTCTTTATTATGGAAAATGTCAAGCATATACCGAAGTAGAGAGAACCAGATAAAGCAGGGCTTCTCCTACTGTCTGTGCTGAGGGACTTTATCTTCTTTTTCTTTTTCTTTTAATGTAGAATCCATCATAGACGGATAGTTTTATAAAAGGTGAATTCCTTAAAAATGAGTTTAAAAACAAAGGGAGACAAAACTCAAGTCCAGTTATTTTATTATTAGATTTAACAGACACAGAATTACTCTGTCCAATTGTTATAAAAGCTGCTGAGTGCTTCTCTCCATCTCTATGCTTACATCTTCGAAGACCAATGACAGTTTGTAGATGGGCACCTGTCTCACACCACACGTTGAATAGCACTGAAACTCCCAGATACCTGGCACTGAGCTTCAAAAATTTCCAATTCTTGCAATTCTTGGCCCATTTTGGATCTTCTACACCCCCACCCACTTCTCCTTCCTCCTTATCATTTTAAAGCAATTCTCAGATGCATCTATTTCATCCAGGATCATGGGTATATTCTAGGTAGCATGGCCCAGAGCACTGCAGCTTACGCTCTGTCCACACTAAAGATAAGAGTGCCCGAGCCCATCTGGAGGACCTTGGGGATGGCCACCAGATGGTCTGTTTTCGTGTAGAGATCCTGGGAGTGGACTCCTTTGGAATGAAAGCCAAGACCCATAGGTTTGCCACAAGGAGAGTGCCTTGGGGTCAGAGAGGGTGCCTTTTTCTATGGCACCCTGAAACACAGCTTCCGTAGAGTCAAGCTGATCCCAGGAGAAGGTGCCTCCCTGCACAAGGATGCAGCTTCTGTGTCAGATCAGGGTAAGGAGGAGAGAGGCTGCCCTTTCGCAGTCACGGCTGACACTCCTTCAAGGATGGACAGACCATATTATTGGGCCAGGAGAAGCCTTCACATGGCTCTGGCACCTTAAGCCAGTTCAGGGAAGGGGAGAAATCCACCTGGTTATCAAGAGCAACATTTTTCTGAATACCAAAAGCTTCTCCCCACCCCAACCCCCAGGAATCTCCAGAGCCTGGAGCTCCAGGTAGGGAGAAAGCCAGAGAAAACATTTTGCTGCATTCAGAACAATCTTATCATGACTTCCCAGGTTGGTATGAGTTGAATCATTACTTACATTTAGTAACCTTTTCTGTGGTGATCTCAGTGTGCTGTGCGCCAACCCCCCCCCCCCGCCCTGCCCCATAGAGCCCTGGCTTATTTCAAGGCACAGCAGAGGATGGACTGTTTAAATCACTCGTCCAGGAAGACAACCACTTACCAGACGGGTAGGGCTGATGCTTGGTACCTGCGGTGCTGTGGCCGTGTTGTCTATCGTATCAGTGAATTTTGACTTTTGAAGAAACACTTCTGCTGCTACTTATTGTACTCCTCCTTGAGAAGGTTTTAGTAAAGATGTAGATTCAGCAAACAAGATTTAGTAAATATTTTAGAAATCTTAAAAGTTTGATCAAAGGATTATCAAAACCATAATCCACATGGGACGGGCCTGGATATTCAAAAGTTAAAATGCCAAATTATATTATTTTAAATTATTTTTTTTCTTTTCAATATTTTAGTTGGATTTCATGCTTTAGGCCGATCATCTGAGACAAGGTGAGCCAAATAGAAATTTTCTAGGAGGAATTTCTATCGAGTCCTAAGAGCATTGTTTTCTTAGGAGAACAATAGTGTTGCAGCCATTGAACTTGGTGAAGCTGAGTGACTGTCATTACTGAATGAACTCCTTTTATTTTCCCTTTAAGTTTGCTATCTCCTCTAGCACATGGAGGCTATATGGCTCCTTCACCATGTCTGCACATTTCTCCGGCTGGGCACTTGCCTTTCATACCTTTTATCCTACTTAAACCATCTCAGAGTGACCATCCATTCCCTTGCTTTCACCTAGGAAGCCAGTCTTCAAGGGAACAGATCATTCCAGGCATGAATAATGGGATAGAGAGTGTTTCATCTCAGTGGGTTGCCAATTTGAATCTGGCACAAGCCAGCAGTGATTGAAATTCATCACTGCATGGCAGGGAAATATGCCCCCACCCCACCTCAAGGCCCTGGTTGTTTCTGCCTGGTTTGGATGATAGGTGTCCCTGCCATAGTACCTTCCCTATCATTAGTATTAATTGACAACCTGCCCCATATCGGGCCATAAGAAAGGACCTGGAAAACATGTAAATGGTTTTCATCACATATTACAGAGGTAGGTCCCAAAGATTCATCATGATATCTCCACAGTCAACCAGTGTAGATTCATGGATAAGAGAGAAGGCTTTTTTCTGACCAAGACTGTAACCACATGGGACAGGCTTGGAAGACTCACTTCTCAGCTTGAATTGGCCATCTTGGCCTCACATTGTGAGAATTATTGTAATGGAAATTTTTTTAAAAATGAATCAATGTATGGCCCACATGCATGAAAACTATGATCAGCAAAATACTCAAAATTTGGCTGAATTAATTGAATGGCCGTATTAAAGACTGTGGAGCAGTTTGAGCCACACTGACTTTGAGGTGGTTCTATTTTCTTTCCTTTCCTTCTCCCACATAGGGATACAGAGATGACTTTGACCCCTGCTCTCTGGGAGCTCACAGACTAGTGTCAGTATTAATGTAGGACTGTTTTGGCTAGTTGAGCCAGGGATGGGAGAGGGGCCACACTGGCCCCCGTATTGAGAGCCAGACTCAGGAGGAGGATCCACACTGGGGTCTGCACAATCACTTGGTAGGGAATGCCTTTGTTCCGAAGCGCTGTTTCCTTTCTAAGACCGGGATTTCAAATGAGTCTTATTTGTTTTGTTTTGTTTTAAAGATTTTATTTATTTATTTGACAGAGAGAGTCACAGCGAGAGAGGGAACACAAGCAGGGGGAGTGGCAGAGGGAGAAGCAGGCTCCCTGCCGAGCAGGGAGCCCGACGAGGGTCTCGATCCCAGGACCCTGGGATCATGACCCGAGCCGAAGGCAGACGCTTAACGACTGAGCCACCCAGGCGCCCCTCAAATGAGTCTTATTTGTGATATGAAATACCAGAAAATCTGCCTTGAGCTGAAACAGCTCCTACCCTTGCTTCAGTCTCATAGATGCTCCCCATCATCCACTTCAGTGTCTTTAGTTCTTCATCTTGGTTTACAGGATTCATAGAATTATAGTGTGAACTCATCTTTCTCCCCCCCCCAAATTTTGGGGACCAGACCAAGCCATCATCTTTCAGATGACGCAGGAATCTTACTTTCAGTCTAATCGATGCCTGTTGTTATTTTTTGTGGTGGTTTATTAGTGATGGTCTTTTAAAATCTTGACTAATGAATTCTTTGAGGCCTCCATTTTCCCTTTGTCCTTCTACAAAGGAAAATGACAGTTTATTTAACCCCCCTTTCTCAGAGCTAAGTGCAGGCCCGCTTTTTCCTGGTATGTGATCTCTCAGGAAGATGTCACTCGCTGGCATTCAGTTACCCTTTGAATTGTCCCTTTTCATCTTGGCTGTTCTTCCCCAGTCCAGCTATAATTACCATCTGATGGACTGTTACTGGATACTGTTTCACTTGTGCATCTGCTGCCCTAGGAAATTGCATTATTCTCCCAGCACCTGCTAGATTTTCCCCAGCTTGGTTGTTTCCCAACCCCTTCTTCAAACTTGGAAACTTTGGCTGCCCCTAGTTAGACTCCCTTGGTTGTATTTGTGGTCAGGTTGTGTGGCTGTGTTTTAAAATCAGCCCATTAGCATCTCCTTGGTAGAGGTTGCTAAAAATACATACGCATGTTTTTCAACATTGTATATGCACTGATCATCTTAATGTGATGATGGTGATAGTATCTTGAAATGAAATTAACGCACTTTAAATCACTGCCCATGAGTCAAGTGTGCTTTTTCAAGCCATTTCTCAGCCCTTTGTATTTGCTCCTATTTATAGTGAACCCTTTTCTCTGACATTCTTAGAATAATTTCCGTAAGTTCCTTCATGAGCTCTTTTTTTTTGCCCTTCAAATGGTACAAGTTCCATGGTCATTTCATTCCAATTCTCTGAACACTATCTAGTTTAGTATTATATGCAGTATACAATATATATCAGCATGACTTGTGTGACATCAGTGATTTATTCTCATAATTCCTTCCTCTTAGAGAGGTTACAAAATAATAACAACAACAACTACTTCTCCTGACAGTATTGAGTTCTTACTAAAGGCTTCCCATGAATCATCCCATCTGATGCTCACATCAGCACTTGTAAATTGTCACTGCTACTGTGCTCCTCAATGTACCTAAAGAAAACAGGCTTGCAGGGAAGGAAGGTAAATGACTTGTCCAAAGACTAATTCACTGGCAGAGCTTCAAATCCAGGCAGTTGGATGACAGACCCCTGCCTTCAACCATGACATATATATTCTCTATATGAATATATAGAATTTTCACTCTAAAAAGTGAAAGTGCTGCTATCATAACTCATTGTAGGAAGACCAAACCACAGAAAAGGAAGATGGCTTGACAGAGACCTTTTGGGATCTCCCAGATCTTTGGCACCAGCTACTTAATCAAAAGGTGACCCACAGATAATTGGCTTTCCCCCAGAGGGGTTTGGATTTTCCTCTTGGCTGAGTCCTTCATTCTTGAGTCCGATTCCGGGCCAGTCTGACCCCGGCTGGGCTTGGCTGGGAAGGAGCAGACGCACAGGCCCGAGCTGGTGTGCCAGGGTCAATTTTTAGACACCAGCTGATCAGGCTGTCGGCACTTCTCTCTCCAGCTTATTGTTGCAAACCTTTTGAAATGATAGTGGTAGCTACTGGGAAAGGAGGAAAAAAATTAGGATCCCATACATAGGTTATGTTGTTATAAATTTCTCGATACTCAGTTCCATGCTACATGGGGCTTCACAGTGTTCTTAGAAAGTGCTCGAGTAGATGCCTTGGATAAGTGACTGAAGGTGTGCATGGGAGGTCAGGGTTGGAAAGGATATGTGCTAGTGGCATAATTGACAAGCCTGGACATTCATTGTTTAGAAATTGGGCTGCAAAAAAATGCCAAAATGAGCTTTTTGGGCTGTGATAAGCTAAGAGACTATGAAAAGTAAAGTTACTTCTTAACAATCTCAGCATCATCAAAAATCAATCCTACATCTTTTCCTCATTTTCTAGAATAGATATTGTAGGACAATCAATCTCTCTTTCCCTCTCTCCATCCCTCCCTCCCTCCCTCTCTTTAACAGTTTTATTGAGACATAAGTCATATGCCATGCAATTCGCCCGTTTAAATTATACAATTTATTAGTTTTTAATATATTACACGGTTGGGCAAACATCATCTAATTTTAGAACTTTTTTGTCATCCTAGAAAAGAAAGCCATTAGTAGCTACTCCCTACCCACCCCTTCCCCCAGCCCTAGGCAACTACTAATTTATTTTCTGTTTCCATGAATTTGCCTATCCTGGACATTTTATAGAAGTAGAATTATACGATGTGGCATTTTGGGACTGTCTGCGTTCTCTTAGCATGTTTATAAGGTTCATCCATTTTATTGTGTGTATCAGTACTTGATTCCTTTTTTTTTTTTTAAAGATTTTATTTATTTACTTGGGAGAGAGAGAGAAAGAGAGAGCGAGCACAGAGGGAGAGGGAGAAGCAGACCTCCCCACTGAGCAGGGAGCCCTATGTTGGGCTCAATCCCAGGACCCTGGGATCATGTCCTGAGCTGAAGGCAGATGCTTAACTGACTGAGCCACGCAGGCGCCCCTACTTGATTCCTTTGTATTGCTTAAGAATATTATATGTATATGCTACATTTTATTTATCCATTCACCAGACAGTGGACATTTGAGTTGTTTCCACAATGTTGCAATGAATATTTCTGCACAGGTTTTTATGTGGCTATATGTTTCTATTTCTCTTGGGTGTATATACCTAGGAATAGAATTGCTGGTTCATATGGTAGCTCTATGTTCAACATTTTGAGGAACTTCCAAACTGTTTACCCAAGTGAGTGCACCATTTTGCACTCTCTTATTCTTAGATGAGCCCCAGCATTCCTGCTAATAAGTGGCAAAGTGCTGGTCCACTCAAGGCCACGGCTGGGCAGTGTACCTCAGAAGTGGGGCTTTCCCACCACTCCTGGACAGCGTCATGCTTGGTTGACTGTGCACCCATAATACTAGCTTCAGTTATTTTGAAAGCAGAAATTTTTCTAAAATCTGATCTCTCCTGATCTTATCTTCCTGGCCTTACCCTCTCTGGCTCATCAGCCTCCTGTAGGCCTGCATGCACATTTAGAAGAGCTCCAACAGCAGGAGGAAAAAAAAAAAAAAAAGCCCATCCAAACCACAAGAGTGGTTTTTAAGCCACCATCCTGTCCTTTGTTTGAGTCCACCTTTCCTAGTGTTACTGCTTTTAAAACAGCTCCCAACAGAAAAAAAAAGAATCCTGAGGCTTTCCTGGATGCTGATGGGTTCTTGCCACAACCCGGTAGGAAGAAAAAAAATGCATTCTGTTCCCTGCAGAGCCAGAGTAATGAATGCCGCTGAGGTCCAGAAGTGCCTCGGGATACATCAGCTGCCTGCTGGCGCTCTGGAAGGCCACAGCCAAGCCGGGCTCCTGGGTGGACCTGAGCTCCCTGGGGCAGGAACTGGCCTTCACAGCTAAGTGGCTGCTTCACAATCCGCCTTCAGGGAGGAAATGCATGGCAGCACCAACAGGAGGCTTTGCTTTGTGTATTTTAAAGTAGCTGGGGATGTAAAATGACAAAGGGGACAATTAGAGCTGCAGATGCTGACTCGAGAAGTTACCTCTTTTCCTCTTGATTAAAAAAAAAATAGGTCATTACAAAAGCAGTCCATATTCATGGTAGAAATTTTAGGAAAAATCAATACAAAGAAAATCTGTAAAAGCTGCGGTCCTTTCTCTCTAGGTCACCTTTGTTAATATTTTGGTGTTTTTACTTTTAGATTTTTTTCTGTGAAAAAAAATACACGCGATCAAATATGGTGTTTTGAAACACACATTTTTGCTGAATATGTTATGAATGTCTTTGCACATTACTAAGTATTCCAGAGTGTCCTTTTAATGGTTGCACTTGCCCTGTAACGAGCAACCCCTAACCGTCCATGAGTACTTTCTGTGCCGGACTCTGTGTCACACACCTGCACCCCGTGCTCGCAGAAGTTGGGCTGTCATTGTCCCCATTTTGCGGTGGAGCAAACAGGTTAGGAGAGGTTCGGTTATGTAACAGAGCATTAAGCCCAGCAGGACTTGTGGGAATAATGATGAAGCCACTTGATTTCTGCCTTCTGCCGCTCTGTAAATATGTTCACTGTGGCCAGGCGGAAAGTGGGCAAGGCCTGTGACTTTTCTGGACAATTTAGGTAACGGAAGTTGCGTGGGCCACTACTCCAAATCACAAAACCTCATCTTCATCCCACAAAATGTCCAGTTTCGCTTCCTGTTATAATCAAAACTCAATTTTCATCCGAAGATGAGTTCCCCCTCTCCCTGCTGAAGCCTGTAGCTGGGGAAGGAGGGCGGAGTAGCCCCTTTCTCTCTAACTCACCATGCCCCCACTTATCTAGCATCTATTTAGCTTGTTATAGTTCAGGGTTGTTTTCTTTAAGCCTGTTAGTTTCTTGTTATTTAGCTATATTCCTGGTCCTTGTGAAACTGGGGGGCCAGGGCAGGGAGGAGCCGCTGGGGGAGCAGGACGTCTGCACTTGACTGCCACCGTCATCAGAAGGCACCTGCTCTGTGGGCCGGACTCCTCTTCTCATGAGCGGTGCTTGGTTTCCTCAGAGATTCCTGTCACTGGGGGCCTCCCACCTGCACCCCCTAGTGCAGGCCATGCACCCTCTAGCTCTGCAGCCTGAGTCTGTCTTAATTTCCCCTTTAGGTGGCCCTGTAGGAAGATCCTCTGATAACAGTCCACACCTGCCAACAGGTGGCCGCTGCAGGCCACCTTCCCTTCGTCACCTAGCAGCAGCCGGCCTGCCTGTCGTGCCCTTCAGCTCTCTTGGGCAAAAATCACATAGCAGTCCGCCATGTCCACTAACTGTGGGAACTCACGTGAGGGTCGCTGAGGGCCCCCAAACCCTTTTCTTGAGACTTAAAATCAAAGACGAGGCCATCCCCGTGTCTTCTCTTTGGGGTAGAGTGGCATATGACCCAGAGTGCATCAGTTTCTCACTGAGGAAATCTCCAGAAGAATCTTCTCTTATGTCTGTGTTCTTCTTACCCTTTTATATCCTCATTGTGAATGAGGGGTTTAAAAGTCATTTAACCAGTACTTGCCCACCTGCTTTGAAGGTTTTTGCAGGAAGAGCTTCTTTGGAATGTAGCATCCATTGTCTTCGTGCCTCTGATGTCCTGTGTGACATAACTTACCCAAGGCCAGACGGCTGCTAAGCTCAGGCTTTGGGATCCCAGCATCCTGGTGCCAGATCCCAAGATTGACCACCACTGTTGTTGGTAGCCAATTCCCTAATGTTGGTCATTTCAGTTTCTATCCAAATTGTAACATTATGAACAATACTATCATGTCCATCCTTATTATTTTTTAGTACATTCATCATTACTTCCTTTCAGTAAATCCTGGAAACTATTTTGCTAGGTCAAAGGTAAAGCTACTCTTTCTTGAATAAAAAAACATGAAGTTTTAGAATTTGAAAATGAAAGTTATGATTCCACACTTTAAAAAGATGATTTCTCTTTGCAATGGGTTTGCTTTGTCTAAGTAAATCATCAGTATGCAGGAAGCCCTCTTTCTTATTGTCAGATATAAATGTTACAAGTCAGATAATGAGGTCTGCAAAATGGCAGTCTTCCATTTTCCCATTTTCTTCTGGCTCCACTGAATCTCTCCGTGGAGTCTCCACTCCACTTGATGGGAGAAGTAATCCATCAGTTCCAAGTAAATTTTACCATTTAAAGTTTAAAAGGAGTCCATTCAGGAATTTTCCCTCTTTTATTTATTTATTTTGTCAGTGGGGAAGACATCACAGTTCTCAGGAGCCCGTGAAGCATCATGGCATCATGAGGGCACAGAGGGGTTGGGGGAGCCATTGTGGGGTGTCCTCACAGGCATCCACAGGGTTTCAGAACAATAGCTCGTCCTCAGCCCATCCCTTATTTTGGCATCCAGGTCCTCAGTTGGCACTTAACTACTTCTAGTGGGGACAATCCCTCTTCACGGCCTTGAGAACTTTGGAGTCAGGCATGGTGTTGACTGCAGCGTGCTCTTTCTCAATATATATCCCTTTCCCTCACACCCCTCTCTGTCTTCCGTTCACCCCCTCTGCTTCCCTCTCTGCCTCCCTCCCTCCTTCCTCCCTCTGGGCTTTGAGAAGCTCATGACCTGCCTTATCTCCTTTCTTGCCCTGACACCACCCTCAGCCATCTCCACCCTTCTCAGAACAGGGGGCAGGGGCATGTCTGTGAGGCACAGATCTCTCTGCTCCCATATTCTCCAAAACCTCTGTGAGGATCCTGTCCCTGTCTTCCCCTTTTATGGCTTTAACCAGAGGGAAGGAGAGACCTGTTCTGTACTTGTCTCTCTTTTCTTCCTATTTTCCTCCCCTTTCCAGTTTTGGGACAACAGACGTTGCAATCACCATGGGTTCTTTTGAAATCTGTCGTTTGAGGCATCAACTCTGACTTCTGATACTCAAAAGTCAGGCTTTTTTGAGATTCAAAAACCTTTTCTCAATCTGCCGTCAGTTTTGAAATGAAAAAGCAGAGAACTGGCCCACTTACTCTCCTGCGGCTCTCTGTCCAATGGCTGGCGTCCCCTGGCTGCTACCTGAAGGGTCAGAAGAGGCCATGAGTCAACAGGGATGGGAATGAAATACATCTGTTAATATCAAATAACGCCCCCCCCATGATGATAACAATAATGTACACACAGACTACAGACCAAGAAGGCCCCCGTGGGGCTGGCCCCCTCCCTCTGGCCCATGGAGAAATTATAAAAACATAGCTCTACTCATTATGAAGTGAATTTTGTCCATGGATGCACATATTATAAATCTGTTAGGTCTTTTCATGAAAGCTTTTAGATGTTGTATCTTATTAATAAATTCTAGTTTAAAAAGGAAAAAAATGAAAGAGAGAGAGAGAGACAAACCAAGAACCAGACTCTTAACTATAGAGAACAAACTGATGGTTATCAGAGAAGGGGGTGGGGGGAGGGGGGGACATAAGGGATAAGAATTAAAGAGTATGCTTATCATGATGACAAGAAATAAAATGATTTTAAAAATAAATAAATTCTAGTTTTAAAAAGTAGGATATGCTTTCTTGGGAGATGGGAAAGACTAGGGAAACAGACAAGCCATCCAGGAACCTAGAGAGGTTATACATTTCCAAGGGGCTCAGGCGGATTCAAAGTTTTCCAGTTTAGTGATTTTTATAAAGCCGTCGGAGTTTAGTTGTCTTCACTGACACACTCACCAGCTCTGAAGGGAAAGTGACATTTGTGTATATCAGAGGCAAAGGAATAAGTGGGCCCGGAAACCGAAGTGCCGACTACCTTCCTGCCCACCCCGGGCTGCCTCAGCCCAGGGAGCCCGCCGTCCCGGCACATTGCTCCCTGTTACAGGAGCAGCTCGAAGCCCTCAGCCCTCCATCCTCACACCGCTGCTGTTCTCTGGGGTCGAAGCTCTTTAGGGAAACAAAAACCTTTATCCTGTCTCTTGCCTCCAGACCATTAAGCTGAGTCAAGATTACTGATGTCATGATCTCCATGGTAACCAACTAATAAGCAAGAAGAAAACAAAAAGCGTGGCTTAAAAACAGGAAAAAAAAGAGATAGAATAAATAGGTATGGAAGGAGCGTGGGAGCCATAAAGGTTTTTTATTGCTACTTGTTGGAGATCTCAAACATGAGTCAACCACAGTGCTGGCAGGCCCGAGCCATTCAGGCGGTTGAAACCCCTGGTAATAAACATAAATTACATACTATACCATTGCTCCTACTTCTCGCACTCTTCAGTTGTGTCCCGGCTTTTGTTTGTTCTGTTTTTGTAATATAATTCAGAGCGTTGAAATGATCACCATGGTAGTCGTTATAATCGAGGTTTTTATGGTAGTTTATGTGTTTAACCAAAAGGAGCCACGCTGCCAGGGAGCCAGTCTCGGGCAGCACTCTCCTGTCACCGTGGTGACACTCTGCTGGCCCAACCCATCCCCGTTGTCATCACCACCATTCACTGACCCTCAGTACAGCGTTCCAGTGTAACCAGAGATGATTGTTGATTTTAAAAATTGAACCAGGCACTTTTCTTTTCCTCCCTCCCTCCCTCCCTCCCTTCTTTCTTTCTTTCTTTCTTTCTTTCTTTCTTTCTTTCTTTCTTTCTTTCTTTCTTTTCTTTCTTTCTTTCTTTCCTCTTTCTCTCTCTCTTTTCTCCACGCCCAGCATGGAGCCCAACACAGGACTTGAACTCATGACCCTGAGATCAAGACCTGGGCTGAGATCAAGAGTCGGACGCTTAACCGACTGAGCCACCCAGGCACGCCCAGGCATTGTCTATCACAAGTTTTAATTTGTGAGCAGGTCACAAATGATGTCTGATAGTGTCTTGTGGAATTATATATAATTGGCCACTATTTTAATTAGTTTACTAGACAGCCTCCTTCCCCACACACTGGGTCTGGGATCACTCTGTGTTGGTAGGACCCCAGCTAGTGGCCCCCTGGGCCATGTGACTTCTAAAGCTCACCCCTCCCTTTGTGTCATCAATAGGGGAATAGACACACAGATAGATAAACACCTGTGTGATCTGATTCACCCCAAAGGCAGGAGCAAATGCCAGATTCTGAAGGCATTTGGGTGGCTAGTTCAACTCTATGCCCAGTGCCCTGCCCATGACCTTGGTTCGTCATCCCTTTTATCTTGTCAGGTGTAGGCACCTGACTCTATTCTTCATGGGGATTTTTCTACCATTCCCCTCTCCCTATGTGTTTTGCTGTGTGGGAGCTGTTTGCTCTGGAGGATGCTGCCTAGGGCCTAAGAACCCTTGGCCCCTCTCAGGGCAGCCAGGCTGAGATCCAGTTTCCCTTGAGCATGAAGTGAGACAGGACATGAGCGGCTTGGCTTTTCTTTCCCAGCATGCTTGCCTTCTGGTGACCTGCCCCACTGGAGAGCAGATGGGGGATACAGCCCACCAAGGCCAAATTCCAAAAGAATCTCCAGGCTCTAAGTAATCAAATTGATCTTTTAAATTTTGTTTTTGTTATTTAATTAGGGTCTTATTTTAACTATATAAAAATATGCATGCATATGACAAAAGCAGGAAGGAAATACATACAAACAAAAGTAGTTGTGCTGGTGTTAGAGGGAATTTAGAAAAAAGTTCTGAATATCATCCTTTGCAAAATTAAACATAGCAAAACATTAAATAATTCAATGAAACTATTCAATTGGTCTCATTATATTTCTCTGCAAATAAAAAATATGCTAAAAGTAAGAAAAATGAAGGTAAGTCAAGAGAAATGCTAATAAGAGTTAACATTTGTGTTTTATTTGAAAGGCACTCTTCCATATTCTTTATAAGAATGAGCTCATTTAATCCCCACAGGCACCCCTGGTCAAGGAGCTCTTTTTATTGATAAACCACATAGTTAGGTTTCAAGTCCATCTTCTTAAGTGCTTCTTATGAACCAACCTCTCTCCCTCTCCCTCTCTCTCTCCCTCCCCCACCGCCCCCCCCACACACACCATACAAACATTGTCCTAGAGAGTGCTGGAAGTCCAGGCATATGTATATGATACATAATCAACTCCCAGAGTACACGTGATTCTGCAGTCCTGTTCCTCACCCCTGCCTCCTCTCTCTAGGTTCTCCCCCAGAGCCAAGTGGATTTGTCCTTGCCTGAACTGGCTTCTCCACCCCAGCACATCACTTGTCTAGACTCTGATACACACTGGGGTTTCAATCTACCATTCATGGAATAACCTCTGCCTTGCCTGGACAGACTCCTCTGCCTGAACATGGGCCCAGGACCTGTTCTGCATCTCTGGTTAGGAAGTTCTGAGGTGGAGACTTAATTTATGTCATTTGAACTTCATATCAGTATTTATTGTGTGCTGACCATGGAGTGGGCCCTGCTCTTGGCCCTGGGGCTGCAACACTAAAGGGGACAAATTCCTGCCATGCTGGTGCCTATGTTGCAGTGAGAGAGGCACACAATGGACAGACAGACAGGACAGACAGACTCGTGCCAGGTGGTGGCAAGAAAAAAGACTGGGAGGGGATGGAGGATGAGGGGTGGGGGAGTGGGGTGGGGAAAACTTCTCTGGTAAAGGTCATTTAAGCAAAGACCTGACCTGAGGGGGCAGAGGGGTGGTGGGAGGGCCAGGAAGAAGGAGCTGATTTCCCTTCTTCATACCTGTCTGAAACCTAGACGGTCCTTGGGCCTGACCCTTGCCCCCATGGGAGAACCGCCTCCACCTGGGCGCACTCTCATGGGCACACACCCAATGACACAGCACTGATACTTTGCCTTTGATTTCAGTTATTTTTTTAAGATATTATTTATTTATTTGAGAGAAAGAGTGAGAGAGAGCACAAGCAGGGGGAGCTGCAGAGAGAGAGGGAGAAGCAGGTTCCCCACTGAGCAGGGAGCCCGATGCGGGGCTCGATCCCAGGACCCTGGGATCATGACCTGAGCCGAAGGCAGAGGCTTAACTGACTGAGGCACCCAGGTGCCCCTTCACAGTTATTTTAAATGAATTTCATGCAAGAAGCCCAACAGATGCAGTAAACGTTTCAAATTTTGTATTTAAACCTTCTTTTTCTTGTTAACCTTCCATAGTTTGCTCAAAGCCGAACCAGAGCTATGTGGAGTTGTAACGCCCCTTGAAACAGTGACTTCTATTTTTTTAATAAAGGGGGGGGAAAAACCCACTCAGCTAAGAGTTTAGAATTTCAGGTATCCAAATGTTTGGAAAAGGTTAAATATTTTACCTAGATGGCAGTTGGCCTCCTAGGAATTCCTGGGGAGGGCTTTGTATCTGTTTAAGAAAAAAATGACAAAGTAACTGCTATTTTGAAGGCTTTACTTAACAGATGTGTAGAGTATAGAAATCTATGTATTATTAAATAATTCTTTATAATATGCTCAAGAATAAGCAATTTGTAAGCCTGTTTACGTTCTCGCCATCTGGGTGCATTCTGTCACCCATCTGTTTCATGTAATTATGTAATTATCAATATAAGGAAAGAATAGGTGATATAATTAACAAGAAAAACCGATCCACACTGAAGAGTAAGAATGACATGCATCTGTTGAATTGCTTTTTGTTTCTCTTCCTTCATTGTTAACTGTTTTTTCATTTCACAGTTGCATTCAGGCTGTCGGCTTGTATCACACCCTCAGGAGAGCTGTTTTTGCCATGGTGTGCTCTCACATGTGCATGCTCTCTCTCTCTCTCTCTCTCTCTCTCACACACACACACACACACACACACTGACACACACACACACGGAGGCAGAGTGATTAATAAAGTATATGGGAGCTGACATAACTTTGAAAGAAACGAGCAAGGTCTTCTTGGTGTTATTCATTGATTCTCAACCACTGGGAGAGTTCTGATAGTCATTTCCAGAACACATAATATGACAGCTAGAACTCTAGGAAATATTTAAATTAATTAGTGACAGATGGAAGGACCAGGCCGGTGTGTGGCCCTTACACAGGATATTGGATAGAGAAACCGCTTTAGAAGAATTCCCCTACTTGGTACTTCTAGGCTCAAGGAATACGTGTTATTTCATGATAGTACAACAATCCCAGTGGATTGGGTTAACTCCCGCCCAATCCCAGTAGTTAGTCATGTGAGTCGTTCTAGCATGTAATGGATGAAAACGATGATGCCTCCCTGGTATTTATGGACAGCGATGCAGGGCAAGTGGCCACCCATTCTCTGTCTGCTCGGGCCAGGCCTGGATGCTCTCCCTCTGTGACTTGGGACCAGGAGAGGGGTGCACATGTGTGTATTCATGGGAGGGGGTGCATTGCAGGGATCTCTTCATTCCTGTTCTCCAGAGGATGGACGCTCTCCACAGGAGTTCTCCCTAACAACCGAGAAAGCCCTCACCTTAACCAAACCTTGGATTTCAGTTCTAAGGCACACAAAGAAGGGCAAACCCCTGACCCACTTAGATGTTACTGGAAATGAAGGCATTGAAATCTTCACACTTCCTTCCATTGATTCAAGATCATGAGCAGACCTCCTGACGTGCTGTGCAGAACATCTTGCCCCTCCTTCCAGGGATACCCCTCCCAGGGCTCTCTCCTCCGCTCCCTGTTCTGGGTGTGTGCATGGGAAGGGGAGGGAAATCCCAGTGCTGGGGGCCCATAAAAACTGCAGAATATCTCTCACCAAGGAGCTAAGCCTCACTCAGAAGCTGAGCTAGAAAATTCTAATTCAGTCATTTCTTGACTTCTGCCTAAAACTATGTTTTTAAAAACAGTGCCACACACCAAACATAGAGCTGGCTCGGTTTCCCCTTGCTAGGTGGTCATTTCACGTGTTAAGATGGTGGTGTTTTAACAACCTGTTCTCCTCGTTGCATCCCGTGATAGGGCCTCTTGGGCACACTGTCTCAGGCCAGGCCTGGCTTGCTGGTTGACCTCCCACACGGGGAGGCTTGTGTAGGGGCAGCCCCTGACTTCCCACCTTCACGGTTCCGAGATCAGGAAGAAAATAAATAACTAGTTCCCACCTAGGTTCCTCTTTGTTCCTTTGAACAGTTTCCTTTGATAAATTCTCCATAAAGCGAATAACCATCCCCCCAGTCTATTCGTATGTATTTTGAATTATTACTTCTGTGGATTTTTTTTTTTAAGCCATGGATTCCCAATGAACAAATATATAAGAGAAAATCATTAGGCCCCCCGTAGGGAGAGTATTTTAAAGGAGTAAGTAATAGGGACAAATGTGGCCAGATTACTCGAGGGATTTGGTGGGTTTTGACTTAATACTTATTTATTTCCTTAATTCAAAGTTAAAATGATTTAATTGCAACCATACTGACTAATCCATTAAGGATTTTAAAGGGAAGAATGCCATCTGATTCCTAAAGAACCTTTCTTGTGTCATTTCTAGTTTTGAAAAGGTTTTAACAATGATTTTTTTCAAGAAACATTTCGGCTTATATTTTTTGAGTCTTTTTTTTTTTTAACAAAAGAGCATGGGGTGGTGGTACCTCATGATAAAATTATCATAAAAGAGGTATTTCCATATATATCACATTCAGCTAAAGAATAAAAATGAAAAAATCCTTGTATTTTATACCAAACCATATTAAAAATCATTAAAGCTTAGACTAAGTGGTTTTCATTTAACCCTCCAAAGTGGCATTAATTTTTCAAGTGGTAACTGTTGCTGAAGATGCTATTGTGCCCGTGTGA
Source organism: Leptonychotes weddellii (assembly GCF_054177405.1). Lineage (NCBI taxonomy): Eukaryota > Metazoa > Chordata > Mammalia > Carnivora > Phocidae > Leptonychotes > Leptonychotes weddellii. The sequence goes on from NC_138378.1 coordinate 39,589,398, forward strand.
TAAATGTTTAATGATTTGGTAGTACATGCATGGCTTAAAATCCATTATTTATTGCACCTTCGCTTGCCTGGCAAAGGTGACGATTTTATAGCCCCAGCAGTCATGCAAACACATTTATACCAAACCGATGACTGATAATAAATTTCCTTACTGTAAATGTCAGTGGGTTTCATGTGTTGCTGCCATTACATCTTGTTTGGAAGCCGAATGCTACACAGTTATGGGAGGCGCCAGATGGTGTCATTAACACGAACGCTGGGACTGTTTACCGCTGACGTGCATGTGAGAAATTAAAAGTGCAGGCCTGGCTTTGCAATGAAGCATGATGTCAGTGGTGCCCAGGTGTAAAGACAGGGTAATATGCTTGCCTATTCCCTTCCAGCCCACCGAGAGGGATTTTAGGGGATTTCTTTTTGAAAATAGTTTTGTGTTTGAATATAGAACAAGGTAAAGCAAAGGGGAACATTCTCCCGAGGACTCCTGCTTGATTTTGTGTGTGTGGAGTCTCAAGGACCCTGAAAGCCACACCTGCCATCCCATAGGTGGTTCCCACATAAGTGGCAAGCCCCTTCCAGGCATGGCAAGGCCTTTTGTACTAATTAATTACAGCGGGATTGTTATTGCTGTGTATGCGTGTGCGTGTGTGTGCGTGTGCGTGTGTGTGTGTGTTGTAATTTCAGATACTTAAATGCTTATTTGGGAGAAGTTTCTGTTGAGAGCATGGAATTAGCATTTCTAAAAAGTGTTGTCAGAATCATTAGGAATTGATTCAAAGAATGAGGAGAAGAAGGAAAGTGGAAATTTTCTGAACTAATTTCTTCCATGCAGTGGGCTCAAGAATTAGCAGTGGGACCAAGACTTTTACTTTCTCTGCTCCGATATGAAGCATCTGAATGACTGAAATTAGCCTCCCGTGCTTTTTTAAAATGTATCTCTATTTTAATTGGGCAGTGGCCACTCCCATTTATTGTTTGTCAGTTTCTTCCTGTGCGGTTTCTGCTTAGCTCCCTTCTTTTCAATTTCAAAAGAAGCTGGTTTGTTGTCTTCCTTCCTCTCGAACCAAAAGGCTATCTGTGCGGTTTCTGCTTAGCTCCCTTCTTTTCAATTTCAAAAGAAGCTGGATTGTTGTCTTCCTTCCTCTTGAACCAAAAGGCTATCCCATTGATTCTGACCAAATTCCTTTGAACTTTGTTTTTAGCCTTAGCATTCTCCATAGGAATTTTCAGAAAGGCTTCTTCTCTCCAAACAATCACTGTGCATTGCTCTCACAAAAAAGCCGAGGGAACCTTTTGGTGTGCAGAGTTTTCAAGTCATGTGAAAAAGAATACAAACCATTGTTTGCATTGAGATGAAAGAGACAGACTTAATTTCTTCAGACTAACTCAGAGGTACAATTGGAATAATGAGCCTAATTGAAAGACTGAAAGTGTGCTTGAAGGCACACCTTCCAAATGAAAAAGAGGGTCAGGCATTTTAGCTTGCTCCTGGGACATGCAAGCATGTTGAAAATCACCAGGGGTGAAAATAAAGAAACCATAGGGAGACAGCATGATTGAAAAGCTGTATCTGGGAAACAGCACTCACTTGGGCAGAGGGGCTCAGGAAAATGACTCCTTTTCCTCTATGATTGTCATTTTCCTCATAAATGAACCAGAGGTCTAAACCAGCAGTGCAAATAGCCATGTATGAGACCTAAGCAAACAACCTCTCCCCTAGGAGAATGGAAAGTTCTCGTCTTATTCTGTGCCCAGAGGTGGGAGATGGCAGCACGAACACAGTTGGTCGTGGGCTTTCTCTCCCAGCCTTCTCTCTTGACCCCGGCTCCGCCTCTCCCTTCCCTTCTGTGTCCGCCTCACCTCCTAGGTTGCCCAGGCAGGACCATTCTGCCTTCTCAGGACAGCCTCTGAAAATGCATTTATAGAGACTGATCTGTATTTCAGTGGGAGGTGTCACCCTTCCAGACCCTTATCCTGGCTTTTCGTTCTCATCCAGAAAGTTCTCTCCCTTGTCCATCTGGACATTCATTGATCCTTCTAAATCCAGCTCAGTTGGCACTTTCGCCAGAAAGACTTCCTTGCCATCCCAGACCACCCAAATGTCAGCTCCATCCAGAAATGCAGAATTGCCCAGCTCTGCACAGTCTATACTGCCAACCCACAGTATCATGAACTGAAGGAATGTGTGTTCTTCCCATCCACTAAATTTTGGATTGGTTTGTTACACAGCAATAGCTTCCTGACACACTACCCTTATCACTGCATTTTATATACTGCGTTTTATTTGTTTATAAGTCTGTCACCTGACTTAATGAGAATTAAAGATGGGAACCATGCCTCATTCTTACCTCAGCACATAGACCAGTGTTTGGCACATGATATGTATTTGTTGAGTTGACATTGTTGCATTAAGCTCTATGTTAAAGTTTTGATGGAAGAACTTCAGGCATCAGGATACTGAATGGGCTTATTCTGATGCCCGTGCAATTGTCCCAAATATCCAACTGCCTTCTCCACCAAGTTAGACTGGCTTTGCTGCTAGAATATTGATTTCATACAAATACTTTTTCCAGTTACTTCTCTGACTGGGGGACATGACACTGTGACATTGTAACTCTCTGCTATGTATTTGTAAGTTGCTTCAATAGGAATAAGGGCAGATTCCAGTCTACTTCCAGGATATTAAATGCAAAATATTGTCAAGCATTTCAACTGTTTGGGCATCCCTGATAAGCCAAATGTCCCACCCTTTATGATGTGGGATGGAAAGAGAAGTATGACCTGAAGACCTATTTCTTTAAGCAAGTAGCATCCAGATAGATGATACCCCATATATTCTCCATAAACCTTACTCTTACTTTTTTAGAAAGGGAAAATAACCAATGATACAACTTCTTCTTTTTTTTTTGAAATTAACAAAAATCTCAAGAAAGTAAACTTATCACAGATTATTTCATATATTTCTCTGATTCCTTACATAATTATTAAGACACTCAGAGTCAAATTCTATATTATAAACACATACATACATGCATTTTTAATTTCATGCCTGGAAGACCATTTTTATTTTCAGGTACCTGTAGGAGAATGCCATCATTTCAGAAGGGTATAATTTAACAGGAAGAGTGCCCTCCATCTCTTTTGAATTTAAGTGTTTACAAAACCTTTGAGGCCATACCTTCATTTTATTTGATCACAAGTGGGTCTTTCATGGGGGATATAGAAATTGAGAATGATTAAGCAGCAATGAAGTTTTTCAAGAGATACATGTGTAACGTATTAGTAATTTGTGCTTTGAGAACAATACAAAGTCAGGTCATTGATCCCACAAACCATTTCCCTGCCATGGATTTGCTTCATTCCTGCCTTTCCCTCTGTGTTCACACTAGAGAAGTCATTTCTTCAGTTTGTGGGTGACACTTTATTGAAGATGATACCTGGAGTGTCGAGTAGTGGAAACATGCCAGACGGGATTCAATGAGTGTGATGCAGAGACTCCAAGGACATTTCTAAACACTTGCCTCCCGGTAGGAAGGGAGGGACATGGAGCCATCTGAGTTATCTTGGTACACGTGCCAGCATTCGGACATTGGGGATCAGTGAATCTGTGTCTCTGAAAAGCCAACAATGGATCTCCCTTGCCAGTGCTCATGTATGCATCAAAGCAATCATACTTGTAATGATTTTGTGAGTGGCTTGTTCAGGGCAGTTCCTTAATTAAAAACAAGTGAGTTAGCAACCAAGTGGGATTTATCCCTGGGCTGCAAGGTTGGTTCAACATCCGCAAATCAATCAACGTGATAAAATACATTAACAAAAGAAAGAACAAGAATCATATGATCCTCTCAATAGATGCAGAAAAAGCATTTCACAAAGTACAGCATC
>NC_138378.1:39593778-39624219 GCF_054177405.1 Leptonychotes weddellii
TCTGTACCTCTGAAACAAATGGTGCAATATATGTTAAGAAAAAAAAAAGAAGAAGAAGAAGGTAGCGGGAGGGGAAGAATGAAGCGGGGGAAATCGGAGGGGTAGACGAACCATGAGAGAAGATGGACTCTGAAAAACAAACAGGGTTCTAGAGGGGAGGGGGGTGGGAGGATGGGTTAGCCTGGTGGTGGGTATTGAGGAGGGCACATTCTGCATGGAGCACTGGGTGTTATGCACAAACAATGAATCATGGAACACTTCATCTAGAACTAATGATGTAATGTATGGGGATTAACATAAGAATAAAAAAAAAAAGAAAATGCAAGATATATTTGGTCTATTGGAATTGGAAGATCTCTGAGCTGTAGGATGAATTAATGCTAATGTGATGAGAATTTAACCAAGTTTGGTGCATTGGTATGGATGTCATTCCACTGCGTTCTGGCCTCCGTTGTTTCTGATGAGAAGTCAGCTGCAGTTCTTCCAGACACAGAGTAAGCTTCAAATAAAAATGTGTGTTGAATTAATGAATTAAAAATAGAACCATGGTCTTCTGACACAATCTAACATTCTTTCAAGAATACCCCACCATTGCTTTGTAAAACCTTCCTTTGTACCTTTACTGCTTCTACTGAAGCCTCTGCAGGAAAGTGACTCAAAGAAATCAACTCAGATATGTTTTCCAAACATGGACATTGAAATGATCACCAAGTATTTTTTCTGCTTCTAAGAGTCCTCCCTGACCTCAGATCATCTACAAGATTGAATAACCCTTATCAGCTAACATGTTTTTGTCATTCAACTAAGGTTTGTCATTTTACAAATATTACTGAAACCCTGTGCTCAAGGCACTGTGTTAAGTAGTGTGACGGATGAAGAATGGAAAGAGTTAATACTTGCCTTAAATTACCCAACAATTGTAATCTAATTGTTGTTCAAGTTTTCAAGGTAATCTTGGAGAGAAGGACCTTTCATGAAACTCCAGATTCTCCAGGAGCAACTTGTCTGTCTTCTTGTGGGATTATTTTTACCTTATTGTTTCTAATCATAAAGGGTCTCAGTTCTATAGGAAACATCCATCAGCAATAAGGCAAAAATGATGTAAACCAAGCATCTTGATGTGACCCAGACCAGGTCTTAGGTATATTCCCGAATTCTTACATTAATGTCTTAAAAGTACCTTTCCATAAATGTCACCATGGCTATGCATGGGCACTGTTCAGTCTGATTTGCGGGCAATGTCCTGGTTAAATAACTCTACATAATTGCCAGTCTGGGAGTGCAGACTCGGCTACATTTTCTTCAAGTCTCTCTTTCTCTTTTTATCTTTTATTCCAGTTGAGTTATGCCTTGAACCATACGAACAGAAAACTGACACTGGAACCTAAAATAACTGTGAATGCCAAGATTGTTGTGGTTGGTGCATCCAATGTTGGAATTTCCTTCCTAGAGACATTGGTATTTTGGTGAGTTATTTTACTTTATTTCTTTGTTTTTAAAGGGGCTCTTCTCTTCTACACCTGAGATGGTTTTTTGAAAGAAAAGACCTGAGTTTTTTTGTCACCCCACACACCCTGCCTAGGTGGATTAATGAGTCAATGAAATATTCTACACCAAGGGTTGGCAAACTACAGCCCCTGGGTCAAACGTGGCTTTCTACCTGCATTTGTAAATAAAGCTTTATTGGAACACAGTCACAGTTATTTATATGTTGTCTCTGTTTTCTTGCTACAATGGCAGATTTGAGAGGCTGTAACAGAGGCTGTTTAGCCTGCAGTGCCTAAAATATGTACACTCTGACCCTTTCCAGAAGTTTGCCAATCCCAATCTATACTAGTGTTTCCCTTATTGGCTGAATCATAAGAATCACCTGGAGCATTTGTTAAAGAGGTAGATTCCCAGCCCCAGCACCAGACATACAGAATCAGAAACTTCCAGGGATGGCTCTGGGACTCTGTATTTTAGTGGGTGCTTCATATAGTCAGGCAGGTTTGGGAACCAGTTTTGACATTGCATATCACAAATAGGCTTTCAGAAATGGCAGATGGGCCAGGACCTTTCTTTCAGCCCCTGCATTTTGAGTACCAGGGAACAGAGGAAAATCCCACAGGGAAGACTGAGGCCTGTGCGTCTCTCCAGTGCTGTTCTGTTACCCTCACAGCACTAAATGGGTTTCCTTTCAGAGCCCATTTTCCTGATAAGGGGATTCCCAAGGGTTCTCAGCTTCCCCTGAGTAGCTCTCCATCTGCTCACTGAATTTCATCCCCTCCCTGACAGGAAGAGCCCTAGGTTATCGTCCCAGAACTTGGGTTCATGGTCTGGCACCACCACCACCTGACATGGAACCCTAGATGTGTTGCTTCACTTCTCTCAGACTTGGTTTCCTCATTTATTTATTTATTTTTTAACGTCTCACGGATGTCTTAAAAGACCCTGGCTTTGGAGAACTACAGACTCCTGAATCAAAAGAGTCCAGTTTTTTTCTAAATCTTTTGCTCAGGATCACATGAGAAATTTTAGTTCCTGTTCAAAACTATAGGTGCTAAGAGATAAGCAGAAGATGGGAAAAAACAGCCTCCTTCCCCTAACTCCTTCAGAAGCCAACAAAGGTACCAGCCCAAGTGTGAGGCATTGTGAGGGGTTAGACAAGGAAAGGGAGGGAGGAAATGACCCCTAACAGGTGTTTGTCCCTGGTGGATAAGGAAACGAGCTAGCCCTGCAGGGTTACTTTGCTCATTTGACATCACATTAACCAGATAAAGATTTTTTTTTTTTTTTCACTTTCCAGCCAGTTTGTTCAATTATCCGGAACATAACCCTAGTTAATCAGAAATAAGTCACATGTCATTATTGAAATCAGCAACAGAGCTCACATGCTTTAAATATTGTAGTCAGTCTATAGCAATCTTTCATTGCAAGAAAGAAAGAATGAGAAGCACCTGGGAATATCCATTTTTGCAGGTACACCACACTACAGTTTGAGGGCTCTCCTCGTTCTGAGGGGTCTCTTCTCTAAGACTCCAAACAGCAAGTCATATGCGACCATTTCTGAATGATGAATTATCGGTGAGGACTTGTGAAATTATAGTAGTCAAGAAGTTAGCAAAAACAGGTCTGAAATCTTCATTCACCTACATAGTCATTATGCCTTATTTTAAATGATTACATGAAGATATATACATATAATTTTCTTTTTGTGGAATCAACTTAGATTTAATAAAGACAAGTAGAAATTTGGATATAAATACTTGCTTGGTTAAATTCCTCAATCAGACAGACCTTTTTAAAGCATTTTAAAGTACTGGTAGTTCTCTGTCATCATTACGCAGATTACAGACGCTAAAAATAGACTGGTATCAGTTTACGGATCTTGAATCCTTCACAGAGGAAATAGTTTTCTCATTATTTTCCCTAATTATTTTAAATTAGCAATCACCATAGTAACCTACTGCATATTTTACTTTACCAGCTTAACTGCTATTTGAACTAGATGTTATAAATGATTTGACCTGAAATGAAATGGAAATGATCACCAAACATTGACCCCCAGTGAGGATGAAACCCACATTTTGGAGGCAGGATTTAGAAAAATTGCCCTCCTGATGTTTCCACATGGCCATATCAGACTCAGCTGGGGCACTGTGGTTCCCGGAAAGCCCACATGAGGCCCAGTACAGCAACCTCTTTTTCCAGAAAATCTGGTAGTCCTGTCATCTGGTGACAAAACAGACAACTCTTTGTCCTCATATTATGTACATGCCAAAAAAATTACAAAGCATTTGTCCTCTTCAAAGGACACCAAAAGCAGTCCCTGCATAAGATCTCTTCTTCCCTTGTGATACCCTTCTTTCCTCAAGTGCTAAGGTGCTACTGGGGCAGCTGAGAGGATTTGCCCTAAGTCATCAACTAATCCAGTAGGATGCAGCTCCATGGGAGGGGGAATAGTGAGGGTGATGTTTTGATTTATGTATTTATTTTAGTGCAACATTCTATCTGGTCCTTAGCTGTTTGTTACCCATCCAGTTACATCTGCTTAGACACACCCTCTTGTCTTTGGTTGTCAGGCCTGTGAGTCACCCTGCATCTTCTTGTCCTTTCTAGGGCAAGGCCTCCTGCGCCCCTCAGTTCCCAGTGACATGTGTGACAGGTGTTTTCCGAGGGACACATACCAGCATCCCTTGGGGTGCTCCCGCCCTCCCAGTCCTATTCAGTCCTCCAGGGCTGGGCTCAAGAGTGGCAGCCCTGCTCTCAGAACTTCCTGCAATCTCCATCCACCCTCCTGCGGGGTGCTCTGTCGTCCCAGTCCTATTCAGTCCTCCAGTGCTGGGCTCAAGAGTGGCAGCCCTGCTCTCAGAGCTTCCTGCAATCTCCATGCACCCTCCTGCGGCTCCTGACCGGCTTTTGGAGGTGCACGGTAATTCAGCGTCAGGGTGAGGCTCAGCTAATTTGTCCCTCCACCCCTCTCCTGGGGGTCATGTGCGTTTGTCTTCTGAGAGTGCTGTGTCCAAGAAACTCTGAGAAGAGCCGAGAAGGAAGTGTTTTCGGGCCCCACACCCCACCCTATGGCCAGTGTGGGCTCTGGCCACAGGCGTCTTTTGGCCTTTCCCCATTACCTTCCCTGCCAGGGCATGGGCTCCCATGGTGATTACCAGGAGCTGAGCAGGGGACCAACAATAGGCATGGAGTAAGGGCCAGGGGAGCTTTCTTGGGGTAGGGATGAAGAGGAGGAAACCCCTGCTCATCCTGTGGTGTAGACAGCAGTGAATTGGAGGGGAAAGGCAGCTCTTAAGACATTTTATTGTGAATCATCTAGGTTCTTTAGCATCCCAAGATATTTACATTATGGACCTGAACTATTTTTAAATTACAGTTCTCATGATTGATAGGTTGTGTTCATTTGGCTGTCCCGGCTTTCTGGGACTGAAAGTTCTTGGCTTGAACAGTATAAGTATTTCATATACATTATCCTTCTCGGTACTGTTAGTAATAAGATTTGTCTAAAACTCCAATCATGGGAAAGAGCAGAAGGAACTTGGCGTCAGCCCCCCTCTGCTGCCAACCTGTGCTATGGCCTGTCCTCCTCACTGTGCTGAGAGGGTCACGGCAGGGACCCCCATGGTCCTGCCAGCCTGAAGGTGGTGTCACCCTAGGAACTCCACCAATCACATCTGAGGCCTAAAGGGAACTTCCTCTTCCTGGATCAACAGCCAGGACTGGAGGTGAGCATCTATCATCTGTCAAGGAAACACTGTTTCCCAAAGAAAAGCTTTGCAGTGAAGTCTGAAAGCTCTTTTCAGAAAGCAGGAGGCCCTTTCCCACAAAACTTTAGGAAGTCATATTTTCACCAGTCACTTCCCGGACCAAGTCCAGCTCTGCTGAACTCCCTGAATGTCATGCTTTGACTACTTCAGGCTTTCCACTGAAGTACTACAAAATCATTTTTTAAAGAGAAATATAGAAATGCTATGCCAAAAAAAGGAGCAGATGGGGCACCTGGGTAGCTTCGTTGGGTAAGTGTTCGACTCTTGATTTCAGCTCAGGTTATGGTCTCAGGGTCGTGAGATCGAGCCCTGGGTCGGGCTCTGCACTGGGTGTGGAGTCTGCTTAAGCTTATCTCTCTCCTTCTTTCTCTGCCCCTCCCCTGCTCACATGCGCTCTCTCCCTAAAAAAAAAAAAAAAAGTCAGGAGCCAGGTCTATGAACTCATCTTCATATTTTGCATCCTTTTTACTCACAGTGTGGCCTGTGGAGCGGCAGCAATATGACAGTCACCTGGGAGCTCGCTAGCAATGCAGAACCACAGGCCCTGCCCCAGAAGTGTTCCAAGTAGAGAGCGGTTCCCTCCCCGACCCCTTCCACCCAACCCCCCCCCCCGCCCCCGCCAAGAATTACACAGAACAGCTCCTTCGCTCTCTCTTGGGCATGAACTCACTGAGCCGAAGCAGTTACGGGTTTATTCTGTTTCAGCTCGTGTGTCTCTATGCTTCTGTGCATTATATTATTTACTCCTAATTATGGAGCAGTTCCTTTTAATCCATTATTTTAAAATCCTTCCTAATTAAATCCTGAGGTAAAGAATCTCTCGAGGAGCCTGCAGTGGCATCCTGGGATGACAGTGACTGAAAGCAGCCCTGGGTGGTGTCCCGACGACCCTTTGTGTGCCTTAGAGAAACACACGCTTGGATTCACAGAGAGCCCTGGTGGCTGCGAAGGGCCCAGGCTCCCCTTCCCTTCCACTTTCACCACGGGGAAGAGTTTTCTCGAAAAACCGACCGAATAATCTCATCCAGTGGGGAAGGAAGTCTCTGATTTTCTACTCAAACCTGAACCCCTCATCTGGTTGGGTGGGTTGCGGTGACTAAGGAGAGCATGGACCAGGGAGGGCACATCTGTGAAGCCGCAGTTGGGACCGGATGACCGAACCTCCTGTCAGCGGGCCGCGCATCCGGCGCAGCTGTGGGCTCTGGCAGCAGCCAGCCCGGCGCTTGTGGCTTAATTAGACTTTTTATCTCTACATTCGTCTGAGGACATCTGAAACCTTCAGTGTGGCCTGTCACTAATTAGGTGACTAATTAAATAGTTGGTGCTTACTTGCTGATCTCAGAGCTATAGCCCCGAACAGGTTGGTGGTTGTCATTGTTCCGTACTGTCGGTCTCAGCCCCCTGAATGGGTGGCCATGTGCTCTCTCCGATTGTCCTTTTGGTACCTGGGCCAACACAGCACGGTGGCCTGGCCCGGAGCACATGCACTACTGTCCCCGCTTTGCCTGGGGAGCAGGCAGAGATCACCGGCGGCAGGTGGCGTCTTGCCTCTTGTTATGTGGGCATCACAGTGGGACCAGTCGGGTGGCCCGCACCGAGGCCCCAACTGTCTGGTGGCTGGGGTCGGGTGGGGGAGGGGAGGGGAGGGACAGCCCTATGTGGAGCTCAGAGGCCCAGCCTTCCCAGGCAGAAAGAGCTGACGTTCTGCCACCAGAAGATAATGACCCAGACTCCCTGGTGTTGCTAATCGCAATTGAGTTTCCTAATCTGATTCCAAGATTTAAATGTAATTAATGTTAAATGAAAAAAATCTTCATTTACTGAAATTGTCCATTCCTGCTCATTTCAGAATAACTTTTCTTATCTCCTACTGCCCACTTTAGAGACTCCCAGAACAAAAGAAAAGCAACACTCTTTGAGCAATATTAGGTCTTTTGGGGGATAAGCTTATTGTCAATTTTTTGTGTGTTTTGTGTGTGTGTGTGTGTGTGTGTGTGTGTGATTCTTTGGGGTTAAGTAGGGAATGCGTTCTTCACCGTGACACAAAGTACAAACCACATGTGTGGACTGAGTAATAGACTCACCCACCCTCCACCCTCTACTATCAGATCATTTTCAAATGACGATGTCAGCGCCTGTCTTGGGTTGTAGTCCTTCAAAAGCTGAACACAAAGAATTTGGGTGCAAGCAGTTTAGTTGGGGGTGATCCCAGGAAATTACCTGAACCGCAGGGTGATGAGGTGGGAAAGGGAGGGAAGTCAACAAAACCCCCAAAAAGCATTGGTCAGTGGGTCACTGGGCAACTGAGACATAATCCCATACTGGGGCCCTCGAAGACACAACAGAGAGTGGCCCCTCTTCTCATGAGGGAGGTAGAATATTTACCCACCAGTTAACATCCTTCTGGTCACATGGTCACCTTTGGCTGTTCTTGCAGCCTGTCCCTCCATCTCCCCTGGGCAGAGGATGCCCCCAGGCAGAGAGGGGCAGGAAGGCATCAGTGTGGGAGAACCTTTTGCAGGTAATGTGGGTAAGCTCCCTACCATGCCCATTTCTTTAGTTTGTTCTTTCTTTCTTAATATTCCATTGTCCTTTAGTGAAGCATGTGGGCAGAGATGAAGGCAGAGAAAAAGCGAGGCTAGATAAGGCTGTAGCAAAAGGATTTCATGGCCGCCTTTCTTCCCAGGTGTTCTTGTAGCTCTGGAGAGACCCCAGGTGTACCAGAAACCTTTGCTGGGAAAAAAAACGGCCTTGAGGGACCAGTCTTGGCAAATACTTTATTTCTACTTTGGGACAGACATAAGGTTAGATCAGTAGTTTTCAAATTGTGGTCTGTGGACCAGCACTTCCGTATCACTTGGGGACCTGCTGGAGATGTGGACACTCAGGTGCTACCCTGTAAGGATTGAATTAGAAATGGGGGGGGAGCAGGGGGCAGGGATCTGTGTTCTCACACCCCTCTAGGGGGTGGGGTGCGAGAACCACTGAGTTAGGGTGTAGTGGAGAGAGTCGGTGTTCTGCCATGACTGATGGGGCCCAGGAAAATCATCCAACATCTGTGAACCTTACCATCTTCATCTGTACAACGGGGAGAGAATCCAGAATCTCTCCTCCTCACTGGCACAGGGGTTAAATCAGGTGATACATGCAAAGCATCTGGAAAAGCCTAGCACTCAAAATTTATTAGACCGACACTGCCCCACTAATTAAATCTGCATATCTAGTTCCCTTGTGGCAGCCTTGCATTGTCTCTCATATGAGGGAAGAGACTGGGGAGGTAGAGCCTTAATATGGAAGATGCTTTCTTCCCCAAGGATTAGGGATGAATCACAGGTGTTTCCTGCCAGCGTATGTGTCTGTTCCTTGCAAGAGTTCCTGGTCTGGCAAAGACCTTCTCTTGCGGTTCAGTTAAAATGGCCACCATCTCTGGTTTAACAACACGAGGACCAAGCAAGCTGACCAACACTCTGGGGTGTTTCCATTTTGCAAAGCTGCTTGACTATGGAGAAAACTGGAGTTGTGCCCTGTCCTTTTAGCTGTCTACCCAGACTCAGGAATGTATAAATCCCTTATGCACCAAAGACTGTCATGGTCATAAGGGCCACATCTCTGGCTCCCACTGATCATCACTGCTTTATGGGCTGCCAATGGATGTTTCTTAGGCTTTTTCATGATACTTGAATGCTTTGCAAACCTTAATCTGGACATATTTTGGGTCCTCTATTCTGCCACTAACCTCAAGTTTATTATGTAAGTCTTGGGGGCTCTGAGTGCACCTCCCCACCCCAAATCCAGGAGTTCCCTTAAATTAAAAAAAACAAGGCCAAGACAGAAATTTCAGTCTTTACTCATGTGTCTCAAATACTTAATGGGATCATATACTTCCTTCATTAAAACTTATATTAAACTCCACCTACTTTTCTTAAGCACCCAAAACCCCTGGGAGCCTCTCATTTTTCTGTGCCTAAACAGTGGTTCTCAAAATGGACCACCAACATGGACATCATTTGGGAACTTGTTAGAAATACAAATTCGCAGGTCTCACCCCAGACCTACTATATCAGAAACTTGGAGATCTCTGTTTAAACAAGTCCTCTAGGGAGTTACTTGGACATCAGTGGCACTGGTCAATACTATCTGTCTCCATCCTACTGTCCCCACCTTTCTCATTTGCAGCCTCACTCCTCAAAAGACAACGGACACCATACACTCCCAGTCACACCTCCCCGACCAGCCTCAGCTCAGAATCCACTAGTCACTTTCTTGCTTCCCCATAACACCCACCATTTGAATTGTGTTGACCAGGTGCAAGCAAATAGAAGTGGCTACGAGCACTTTGAGGGAATAAGGAGGTGTCAGACGGACACTTCCCTTACACCATTTGATATTGGGTGGGAATTTGGAGGAGAGGCCTGGAAGCCCCAGGAATGGTCCTTCTGTAGGGGCACCAGGTAGCCATCCCCTCTGGACAATTGGAGCACTTGGAGCCACTATGTGAGACCCAGACCAGGCAAGGCCAGTTACTGGGCCCATGGCCTCTGGAGACCATGTTGATCTCTAACTGCAGTTCTCTGAAGAGCATTTCTTTCAAAGGGATAACCAGAATCTTCCCTATAAGGTACTTGGGCTTAAAAAAAACCAAAAACAAACCTTGAATTTCCTTGTATTTTAAGAACCTGTGATGAAGAAAAATGTTGTGATCAGCTTCCTAGACATGAGGTTAATGTTGAGTAACTTTTTCTATAAGCAACAGATTGTGAAAATTCCAGACTCAACAATTCTGTACATCAAAGCTACTAGTGGGGGTGCAGGTGGAGTTGGAGGTGGTAGTTTAAAAAAGTTTACTGGGCCCCCATTCCTGTAGCTATAATTCCCAGGCTAGGGTGGGTCCTAGGAATCTGTATCTTTAAGACTCCCCATGTAACTCTGACACGCACCTGAGTATTGTCACCATTTATGTAGACATTTTCTCAAAATTGGCAGTCTTATCCATAAGGGAACCTATTTCCCCCTATAACTGGTCATTGTAATTAACCTGTTTTTATGAGCTTGTTTTCCCAACCACATTTTCTAATTCTCAACAAATCATATAACTTCTAGGTCATATCATTACTTCAGGGCTTACCAGGCATAATTATTAACTTATCATTAAACATGACATAGCTGAAGTCATTACCCCATTATCATTGTATTTACACGCTAAATTGGACCTAGTAGAAAGCATTTCATATACTTCATGCTTAAACTATCACCATTAAGAATAAAGGTCCAACAAGATCTATCTGTCAAGCATGAGGAAATCTGACCCTATGGTGTTAATAAAGCCTTGTATCCACCAGCATTTGCTTCAAACATAAAACCCGTCCTCATCCCCACCCCCACGCCTCCAGAAGTGATCTCACTCACTGTTGAATCCCCACAATGCTTTATTCCAGTCTTAGGGACCTGACTGATTGGTGTCTTATATTTTGCCATCTCTTGCGTGCAAAGGCTTTCCAGCTGGTCTTTTGTAACTGCCGTCTTGGTATTACATCTTGTATATGCTCCATGTATATAAAAATATGTTCAAAGTATAAATGTATAACATTTTTACTTCATATATATATAATCATTTCCCATACATTATAAAGCAAAATTCAATTTCATCTTAGTTTCTTTTGCCAGAACTTCCAAATTTTATTCTTCGTCCAGTGACCATTTCAAACATTACATTCGTTTTCATTTTTTCAGTAAGGTTTATGTTTTACTTTTATGCAGAGATACACAAGCTATTCATCTGAGATCCTGAATCCCCAGACCTTCCCCCTAGTCCCTTACCTCGGGCACCACCCAACTCTCCTGATGGGTCCCTGGAGAATTCACAGAGCACCTACGTTACTCCAGGCAGGCACCCAGACCTTACTGTTGGGTTCAGTGTTGATTCTAGATTCGTTGTCCCAGGACACAAGCCTGGACTCAGGCAGATTTAAGAGACTTGCTGCTTGGTCCTTTTCTCCAGGCCCCATGCTGGTTCCTACGGCAGGGGTGGGGGTGGGGTGGGGGGGAGGCTTCCATGAATAGGAGAGCCACACAAGATGGCACCCAAGAGAAGAGAGAAAAGGGGTTAGGGAGAGAGCTTTGAACTTCTCCCTCACCCCATGAACACTCCACCCACTTTTAGAAGTGCTCAGAATCCTTAACCACACCCTCTTTGGGTCTCTCTTTCTTTGGTCTCCCCCTGGAGGTCCGAGTGTGTCATTACTGACAGCTGGGTGGCCAGGGGCAGTGCTGTTTTTACTAACGCAACAAAAACGAAGGAGCCAAGGCCCTTGTCAAAAAAAAAATCTCTTTTGGTGATCTAAACAAAATAATATTGCCAAAGAAAGTTAAAAAATTTTTTCAGGGAAAAACGGGTAGATTCTCTTAATAAATGTATCATAAATATTTTGACTTGTTTGCCTTATATTTTTCTTTTGGTATTGGAAATTCACATAACTCCCAACTTTTAAGTTCCATCTATAGCATTTCACCATGAATTTTGTGACATTGCGTGAATATCATTAAGACTGAATTAGATCTGAGTTATTCTTTGACTCCTTAAATAAGCAGTTAGGTTAAATACCTGTCTTGAGCTAGGATTTACTGTAATTTGGCAAACATTTTTGTCATTGTTGTGAACAATTCAGAAAGCAGAGATTTTAGTAAATTAAATGGTAACATTTAGATTGATGTGAGATAATTATTTTCTCTCTGCATTATCTATTTATTCAAATAAAAGCATTAATGAAAGCAGTTAATTAAATCACTGGCTTTGGTTGCCCTTGCTATGCCAAAAAAAAAAAAAACAGGAAAAAATTAAAAATAAAAATAATAAGCATTCACTTGGCAGGCTGACAGGTTTCTATTGCCCAGAAGGGTAAGCAACATGAAAAGTTTTATGTTTCTTTTATCGTGTTCACAATAAATTGGCAATGTGACCCTCTTTATTTGAAGGATAAGGATGTTTAGACCTAATTTTGTAGCTGTTCTCCTGAAGCATGGAATGAAACGCAATACCTTTTACTTATTTCCCTGGATACTCTAATCCCTCCCTGCTTTACAAGTATCTTTGAGCTGTTCCTCCCTTTGTATCCACAGCAACATAAAATCCCCACTGGAATTATCTGCTGTGAAAATGCAGGTGCACTTGTTTAATGTTTCATTGGCTTGAGCACTTAACTTGAACTTTTTAAAATTTTTTTCCATGACACCGTGACCTTTGATTTTGGAGTAGAGGGCTCGCAGTGATGTTAGATATTGTTTATGTACATGAAGCCAACACCATTAGATCTGAGAACCGTGTTTTTTCTGTGGTCCTGCTGTTCCTGCCATTTTGTCTACTGTGTGTCCAAATCCAAGATGTACCCGGTGATTCACTGCTCTGTTTGCAGGAACTTTTAAAATATTCATTGGTCATCAAATTAAAAGTCTGAAACATTTGTTCTCCATATTTCATCCTCAGAAGAGCTAAAATCTACTAAAATTGTACATTATAAACTTTATTATCTTGGACCAATATTTTTATTATTTTTTAAAGATTTTATTTATTTATTTGACACAGAGAGAGAGAGAACACAGCAGGGAGAGCGGTAGGCAGAGGGAGAGGGAGAAACAGGCTTTCTGCTAAGCGGGGAGCCCAAGGTGGGCCTGGATCCCAGGACCCTGGGATCATGACATGAGCCGAAGGCAGATGCTTAACTGACTGAGCAATATTTTTAGATAGTTATCAATTTAAGAAATTAAATACTTGGATGTTTCTGAATCAGATTAAAAATTAAATTAAAAAAATACAAGCTTGGAGAAAAATGTGGACACATTCATATAAAGGCATGAAAGAGGCAGGGAACCTTCACTGAATAACAAGAAGATTAAAGAGGTTAGGTTAGGCCCTGATATAAGGGCCTTACATACCATGCTCATGCATATGACCTTAATGTTTTAAAGTATTTTATTTAAAATTGTTATTTATTGCAAATGTTCTATGCAGCAGGCAATATTCTAAACATTTTTATAGATACTATCATGTAATTCTCACAGCACCCCTATAAGGCATTAGGTTCTATTATTCCCATTTTACAGATTAGGAAACTGAGCCACAGAGAGGTTAAATAAGTTGCCACTTTCCCAAGGTCAAAAGGCTAGAAAGTACTGGAGCCTGGGGTCCAACTGAGGCAATCTGACTCTTGAGCCCATGGTCTTAGCCACTCTGCTCTGCTGCTATCAAAGTGGTGAGCAAATGTGGAAACCTAAAACCAGGAATGATTGAGATTTGATTTAATTTAAAAAGAGGTTTCCAATGGCTGTGTGGAAGATGGGCAGGAGAGAGAGACTTGTGCCAGAGAAACTCACCTGAGACTTTCTCTAGGCAAGAAGGTGAGCTACAGCAATGTGTCCCAGGAATGTCGGGCTGGGCGCATTCAAGACATTTGGACCAGGTAATAGTGACTGGACATGGTGACCAGTTGTGGAAAGTGAGAAAGAGGGGAGGAGTCTGAAGTTGACTCTCCAATCCCTAACTTGAGAGATGGTTAGTTGGTCATGCCTTTGATGGAGATAAAGGAGCAACGGAATGGGGCTCCAAAGACCTGTCTTTGGACACATACTGAATTTGGAATGCCTATGGAGCAGCCCCATTAGGACTGGTAGGCATTTGGAAATTGGGTTTCAAGCTCAGAAGGAAGGTATAGTGTAAATATGTAACAGGAAGTCATGGTGGTAGGTAGCATGGCCCAGGAAGCAGGCACGAAGATTGGGAAGCTCGTGAGCAGGGATAGATGGGCAAAGGAGGAGGACCTGGTGCAAAAAACAATCATAGAAGAGAACCTTAAGATAATGTTGTCCCAGGCAGCATGTTCTATGGCTGCAGCTTTTGGCTGGGGTTTCTGTCATCACTCCCGCCGTCCCTATTTCCTCCATTCACATCAGGAATAGCATCCTACACTTGTGAGTTCCTGGATGACTCCCCATCCCCTTCCGGTTCCTAGAACCCTGCACACACCTCTGCCTCTGTTCATTTGAACCCCATGGAGTTAGCCACCTATTACCTGCCTGGACCCTGATTGATAGAAGGATCTTCCCCCATGCCCACCTATCCTTCTTTCATGAGTCAGCATGAGTAGAGATTTCTAGTTGCCTCCCAGTATGTATGCTGCACTTTGTTCCTGGTAACAGAACCTTGGGCAATGTGGTTTTTGAAAAACCACATTTTCCAGATTCCCTTTCTACCCCATGTTTCTGTTCTGCCACATTGTTCTACCACCATTTCCAAATGCCTAGGCTGTATCACTGAGTTTTGGCAACGTAAGCAGAAATATCACATGAGAATTTTAGTCTCTTCTTAATGGGCAGCCCTTTCCACCCATTCCTCCTTCCTTCTGCCTATAATGTGGATATGGGATGTGATGTCTGGAGCTCCAGGAACCACCTTGGGCCTGAGGGGACCTTGAGAATGGAAGCCGTCTTGGAGAAACAGACAAGCAGGGCCATGGCCCCTGTTGACTGCATGATTCCACTTTATCAGCATGTACTGGTTACTTCCAGGTTTATTAAGTACAGTTGTAAGAAAAGAGTGCTGGTATAGAAATAGGGAGAGATAGGGGAGGAACATGAAGAAGAGACAGGGTTAATGGGGAGAACCTGTCTTCTGAATTAGGGGGAATGGAAGAATGCTCTTGTCGATGTTACTGGAGGTAACAAAAAGGGAAATGGGGTTGGGGGGAGGCTGGTGGCTGGTCTCTGTTTTCTTTATGATGTGGGAGATGTACTCACTTGAGAATGAGGAAAGGGGACCAGAGGGAGAACAAGAAAGGCTAAAGTAGTGACCTTGAGGACTGGATAAAGGACAAGAGCAGCCACAGTGAAGAAGGCAAAAGGAATTTAACTAAGGTGAAAGAAAAGGAGTGGAAAGCTGGTGCCCTTATAGATAAAAATCCAGACAATGCCCCCCCCTCAAAATCTTTTGGAGAAGTCCTTAATTGCACAATTGCATAATTCAGGATATTATAGTGTGGCAATTTGGCAATTTAGGAGTCATTTGATCCATGTTGTTAGATCGTTCAAATTATTCAGTGCCAAAGGGATTGTTTTTGTAGTAAAAGATATAGCTGGATAATTACTAAGCCGCCTGTTCACATAGAGCTGTAAAAACGGCCTGTATATAACTGTATTATTAGTCCAACATAAACCACATTTCCATCACATAGGCACCAAAGCCAAAATAAATTTTAACTTCATGTGGGCATAAACACGTATTATTATTTGCATTTTCTGTTAAATGGAACTAGATTAAAGACCTGTCATCAGTGTGCAAAGTAGCTGGGGTTAATTGTGACCTTTATGTTATTTGAACATATTCAAAAATTTTATTCTTATTATTAGAGGATAAGATGTGCTTGGTTTTCTTTGTATCAAATAGGAATATTCATTCTTAAATGACATGCATCCTTAGAGACTTCAGAACACAACCTTTCATAATATTTAGCTATTTTTAAATGTCAGGTGCAGTTGAGTTTTATTACATTGCCGGCCCATGCCGTTACCAAAAGTCTCCTGTTTTTAGTGGTACTTAACAGATTGTCAGTAAATTGATAGCATTTCCACGTTTGGAAAATTTTCAACTTCCTCATGGGAAAGGAGGGCAGGTTTTCCCCTTGAACCTGGTGAAGGTTTCTTTCTTGGCATTTGGTTGGTTTAAGGGGAGGTGTGAACTCAGAAGAGATTTTAGAGAGAAATATCTTTCTCACCATCCTATGAAAAGATCAACTCACCCATAAAGTTTTGCTGACTTGAGCTGGAGGGCAAATTTGCGGCAAGAGTATTTTAATACATAAGGGGAAATAGGGAGTGAGTCTTGAGCATGTCAGTCCTTAGCAGCCTCTGCTTACGTGCTTGCGTCGAGCTACCCAACATCGCTCATGGGACTGTTTAGAGGACAGCCAAGTGAGTGCAGAGGGCACTGCTGGGGGTCAGAAGAGACATGGCTCTCACCTCGGGTCCTGCTGCCCGTGAGCTTTGGGACCGTGAACAAATTACCTGGTATTTCCAACCTTGATTCTCCTCTATATGAAATGCAGATAATAACAACCTGCCCCCTGCCTCTGGCACAAACCGCCTTGAAGATTAATCTCTATGATAATGTCCATGAACGTGTCTCGGGCCCTGGAAAGTCTGATGCAAATATAAAGCAGTTTTGCTTCTAAAAGCAACCTTCTAGAATTTTCTCCTAGGTGATATTTTGGTATCTGATTTGAGTAATTGATATATATATATATGAGAGGGAAAGAGAGATCTGAAAATAATATATATATATATATATATCTTTTGTAGTAAATGCAAGGTGTGCCATATATATATATGTATGTATATATATATATATGAAAATAATAAAGTTAATGTTGACCAGTGGGGATTAGATGATCTTTGGATCCTTGTCAACAGCTTGGTGTCTACAGGACAATGGAGACAGAGGTTAGGTGAGAAGATGCTGGAACCAGACAGCCTGGCTTCATGCCCTGCCTTCAGACTCTCCTGCTGTATAGTCTTGAGCACATCACTTTGCCTCAGTTCCACATAATAAATAGGGATATTTTTACTGACCTCATGGTATTGCTGCTTCGAGGACCAAATGAGGGACGCACAAAGCACTTGATGGTAAGCATTCAGAAGGTGTCAGCTATGGTGGTTGTGATCCCAAGCAATTCTTAGAAGTAGTCTGAAATTTGAACTGTGCGTTAGTTTATATTCAGTTTTCCTCCCTCCTCCCAATGTTGGGCTTTATTTTGCTTCACTCGGAGAAGCAAATTTTAAAAAAATGAAATGGTACCTGGCATGACAGTACTGTAGCTTTGGGAAGTTTCTGCAGTTAGCTGCTCCAGAACCATCTTCCTTCTTTCATTGAAATGGTCGGTTCTGTTGGAAGGTTTGTGCAAAAAGAGCTGCTGAAAAGAAAAGTGCAACAATTGGATGACACATGAAATAAGGTTAAATGGAATTATAATTCACCAAGTCCGGCTTTACCTCCTTTTTTATGTGTTCTCTTCTCTCTCCTTAGCTCTCACCTGAAGTTTAGTAATCTCACCCTGATTTCAACCCATGGACTCCCTGGAAAAAAGCTTCTGGGCACCGAACAAAGGAAGTTTTTAGCAAGCGAGTAAGAATTCCATTTGTTTTTTCATTCTGAGGCCTAAATGTCCTCATTTGTGTGGACAGTACAGTTGACCCTTGAATGACACGGGGTTATAGGGGTGCTGAGCCCCATGCAGTCCAAAATCTGCATGCAACTTTTGACTCCCCTAAATCTTAACCAGTAATATCCTACTGTTGACCAGAAGCCTTACCAATAACATAAGCAGTCAATTATTTTGTATGTTACATGTAATATATACTGTATTCTTAAAGTAAGCTAGAGAAAAGAAAATGTTATTAAGAAAATCACAAGGAAGAGAAAATACATTTACAGCCCTGTACTGTATTTATGGAGGAAAAAAAAAAAATCCATGTGTAAGTGGACCCACGCAGTTCAAACCCGTGTTGTTCACGGGTCAACTGTAGTCGATTTCAGACTGGAAAGGGAGGGGTGGCAGGCTTTTCTCCCAGAGTTCAAACTCACTTAGAACATATAAGTACAAATCCGTTAATGAGGGAATGGAGAGTTGGGCTGCCATTTTGTATTTGTGGGGAGATGTCTGCCCTCTTCCAACCTGCTGACACAGCTACCTCCTGCACTTGGCTTCCAAGTGACAGTACAGCGCAGGGAAGCTTGGTGACTGTATTTGCATCAGACCAGGTTACTCCCCCAAGGCTCAGAGTTGGGAGATAAAGACGGGGCACTTCGCTGGGGTGTGGGTCTCACACCCCTAACCCCGGGCCCTTTGTCATGAGGGGCTGATCTGCTACGACCTTCTTGCCGGTCTGGGCAAGCTTCATTGTTTGCATCCCAGTAGAATCACTATTTGTCAACATCTGTTCTAGAAAATGCCATTTCATTATCACACAGCTTGCATTAATTTTAATTTCCTGTAGCAAAGCATGGGTACAAGAATTACTAGGCTCCCCACCTCTAGAAACAATGTCCCAATTTTTCCAACGAGGAGGAAGGAAATTGTTCCCTCTCAGGGTGTTCATTTTAGAATCCATGATGAAGAGATCTTCAAACAGTGAGAAAAACGGCCGCAACTCCTTGCCAGCAGAACCAGGCTCACTTTGACCTAATACTTTCATCAGACTTTGAAATTTTATTTTTCTTGAAGGACAGCATCAGGGCAGTAAAAAAGGCATGGGTTTTGAGCCGGATAGGTGCGGATTCAGGTGGATGCCCCTATTACAAAGGGGATTTCATTTCTCTGAGCTTTGGATTTTTTGACTGTGAAAAGTGTATGATAAGCCAACCTTGCTGGAGTTTTTCTGTTAAAATTACTATAACAGCACGTTCTGACAAAGGGTAGAGGATCAACCCATGTGCATCCTTCCATCATTGCCTGTCTTCCAAATGACACGATTCCCAGGAAATGTTGGTCTTGTTGATTAACGTCTCATGAAGAGCAGTTTAGTCAGCTTGATGAAGGTTTCTGTCAGCCCCCATGTTAGGTATGCTACAGGAGAGAACAGCTAGCAAATGGCTTTCTGCTGGTGTGATTCAGCATGGGACCCACATGTGGCTAGGTGGAGAGTCACCTGGTGGTCCTGCTTCTGTCCTTGCCTCTCCATATTCTCAACACAATAGCCAGAGCAATGCCACACAAATATGAATCAGATCGTGTCGACTACGGAACAGCCTAGAACAGCACTGTTCAATATGGTGGCTACTAGCCACATGGGGCTATTTAAATGTAACTTCAGTAAAGTTAAATGAGATTAAAAATTCAGCTCCTCAATTACATTAGCTATATTTTGGAGTGCTCAGACAGCTCCACGTGGCTAGTAGCTGCCATATCAGATAGCGCAGCTACAGAATATTTCCATCCTCACAGAAACTTCTAGAAAGTTCCAATCTAAAATCCATCCCTGTCTGCTTACTTCTTTGACTTCATCTTTTACCACTGTTACCCTTGTTTTCTCCACTCTAGCCACCATAGTCTCCCTGATGTTTCTGAAACACAGCAGGCAGGTCTCCATCTTGGAGTCTTGGCTTAAATGTCAACTTTTCACACGCCCAACACACTCCAGTCCTCCTTCCTCTGCTTTGTTTTTTTCTTGCTACAGAAATTCTTCTAAATATTTTATAATTTGCCTTTTAAGATCACGTTTATTCTTTTTTTTTTTTTAAAGATTTTATTTATTTATTTGAGAGAGTGAGAATGAGAGAGAGTACATGAGAGGGGGGAGGGTCAGAGGGAGAAGCAGGCTCCCCGCCGAGCAGGGAGCCCGATGCGGGACTCGATCCCGGGACTCCAGGATCATGACCCGAGCCGAAGGCAGTCGCTTAACCAACTGAGCCACCCAGGCGCCCCACGTTTATTCTTTATATTCTGAATCCTTAACCTATAATGTAAACTCTATAGAGTTTACTACAGTAAACATTAGTTTACTATAGGGAAGGGATTTTTTTTGTCTTGTTCACAGTGTGTCCCCAGCATCTGGGACAGTGCTTGGTGCACAGCAGGTAATAAATAATGTCAAACAGATGAAAGTTGCATCCAAAAGTACCTGCAAAAGTTCTCGCAATCAGGTTATGGACAGGGACTAAACAATGCAGCCAGATGCCTCTGGGTGGAAGACTCATGTTATCATAATTCTTAGAAGCCACAAATTGAAATGTAAATAGGATGTTGCCTTTCAAATGGTCCTCCTACCTCAATAAAGGAAATGATCTCTGGCCATGGATAACTAATATCTTGACATCCATAAATTTAATAAATTCCTCATTCTGAATATAAATTTTCAACTTTGCCCTAGCCAGTGTTTTGATTATTGTTGTTATTAATTTTTGAACAGCCATTTTTTTGTCTCGTCCATGTCCCCCCCACCCACCCCAGGCCAGTTTCTTGTAGAGGTGCTAATGACATGCCGGGATACAGCAGAAAGGAAGGCAGTGGGAGGAGAGGAGAAACCAGAAGCAGGAGAAATCCACTAATTGGACAATCAACCCTGAATAGCGAATGTTAATTGTGATGTTCCTTCTTCAGAGTGACACAGTAAATCATTTATGAAAACCTCTGAGGTTCTTTCCAGTTCTGAAGGGTTCTGATTTCATGAAGTGCATGTGTCCACCCTGCTTGTAATTGCTCCCCTGGAGTTTGCTTGTAATTTTGCACCTAGAGCTTTGGCCTAAGTCTTCTGACCGCTGGCTGTGGGGGCAAGCTGGCCACTCTGTACATATGTCCCCTTCCAGAAATTTCCCCATCCTGCAATTCTGTTTTTTTTTTTTCCTTATTACCTGTTTCCAGAATGTTCTATGAAGACAAACTTTCACATTAGTGTTGAGTCAGGGTCAAGCTCACTTGAGAAACCTGAAGTTTTATTGATGTTCCTTCTTTGGTTCTTTCTCTTTCTTCCAGAGAACTCTAGTGGAGGTCTTTCTCTTGTCACCAATCCATGAGACAGTCCCTGCCATGTTAGAATCCTAATGCTCATTAACTTTGCTTAGGAAATAATTCTGGAAAACTATCATCAACAGTATCCAATGGCTAATTTCACCTACCTGATGGATACATTAAGGAAGACCCAGAATGAAGAGTAGTCACCTACACAGTGATACTTTAAACTGACAGATGTCACTCAGTGTAGTAACAGACTGTAAAAGCAAGCACCCCACATTCTTCAGTGCTTCCGAAGGTTCCTAAAAAAACCAGTATTCCTAATGCCAGTTCCCACGGGACAGAGCTTCAGATTTTAACTCTGAAATATGCATTCTGACATTATCAACATTACTGTCCTGCTGTCATTAAAAATAACACTGTCTTAACCTTCCCCAAATTTCCCCTGAGAACTTTTATCTTTGAGCAAACCCTCATAAGACTAATCCCTGTGAACGAACTATATTTAATTTTTCCTTATCTTGGACAACTGACAGTACCATTCCTATTATGAAGAGACGGTGTAGCAAATAAGGACAGTCCTTTGTGGGTCTCTCATGAATGTGTAAAATCAGCGAAATTTCCTGTTTTCCTTCGAGCTACCAAAATGGTTTTTTAAAAGAGAATTTCATCCCACTATCTATTATATTCTGATGACAGGCCAGTCCCTGATTTTCTTTTCTTATTAAAAAGAAATTTTCTTGTTTTTAAGTGTTGTTTCATGGAGAGATACAAAGCCCAGAGCCCCCTTCTCTTTCACAGGCCCTTATAACGGGGTCTAATGTGCATCCATTACGAGAATTCTTTTTGTGTGGTAAGAGCAGACTCATGTGTGGATCAAAAAGAAAAAATGTTCTCCCATTACCACTTCACAATCCTGTTTGCCTCCAAGGAGGGTAAACAGGATTATGCATCATTAATATTATTTAGAACAATACCCTTCACATACGCATCCCACTTGACAAAACAGCAGCCTTAACGTTCTCATGTTCATCCCGTACAATGGCCAAGGCATGTGAGGAGGGCAGTTACCTCATGTCAAGAGATCAAGAAACTGAAATATTGAAAGGGCATGCAGAGTCCCCGGGGTCCACTCTCATTGGTGACAAATCAGGGACACAGACCATGGCACAGAAAAGCCTAGATTTAAATGAAAGATGTTGGGGTGCCTGGGTGGCTCAGTCGGTTAAGCATCCCACTCAGGTCATGATCTCAGGGTCATGAGATCGAGCCCCATGTCAGGCTCCATGCTCAACTCGAAGTCTGCTTGAAATTCTTCTCTCTCCCTCTGCCCCTTCCCCCTCTCACCCTCTCTCTAAATAAATTCATTAAAAAAGTAAATGAAACACGTACTATTCTGCCATCCTATACTCTGGGTCTTTAGAACAGGATCAATAAAAGGTCATGTTCATGAGGTCAGACCTTTCAAAAAATTCTGGAAACCACCCTCATAAAACTCTTTATTTAAATAAACCTAAAGCCACCAAAACCCCACTTTTCTCACATTAGGGTAGAATGCGCAAACTCAAATGGAACCCAGAGAAGAAAACCTATCCATCTGGACCCACTGTTTGCAGAAGTACCAGTTCTCCACAAATCACCTTTGCTCTACAGAGTGAATCCCAAAAGTCTCTAGGGACTATACTCTCAGCAAACATCATTCCCTAATTGACATCTTTAAATAAAATGTGTAGTTGTTTTGGCATGAATCCATACACTAATTTTAAGAATGAGTCATTTATTGAAAAAAACATTAGCAAATATGAAGGGTTCTCAATATTCAGGACCTTGACCCCTGCCTTTGGGAATCCTCAGCAATGTCACTTTCTTCTTCCTCATTCCTTCTGAGTCTGTGGTCGACATGACAATTCAACAGCTAAAGTCAGTTTACACCCACCATGAAATAGAAGCAGAAGAAAAAGTATATATTAATGATTTCACAGAGACACAGATGCACACGCACGCACACACACGCCCTCCCTGTTGTAGACTGGCCTATGCCGGGTGGAACGATTTAGCTTTAATGCGAAGATGTCAATCTGTGACTACATGTCTCATAACAAAAAATCTCCCGGTATCTAGCCAGGGTCCTGGTATACTCACGGCAAGAGCACAGACTTGGCCCACTAGGGGCCTTGACCCAGTTCACCAGATGTCTAATTAATGCCCACTGTCAGCTGCTCAAATGTCACTGACGGAGCTTTTCTCTCCGTAGCCACTGTTTTCATGACAAAGATTACGCGTTGATGTCACTGTGCTCCTGGGTCAACGTGGTGGTGGGTAGAATGACTGCCATAGACCGAGCAGCCAAGCACGTGGTGCTTTCCAAAGAGGAAATCGTGCTCTACGACCATCTCATCCTCTGCACCGGGCAGCAGTACCAGGTGAGATCTCAGGGACTAACAGCCCGTGTGTGATCCGGGGCACACGTCCTCAGGTTTGGGAGCGAGCCTTCCCACCGGGACAGCTGCCACTCTCGTCATAAAAGTGCCAGAGAGGCCTGCACACACGTGAAGAGAATTATGTCCGGATCTCCTCCCGGAAATCCATTCCAAGAAAAACATTCTGCTCAAGGGTAAAAATCACAGCAAGTTGGAGAAATGTCATTCTTGAAGCTGTTGTCCAAAAGTCTAACACTTCCTGCTCCCCAGAGCAGAATCCAGACACAACCCGGCATGCGTTTGTGGTAAATTAATTTATGCCTCAAGAGGCTAACATTTGGCGGTGGTGACGGGCTCATGCGAAAGTATTTCAAACATGTGCACCTTCTGTCAACCCTTATTTTATTTTGTCTCTCAGTTATAAAACTAGGAAATGTGACTGATTGATTACCCAGTGACCATGCTTTCCATTTGGATGAAATTCTCAAACCACATTTGAGGAGAGCATTGCTGGAGACAACGGAAGCTGTTCAATGTCTTAGGGAAGCGAATTTTAATATTTTTGCTTTGTAACACACATTAGTGTTTCATATGGTTCACAAAAATAAGGCATTTCTTTGATGAAAGGAGGTTGACTTTGTAACTCCGAGATGGCGTCTTTTTCTCCCGGGAACCTAGAGGGGCCTTCCCACGGTGGGTCTGTTTCTGACAAATATGGAGCAACCCGCCCCCACCCCAGGCGCTGCCATGCTTCATCTGGTACTGGGTTAGGCCATTTTGTGAATGGCGGTGGATTTGACAGGGGGAAGCGTGTGCAGGTTTTCTTCACAGAGCCCAGCCAGGAGGAGGCAGCGTGCGTTGGCGGACAGACAGCTGAGCAGCTCCCAGCATTACGTACTTAATGTTCTGAGCCTCGGCTACACATTGACATCAGCTGGAACACTTGAAATATACCCATGCCTAGGCCCCACCACCCCCCAGAGGCTCTGTTTTAATTATTCTGGGGTGGAGCCCAGCAATTAGCATTTAAAAAAAAAAAAACACCACCACCACCCAGATGATTCTAAGCTAAGGCTAAGAACCAGGACTTGAATTTTCTTGACCTAGAATCTCTCATCCGTACCTTAGAGCAGCACTCTCAAACCATAATGTGCACCCACAGCCCCATGCATCTATCTCGTTAAAATGCAGATTCTGAGCAGGGGCTGGGGGGCGGCTGATACACTGCGGTTCTAAGAAGCTTCCAGGTGAGGCCAGCCCTGCTTGTGAGCGGGCCATGTTGAGTAGGGTTCAGCCTCTGAGGGATTGCTTTTCTTTCTTGTCCTCCTCCTCCTCCTACTACCACCACTACTGCTGCTACTAAAGAAATCCACTTTTCACAGTGTAGAAAAGGATTTTTTTTTCTGATTAAAGGATAAACACAAACTGGAGGCATACCTTATTTTGATAGTTAAGTATTCCTCTTTTTAAACATTAAACCAGGAGAAAACACCGTACACCCCTTAAGCTTGTCCCCCCACCCCCACCTGCCCCACCGAGTTCCAGCTGCTGCCTGGGATCGTGGACTTTGGAAAATGTGAGTGGAAGACCCGGCCAGCTGTCCAGAGACTCGGGCATCTGCCCATGTGTGTCCAGCTGCCCCTGCAGCTTTAGTCTGTGGCACGTTAAGCTCTTGCCCTTTTTACAACGGGAAAAATGAAATGAAGAAGTGATAAAGGGAGTTCTAATTTAATTTTTCCAGAAGGACATAAAAATTAAAGGTACATAGAGTGATACAAAAAAGGCTGCTGAATTCACTGGGGAAGGCTTCCAGTTCTTATTTATTTTCCTATCTCCTTCTCTTCAACTCTCTCATGGTTTTGTCCCAATTTTGTGATTTAGAAAAAAAAATTTTAATGATGAAAATAAAGCTTAAATCCAAAGCAAGAAGGCAACCTGTTATAAAATATCATTACAAACTTTAACCTCTAAACAGACCTTTAAATGGCATGAGTCATTCTAAAATATTATGCTATATTTTTGACATCCAAATACATATCATTTAATTTTTTTATCAGAAAAGCCATGCACAAAGTAAAAGATTAAATTGGGCTGCAGGGCTGTGTGTGAGGCAGGCTTGTCTCTACCTTCCAAGCCCTCTTTCGAGGGGCAACCACCTGGAGGCATTTCTATTGTTAGTTCCTCAGTGGTTACCCCCCAGAACACCAAATAATGTGTTTATAGAAGTTTTATCTTTGATATATCAACTCCTGACAATGTCTGTGACCTTTCCATTTTGGAAGATGAAGCTTTCTCTAGCTCATATTCAGTACCCTCTAACTCCCCTCCCCACCCTGCCTACTGACTGCATTGTTTTTGTTGGTGGGCACATGCTGGTGCTCATGCACAAAGCTCTGGGATAGCTTACCACTGAGGTCCTTGGCCACTCTCCATGGCACATGGAGAGCCATGGAGAGACAGAGAGATGCCTCCCCATGCCTGGTTTTGGGGCTTCTCAACAAGAGGAAGAATAAAAATGTGTTAACTTGCAAGGGCTCTTAAAGGGGTGATGCTCACTAGAAGCCAGCAGGTGGGGCAAGAACATCCCACCAGAGCAAGGTGGGATGTTAGTTATATTGAGCTTGATGTGGGTCAGCAATATGATGTGGGCTCCACAGAGGCTAATTACATCCTTGATGGGGTAAATAAGAGCAGGGCATCCAGAACCGTGCAGGCCCAGGTGAGAACCTGCTACAAACAGCTGAAAAGAGAGCTGTGTATACCACTTTGACTCTTCCCATGTAAGACCTGAGATGCAATCCCCAGTGTCTAGAACAGCGCTTACCATGAAGAGACCTCACTGAGTTTGGGATGATTAAAGGGGGAAAATAACATTCCAAGAGATGAGGTCTACATTTCCTTCCCTTGAATCTGGGCAGGCTTGTGACTGTCTTGACTGATAAGAGTACAAAGGAAGTGATGTGGTGTGACTTCTGAGGCTTGGTCAGGGGCCATGCAGGGTCTCCTTGTTCATGGCAACAGTGGCTCCTGGAGCCCTGAGAGGCCACTGAAGAAGTCCAGCTGCCTACCCTGTGATGGCCATGTTGGACATGCCATGCATGGGTTCTCCAGCTGATAGTTCCAACAGAGCCCAGCCTTCCAGCCATTGCTGACAAAGCACCAGACACATGAGTGAAGCCATCTTGGACCCTCCACCAGCTGAATATCACCAAGTGACTTCTGTTGTTAACAGATGGAATAAAGGAATTGCCCAGCCAAACCCTACCCACATTTCTGGCCCACAAAATCATGAAAAGTAATAAAATGGTGGTGGTTGTTTAAGCCACAGTTTTGGTGTGAGTTTATTGCGTAGCAAGAGACACCAGGAACAAAAGTGTAACATGGAATGAGGGAAAGGGAACCACATTTGGAAAAATCAGAGAAAGAACACACTCTTGACGATATTCCAAAATGCGTGATTCATACACACACACACACACACACACACACATGCACGCACGCACACACTGCAAGAACTGTTCATCCTCCTCAGTACAGTTTGATCAGCCAGCCTCTGAAATGGGCACTGGAGCCATCTGAAGAGCAGAAGCTGAGCTGAGAAGGCCACAGAATTATTAGATGAAAAGGAAGATGGGTAAGAAAGGCTTGAAATTAAATCCCTATCAAGAGACGGGACTGCTGCTGTCCAGTGTTAGAGGCTGAAGACAAAGCACAAAGCTCCCCTGGAGGGCAAAGGGCATAAGAGACGAGAAGGTGTGATCAACATGGAGGCCACATACAGATCATTGGTTTTCCCAAAGAAGACACCCTGACAAATAGAATAGAGACAGTAAAGATATGCTAGAAGAAAATTTTCCTTACCTAACACCATATTATCCAGTTGGGCACATTCCAGGCAAAATGAAAGACAAAATTTCTCAGCCAGTTATATTCTGATGGAATATTGATTCTGTGGGAATGGTAGGGAAAAAATGCACAAATTTCAAGAGAAAAATAACAGATTACCAACCCTCCCCCGCAAATAGAACAAAAAGAAGACAGGCACCCCCAAATTACCTTTCCAGGAGGAAATGGCATAAGAACATGAAATTAGCCACACAGAATTTTGAAAAGACTGTGGTGATTCAATAACTATATGCCCACCTAAGTCTCTCCTATTTGAAGACGGTAAAAAGCTGTTCCATGTGTGAGGTCTCAGAAGAATGATCTTTCTCGTTCTTTAATGTGTACTCCAAATAACTGAGGCAGAAAGGAAAAGATAGGACTTGACGATAGTTTAAAAAGATAAGTGACAAGCACCAAACAATTTAAAAGTTTGTAAGTCTGTTGGTAAGTCTGAGAAAAAATGCAAAACGAGTGATCACAAGCCTTCATCTAAATCTAATCAAGACCAAGTTGTTTGAAAATAGGGAGAGAGGTGGCCAGGTAGAAGTAAGAAATGCCTTAAATGGAGAAACCCAAAGGTAATATTTGGGTATTGACTCTTATATGTAGAAGGAATAAAATCAATGAATGCTTTTGAACAGCACAAGTAAATTCACCTTCCCAACCCCGAAGAAGATAAGACAGGAGGAAACATTATTCGTGTAAGCACAGGGAAGAAAACAAAGAAACAACCACAGCGCTTTCAACAAGTATAAACCAGAATGGCATTAGGAAGAACAACAGTTGCAATGGTGAATGCCATGGTTTTACACTGTGCTGTTATGACAGCGAGGCTCTGTGTATGCACCAAATACAAAATATAAGAGAAATGCCAAAAAAGAAATGACACCCAAAGTTTCTCAATGAAATGATAGTTAAGAGCGCACCAGCAAAAGGTGCCATGCAAATTCAAATGGCTATCAGAAGCAGTGGCAAGATTAGTATCCAACAAAGCAGAATTAATTGGAGAAAGAAAAGCATTAATGTCGACAAAGGATACAATTCGCAACAGCAATACAGAGGTGATGAGCTCGTTACATGCTGAACATGATCATGTCAAAGAATATGTCACAAAAGCAGAGGTGCCTGGAGTATTTGTTTCTTGGAGTCACATTTAAGATGGGAAAAATCAAGCTAAAGCACATCCAGAGACTCTAAGTTGCCCCAGATGTTCAGCCACAGGGGTGAAGTTTCAGGATGGCTGTTCTCAAATATTTGAAGGGTGTGTACATGCAGAAAACAGATCAGACTTCATGTCATGGCCCTGGGAAGCCAATGGAAGACAGACCACCAGAAGCAATGGGAATACAGTGCTTATTCATCCTACGAAACAACTTCCCAAGAGTCAGGGTTTTGGGCGCCTGTGTGGCTCAGTTGGTTAAGTGTCTGCCTTCAGCTCAGGTCATGATCCCGGGTCCTGGGAGTGAGCCCCTCCTTGGGCTCCCTGCTCAGCAGGGAGCCTGCTTCTCCCTTTCATTCTGCTGATCCCCCTACTGTGCACTCTCTCTCTCTCTCAAATAAGTAAATAAAATCTTAAAAAACAAAAACAAAAACAGAGTCGGGGTCCCCTCCAAGGGGGAATGTCCTGCGCAGGAGACAGTGAGCATGGCATGGCAGGCCCTCATAAGGCAGTAGGAACACCTGACAGAGGTTGAGGGACTGCCACACATGTTAACTGATGCAGTTCTTGCAGTAAATCTCCAAAGGTAAGATCCATGCCACTTTCATCCCCATTTCATGGATGAGGGAGCCAAGGTGCAGTGAAGCAGAGGTGATTTGTCTAGGGTCAGACGATGACAAAGTGACAGACTGGGATTTAAACTCAGGCTCCAGACTGTGAGTTCTTTGCCATTGCCCCTGTCTCTCTCCTCTCTCCCTCTTTCTCTGTCTCTTTCCTTTCCCTTTCCCTTTCCCCTCCCCGCCCTCCCTCTCTCACAGATGTGATCCAGGAATTACACTTTCTGGCTTTTAAAAATATTCACAACACAGAAATTCTAGGACTTCTTCTTCCCTCCCTCTCTCCCTCCCTCCCTCTCTTCCTTCCCTCCTTCCTTTCTCTCATTAAAAATATCTGGAGAAAAGCAACCTAGGTCTGGTAAGGTGGCTCCCTGATGTCATCAGGAACTCAGACCCTTCAATCTTTTGTTCTTCCATCTTTACTAAGTGGCTTCCATTCTCAGCATCTTGAGGTAGCTGCTGTGGCTCCAGCCATCCCATCAGCAGGAAGGAGGAAGGACTAGAGCAAAATGATTTTTCCCATTGCCCCACCCAAGGACTCCTGCTTATAAATCTCTTGACTACCTCTTAGGTCACTAGTTAGGAAATGTAGTTTTTCAACTGGGTGTATTTACCAGGAATCTGTTACTAAGAAAGAAAAAGAGGGGCACCTGGGTGGCTCAGTGGGTTAAGTGTCTGCCTTCGGCTCAGGTCATGATCTCAGCGTCCTGGGATCGAGCCCCAT
This sequence comes from Leptonychotes weddellii, assembly GCF_054177405.1. Lineage (NCBI taxonomy): Eukaryota > Metazoa > Chordata > Mammalia > Carnivora > Phocidae > Leptonychotes > Leptonychotes weddellii. The sequence continues at coordinate 39,623,336 of NC_138378.1, forward strand.
GGTGGGCTCCCTGCTAAGCAGGGGGTCTCTTTGTCCCTCTCCCTCTGCCCCTCCCCCACATTCATGCTCTCTTGATCGCTCTCTCTATCTCAAATAAATAAATAAAATCTTTTTAAAAAGAGAGAAAGAATATTGAGGAGGCCACCAGCAGTCCCTGCCATGATAAGTTCTTAATTTGCTAAGGGGAATGGAGTGGCCGAGGGGCTCCCATCAGTCAGGGATGCTGGGCTGTTCAATTCCCAATCATCTGATGGAATGGTCGAAAAGTGTCCACTACTCACCAATCACTAGCGGCAGTTTAGTTAATGGCAGAACACTCTCTAGTTTGGATGGTGAAATACACCCATGCTCTCCTATTAAACTTTATTCTCTCCCTTACTTTGATGATGTAATATGATTTTTCTTACATAGACCTTTTTTTCATTTATTGAGTTCTGCTCAATTCTGTGTGGACAAATTAATTGGCCTTGGGATTTAAAATCCTAGCTTCAGTTTTGCCTAGTGTGTGAAAATGCCATTGTGTGAATATGAAAAATACATTATCTCATTAATTTTCCTTTAATTTCTCTAATTCTTTATTTTATTTTATTTTATTTTTTTTAAAGATTTTATTTATTTGACAGAGAGAGACACAGCGAGAGAGGGAACACAAGCAGGGGGAGTGGGAGAGGGAGAAGAAGGCTTCCCGCCGAGCAGGGAGCCTGATGTGGGGCTCGATCCCAGGATCCCGGGATCATGACCTGAGCCGAAGGCAGACGCTTAACGACTGAGCCACCCAGGCGCCCCTCTAATTCTTTAATTTAGAAGTGTGCAAAACCAATCCCACACATTTAAGTGCACACAAGAAAAAATGGGTTATCAGAATGCAATTATATTTTAGGATC
>NC_138378.1:39624719-39648062 GCF_054177405.1 Leptonychotes weddellii
CCGCCGAGCAGGGAGCCTGATGTGGGGCTCGATCCCAGGATCCCGGGATCATGACCTGAGCCGAAGGCAGACGCTTAACGACTGAGCCACCCAGGCGCCCCTCTAATTCTTTAATTTAGAAGTGTGCAAAACCAATCCCACACATTTAAGTGCACACAAGAAAAAATGGGTTATCAGAATGCAATTATATTTTAGGATCACAGTAGATAAGCTGATTTTCATTTTGGACCTTATTCTTCCTTGTTGTTTTTTTTTATCTAAACACTTACTATTTGGAATAATAACTCATTGAAAGTTTTATTAATTGAATAGCTCTCAATTTGTTCTTTAGCCCTGCCATTTTCTGCCAAGGACTTTTCCTGATTCATTAAAGCATGACCTACTAAATGGGTGTACTGTTACCGAAATTTCATTTTCTTTTGTACTACAATGCTTATTGGAGTTCTGGTGAGGTTTCGAACCTCCAAAGCACAGCATTCAATATCATTCATTTAAAATAACTTACCACCGGTAGGGGTGGTGGGAGCGATGAGGGGGCTGAGACAGTGGTAGCCATTGTGTGAAGATGGAGCTTCCCGGAGGAAATGACAATTACCTGACCATCACAGGGTCCTCGCACCCCTTCCTGTCAGGTGCCAAGACATTCCATACACCAAGTCTGGGAGATGAGGTATTTGAAATCCCACCTATCTCCTTGGATTCTGACCCCTCCCTGGCTGTCTCAGATGTGGTTGGTCACTTTGATGACCTGGCAGACCCCTCCTCCTCTCAGGATGGTAGCTTTTCAGCCCAATATGGGGTCTAGACATTGGACATGTCTGTGGGCATTACCCATGGCTTGATGGAGCAGGGCGGGGTGGGGGGCTCCTGAGTGGAGGCTTGACCATGGACTTGGACCATTCTATAGGAGCTCAGTTTAGTGACAGCCCACCTGTTACAACTGATGTACCAATGACAGACATGCCATCTGGCTTGATGGGGCATAGCCAGTTGACCACCACTGATCAGTCAGAACCCAGTTCTCAACTTGGTTTAAGCTTAGGGGGTGGCACCATCCTGCCACCTGCCCAGTCACCCAAGGATCGTCTTTCAACCAGTAGTAGGTGAATCATTTTCACCTGCTAGTTCACTTCACAGGAATGGTATTGAGGATTTCTGGACGCAACTTCCCAGCCAGAAGACAGTTGTGGTGGAAGCAGGAAAAAAGCAGAAGGCCCCAAAGACAAGAAAAAAGAAAGATGCTAATGAACCTCAGAAGCCAGTTTCAGCATCTGCTTTAGTCTCTCGTGATACACAGGCTGCCATCAAGGGACAGAATCCCAATGCCACTTTTGGGGGAGGTTTCAAAAATTGTGGCCTCCATGTGGGATAGTCTTGGAGAGGAGCAAAAACAGGTGTATAAGAGGGAAACTGAAGCTGCCAAGAAAGAGCATCTGAAGGCTCTGAGTGCATATAAAGACACTCAGGAGTGTCAAGCCACTGTGGAAACAGTAGAATTAGATACAGTACCACCATCACAGACTCCTTCTCCACCTCCTATGGCTACTATTGACCCAGCATTTCCAGCATCAGCCTCAACAGAGCCCCCTGCCCTGTCCTGTCCCATTGTTGTTAACTCCACTCTTTCCTCCTATGTGGCAAACCAGGCATCTTCTGGGGCTGGGGCTCAGCCACCCCTCTGTTTTTTCCAGGCACCTCTGTTTTTGTGACATATTCTTTGACATGATCATTTTCATTATCAATTGGCTACAATCACCATGTTGATTATTACCAAAGAGAAGTTGCCCTCTTCTATGACTATGTCTTAAGGAAGAATGGTCACTGTTAGCCCGCCACAGTGGTGACCTCCCGGGGGATCCAACTAAGCCAAACCAGTACAGCCACTCCCCAGCCCAGTCAACAAGCCCAAATTGTCACTCGCTCAGTGTTGCAGCGGCACTCCACCCTGACGACAATCCCCCTCCACTGCAACAGATGCGTCAGCCACCCACTCAGCAGCAAGTCGCCATTCCGCAGCAGTCTCCCCCACTTCAGGCCGAGCCACAGCCTCCACCTCAGAAAGTTCGAACCCATGTACGGCAGCAGCCACCTCCTCTGCAGATGAAGATAGTGCCTCCTGAAAATGCAGACGCCCTTGGTCCCACCAGCTGTGGAAAGCAGTCCTGAGCGGCCTGTGAACAACAGCCCCGAGGCCCATACAGTGGAGGAGACCTCTCCTGAGACAATCTGTGAGATGATCACAGATGTATTCCTGACGTTGAGTCGCCTTCTCAAATGGATGTTGAATTGTGAGTGGGTCTCCCGTGATGCTCTCACCCAGCCTCGATGTGTGAGGTCGGGTTGTGAGAAACCTCCCGTTGTGAGGGAGGACTGGGACAGTGAGTACTGCAGCAATGAATGTGTGGTGAAGCACTGCAGGGATGTCTTTGTGACCTGGGTGGCTTCTAGAAATTCCAACACTGGTGTTTGTGAAGGCATCCATCCTGTTCTCCAAGCCAGGGAAGACTTAGATGCTGGGAACATGTCTCAGAGCCTCTTTTTAGAACACAAGCTGGGCTTTATGGTAGTGCCTGATCTCAACCCTTGACGGTCCTTTGTGCTTCTCCCCTTTTCTGTCTCTTCAGCAAGGGCCATACTGTGGAGCAAGGCCGTTGAGTTTGTTGTAATCTGGAGTTGCTTTTTACTTTCAAGGACAAGCAGAGATACCAGTGATAATAGCAGAGGAGAGGGTGAAGGGATATGAACAAGCCAAACATAGGGGTGCTGTTGGTTGGGGGTTGTTTGAGGAACTCGGGATAATTGTCATAGGGCATGCCTAAACAATTATTAAAATGTTGGAGAATACTCAAAAAAAAAATAAAATAATTTACCAGAGCCTTATGTGGACTGCTTTCTAATACCTATGAATATAAAATTACCAAAATTTAGTGTGATTTTGCTAAACAAATAATATTGCTAATAAGAAAATTTTACCTCCACAATTGTAGTTGCAGTAAATGACCACTAATTCCTGAGTTGTTCCCTTTTACTAAATATAATTATACTCTAGGCTCTTTATAGAGAAAGGACATCTAGGTTTTAAAATTGATTGTTTTTTAAGCTATTTAATCCAGTTTGAAAATGAATTAAATGCATCACAGTAATGTACAGGGCTTACCATTTATATTGAGGAAAGACATAACCAGAAAGTTTCCTAGATGTAATCTGAGACTTAGTGAAGTCCCATTTCTTCAAGCACCAACCAGCATTCACATCTACCCCATATAAAAAGCATTTGTTGCACTTGTCAAGGGAGCAAGAACCTCTTCTGCACCCACAACAGTCTCTACTGCAAGTGAATTTCTTGCCCATCATCACTGTAAACCGATCCCTGCCTCACAGCCGATGGGCCTGACAGCACGAATATGCAAGGCAGCTAGTGCAGGTCTTCTAACAGAGACCTTGCATTGCCTTTAAGTCCTGCTCCTGGTGCCAGCTTCATTATCTTCCACTTAATCTCTTCTGGTCACCAAATAAAAATCAGAGGGATGAGGTGCTGGCCCATGGGGCAAACTCATGCCACTGTGCTATTTTACTTGGCTGTCACGGTGGTGTTTGTTTGATTCTAATTTGAACCACAATAATGAGAAAATTGAGTCCACATTAAAAAAAAAAAGTATCTGACATTTCCTGAGAAATCAGATCTGGGCACACTGAACCCATAGTCTACCCTGGCACCAAGTGTACAGAGTTGAGTTGTGCCCAAACTCTGGCCAGCACATGGGCCTTTGAGTTTGCCACAGTACCCTTGACAAGTGTCAACCTTTATTATGTTTTTGCTGTTGCTTTCCCTTACTAGAGGAAAGGGTCTGCTTCCATTCGTGTCTGTGTCAAAAGGGAGAGAAGAGAAGTTATCCTGGGAGGGTTGCGTGTTGAGACAGAGACAGAGAGGAGAGGGAGGGAGGGAAGAAGGGAGAGAGACAGAGGGAGAGGGAGAATATTTCTCTGACAGAGTGAAGAATAATTCTATACTTTTCATAAGTAAATAGTAGTCCAGTTCCCTCATTTTCTTTTCTGCCTCGCCCCTCTATGCACTTGGATTTCAATCCCTGGTATAATTGCTTCTGTGAAGATTGTTCTTACCAAAATGGCTATGTCAAATCCCATTCCATGTGCTCTTCCATGACCTTATCACTCCTGCATGAAGAGATGAATTCTAGGTTCCCTCCCTCTGATCCTGGCCAGGCTTTTATGATGACCTCCATGAATAGAACACGGTAGAGGAGACACTCCTCGATTTCCAAGACTAGGTTAGAAGAGAATATGGAGCTCTCTGTACTGGTTGGTTCTCTCAGGACACTTGCCCTTTGAAGCCAGACACCATGTTGTGAGGAAGCCGAAGACACATGGAGAGGCCACATGTGATGTTCTGGCCAATACCCCAGTCAAAATCCCAGTCCACGGCCAGCATCAATTGCTGGACATATAATGACAACTTGCTGTCATTTTTGAATACCTGGCATGTTTTCGGGGGGGGGGGCGTGTGGAGGAGTGAAATGGCTTATCTCCAGATGAATCCAGCCCCCAGCCCTCAAGTCACCCGCAGTCTGTGAGTCTTCCCAGCTGAGGCCTCCGACACCTCCCACCTTGCCCTTGTCTGAATTACTGACCTACAGAATGTGTGAGCCTCGTAAATGGTCATTTGCACCACTGAATTTTGGAATAATTCATTATGTGGCATTAGATAACCAGAGCAACTCCTTCTGAGAATTGTCTCTGAGTGGTCATTCCACCTGGTTTTTGTTTTTTGTTTTTCAATTAAAACCTGATTGTATCTGAGGACAGAAAAAGACATACCTATACCAGACATTGCTATGTTTACTTAATTAAATGAACAAATGTATTTATTGCTGTGTCAGTGCTTCCCTTATTACCACCAAAATAAGCATGTCTCTGTAACATACTTCAGGTCCCGTGCCCTACAGGGGCTGATATTAGTCAACATGTGACAAACAGAGAGATTCCAAATAGTGGGAAGCAGCGATACGCTGATAAAGTTCCCTGCAATCATTTCACTCTCAACGACGAAGAAGATTGCTGTAAGGCCCTGAGTTGGATAAGGAACAACTCCATCATCGCAGAAGGTAAGGATGTTTGAAACTGTGCATCTTTACAGAATCGCTTTTTATTTTTATAATGAGTCTCATTCTTCATCTAGTTCCAGTATATAATTAGTGCCTAATTAATTCCAACCAAATCATTCATCTGTCATGCTTTGTTTTCCAGATTAATTTACAACTTGTTGTCATTTTTGGATACCCAGCATGTTTGCTGGGGGAAAGAAAAAGGCTTGAGATAGTTTAATTATCTATAATTATTTTATTACACAAAATGAATATCCGAAAAGCAAAGCATGGCTAAAATCATTAACTAATTAAATAATAATGTAATAAGCAAACATGTTTAGCAATTATATGGAAAATATGTCTCCTTTTGTGAAGCCGAAAAGACCTCGGAAGAAAAAGAAAGGTCTGCATTGGAAGGGCTCTTTTCTTCCCTTCCCGAGCCATTGTTCTCTTTCTTGGTGGTGTGCGCACAGTCCTTCCCACAAATGCACGTATTTGAGTTGCATGCCACTTTTTGAATCAAAATGAGACAGTAAACCATTTCAACAAATGCCCCTGCCACTCAAAAGTGTTTTCTCAAGCAGCTTCCTCTCTGTTGCTTGGATTAAATTGAAATTGTCTGACTAGCAAGACAACCAGAACAGGGCCCAGCTACCTCTTTGTCCTTAATTGAAACCTGGGAGTCAAGTTTTGAAGATGACAAAGTGCAGCCCCTCCGTTTTAGCCTACAGCTTGGGGAGGGTCAGTGACTTGGTTAGCCTATACAGCTCCCCGTGGCAGGCTGGGGTTCTGTGCAGTCCAGGGATGTGAAAAAACACTAAGTGCCTATCATCTGGGATCAACATGTAAAATTAAATCTATTAATCTATTTAATGTACTTATTCAAATACAATTTAATGATGTTAGTTAACATAATATATTAAAATCAAATACAGTTTCTTCTGATTTTTGGTGGAAGATTAAGGGATTAATTAACTGTTTGTTAAATTACTACATTTATTCCATTAAAAATTTAAAAAAATGGGTATCAAGTGACACTCAATACATTGCTGGATTCAATTTGCTAATATTTTATAGGCTATTTGATCTAAATTCATAAGTGAGATTGGCTTGTAATTTTCTCTTATAAGCTTTACATGTTCAGTTTGGGGAATTAAGGGTATGCTGGTCTCACCAAGGGTTTTTTGGAAGCTTTTTGTATTTTTCTAGGGTCTGAAATACATTGTGTAACCTAAAAGTTGGACCGAAATAACCCATAAAACCAAGTGGGTCTGGAAACTTTGGGTAGAGGTGGGATATATAGATATATACCAGACTCAGATTTAAAACTTGTCAAAGTATTTTTCTATTTCCCTCAGAACTTGGTATTATTTTCAGTTTTGCATCTGTATGTGTTTAAACCTGTTTCAACATTTTAGTCATTTTTTAGTCACTGCCCTATGACCTACATAGACTTAAGGAATTCTTAATTTGGGGATCAACAAACTTTTACAGTAAAGGTAGATAGCAAATATATTGGACTTTGCAAGCCATATGGTCTGTGTCCCATCCACTCAGTTCTGCCACTGCAGCAAGAAAGACAATACATAAATAAATGGGCAAGGCTGTGTTCCAATAAAACTTTATTTACAAAAATCATTGATGAGCCATAGTTTGCAGAACCTGTTTTTTTATGCATAGGATTTGTGACAAATCATTACCATTTCCTCAAATCTAGGCCTCAAACTGTAACTTAAACTCCCTGAAAGCACAAAAGCCCATGGTTCCGTACAAAATACACAGTGTGTTTTAGGACTGTCGCCAATCCTGTCATAATGCAGTGTTTTAACTTCGAACAGTTGCCTATTTCTGATGTTAGGAATAAGGACCATTTTGACCAAAAAAAGGGCCTTTGGAAGTGACAGTGCAGGTTCTTGAGGTTGAATGTTTATGGCAGAGAATTTAGAAATCCCAAAACAACAAGCACTATGCCCTCCTTCAGATCCTTCAGATGCCTTTTTTTTTTTTTTTATGCTCTTGGCTGTCAGATGGGGGAAGAGCATCTGTGTTATTTTGATGACTTGACTAGTTGTCAGAGATGGTGTTACTCTGCTGCCCACTTAAAGGAAAATAAATGCTTTTGCAAGATTTTAAAAATGTCTCCCATCAGCCACTGCATAAAACTCCTCTGACTGCCTGCTTTTGTCCACTGAACAGCCAAGATAAGAAGTATGTAGAAATGAGTTTCTTATCTTAAATGTAGGCTATTCCCCCAGGTCTAGTGCTAATGACATTCCCAGGGCATCTCTCAAGTAGGTGCTCTTACCTCTCAGATGCTGGGTCCAGGCTCTGGGAGACATCCAAGAAACTCAACCCTGCCAGATTAATTCATCTCTGTGTGGTGCTCCTTTTCAAATGACTTTTCATGTAAGAAAAGTTAGAAAGAAAACTGTTAACCTCCTGTCTGAAGGAAGCTCTTTCTCTTTGTAGCTTTTTCCACAATTAGAGTCCTATTCAGACTTGAATTTAATTAGTCCCATTTCAGATAATATCTTCCTCACATGGGTTGCTGTGAGGATGAAGTGAAATAAATATTTCATGCCCAACTCAGGACAGTGTGTCATATAGAGTACGAATTCAGGAATACTACTGCTCTGGGCCGTGGGGTTGTTGCTATGCACTGAAGGTTCCCCAGGGCGTAATGTCAGCCCCTGGTGATCGCTCGGTCTAGGACACAGTCCACACAAAAAATGGGGATCCGTGTACACCAGGGGCCGGTCCAGCAGTAGAGAGGCACGATGTCCTTCCTGAGAGCCCTGCAAACTGAAGTTTGGAGAAAGAGGATCGAGCTCAGCCTTAAAGAAGAGCAGGATAAGTAAACAGAGAGACAGGTCGGGGGAGTGTGAATTGTATTGGGCAGGCCCTTGGAGGGCAGCCATGCCCAAGTTTAACTGGTTACTTTTTATTTTTATTTTTTTTTGAAGATTTTATTTATTTGTCAGAGAGAGAGAGAGCATGCGCGCATGAGCGAGCACAAGCAGGGGGAGCGGCAGGCAGAGGGAGAAGCAAGCTCCCTACTGAGTAGGGAGCCGGATGCGGGACTCGATCCCAGGAGACTGGGATCATGATCCAAGCTGAAGGCAGAGGCTTAACGACTGAGCCACGCAGGTATCCCTTAACTGCTTACTTTTTAGGGGTTGGGGAACTAGTGAAGGGGGATAACCAGTGCACAAAACAGCACTTTAAGAAGGTGAACCTCCCATCGGTGGTGCCCATCTAGTAGCGAGAAAGAGATCCAGAAGGAACAGGTTGGAGGTTGAAGGGGGGCTGCCGTGCACGCAGGTGGGGGCTGCTGCAGCCACTTCTAGCTTCTACTCAAGTCAGTTACGGGATGACGGTATTGGAAGCTAGAAACTGGAAGCCTGGCACTTCATGAAAGCCGAGCAGGTCTGCGTTCCTGGACCTATTGCCATCGCTCCACCAGCCAGCCCTGGCTTCCTCTTCCCATCACCGTAACACCACCAGGAAGAGTGTGGACATCTTGCATGATAGTTAGCTTTTGCTCCCTCAGTGCTAATTTCCCCCTTTCTCAATAGTTCAGGGTGGGGCTGGCGGGAGGGAGGGGAGGACAGAGCCCTTCCTACCAAAGTCTGAGAAAAAAAATCTCGTGTCTCCGTGGCTGGGATTGGGTCACAGGTCCATCCGGGAATCACATGCTGAATCCGGGGACACACAGGACCTGACTTGGCTGAAGTACCGGGACTTGAGGGGAGGGGCTTGTTTGTTGAGGATGGTAAAGGGATTGTTCTGGAAGAACAGGTGGATGCTGGGTAGCAGAAGCAAATGGATGGTGAGTCGGAGGAGGTCAGCTCTGGAATTTCTGCCCATTGAAACTACAGATGCAGCCCCAAAGCATCACCACTGTCCGTCCGCTCCCCCACCCCCCACCCGCATTCACTATTTTTGTTCTGCCTGCCCCTGCTTCCAAAGGAGATATAGTTCTGTGATGGAATTAGCCCAGTCTGAAGGAAATTGTTTTCTGGGCTCTAGAGTTGGATAGGTTTATAGATGTAAATTATCCTAAACTATTAGAACCGCTCCGGTGTCGTGGAGAATAGCTGACATCACCGGCTCAAATGCTGCTTTCAACTGCAAACAAAACCTGGAGGTTTCCGCCAGGGGTTTCAGATGGAACCCGGCAACCTAATACATTGCAACAGTTTATGGCATTAATTGAAACTAATTGAAATTCATCTGCTATTATCTCTGCACTTTCCATGAAAATGAAAAGTAAGATGAAAGTAAAGTAAATAAATAAATAAATAAATAAAATGGCCTTAATGGCCCGAAATGGATCAATTATTTTCATCTTTAGCTAAATACAGTTTACTGCCTTATTAAAAGCATGTTTGTTAGGAAAAGTATAACATTAAAATTCCAGTGCATGAATCACCGAGCAAAGCCTTTGTTATGTTATATCTAATATAGTCTTCCCTTTTTATTTGGCAGAGCAAAATGAGACAGGTCAGGCTTGGGTCATGGAAATCTTATGCTTTGACTTATAAAAAATAAAAAGAACATTCTCTGGTCTATTCGTGGACATATGTTTTTTAAGTGGATGTTTATTTCATAATTTACTAATATTCTGTGATATCTATTTTAAATTCTTTCATTATCTAGTTATTTGCTAAAGTTAATTATACAGATGATATGCCAGTTAGAGGTTTTTTGTTTGTTTTTGTTTTTTTAGGAATGTGTTACAAATAAAATGTAGTGGTATGAGCACTCTGAAACCAGACTCGGCAGGTCTGAGTTCTGCTGAACTTGCTGTGTGACCTGGAGCTAGATCCTTAACCTCTCTGTCCTCAGTTTCCTGAAGAACATAGTAACACATATCTCGTGGGCCTATTTTGAGGATGAATGAGGTCATACATAATCACTCTATGTCTCTTTTGAAGTGGAAAAAGGAAATATAATTCTTCATTAAAATACAATGGTATATGTAAATATACATAGACATAATTAAAAATACATAAATTGTAAAATGTAGCATATAGCTTTTGTTTTCTCTGGCCTTAGACATATAATAACTAGGAAGAAAATTCATATCAATATCTGTGTGCATAAATCCTGAGTTGATTTCTTCCACAGACTGTATGCATACAATGAGGTGTGATTTCATGGCCAGTCTACTAAATCAGGAAATCCCTTCCTTTTCTTCATTTCACGAGATGGTTTTCTTCCTGGAGAATCCTTCATCTTTAGAGTATTGAGCATGATAATGAAATACATACTTTCTAGGTGGTTAAAATTAAAGCACTCAGTTCAAAAGAATAAAATACTTTTTTAGCATCTACTAAAAAAAAATTGTTAAGAAGGTTGTTCCATTACTCTTAGGGCAAATCATGTCTAAAAAAAATTAAAACCATATTTTATTTTTTGAACTTAACAGGGAGATCACCTTAAGCATTTCATTTCTATAAAGCCATGTTACTTTTAAATATTGGTAAATTTTTGGGGCACCTGGGTGGCTCAGTTGGTTAAGTGTCCAACTCTTGATTTTGGCTCAGGTCATGACCTCAGGGTCGTGAGATTGAGCCCCACATCGAGCCCCACATTGGGCTCGGAGCTCAGCGGGGAGTCTGCTTGAGATTCTCTCTCTTCCTCTGACCCCCAACCCATGCTCTCTCTTGCTCTCTCTCAAATAAATAAATCTTTTAAATAAATAAGGATTAGTAAATTTTCTAGCTTCTGAAACTATTATCTCCTCCAGGAACCAGGATGATGAAAGTGGCCTCATTTCCCCTCTGATTAAGATAATTTGAAGAACATCCAAAATCTGGGTGCATTATAATAGTTGAAACGTTAAAAGGTCATTGCCTTACTTTGGTGATCACAATCAAATTTGACTACTAGTGTAGTCATTTATGTCTTCAAAGAGCATGTATCAAGAAGCAAGAAGATCACCTTTCCATTTCTACCAACATTTTAAATGACAAGTCTTAGTGCTTTTTTGATAAGGTGGAGAATTGATGGCCTGCAGAGAGTGATTTGAGACCTCACTTTCCCTCTTTCTCCCCATGGTGGGCTGTCAACACCAAAACCCCTCTCTCCTCTTGGGAGTCCCCTTGTACATTTCACCAGGAAGGTGGCTGCAGGTTAGCCATGAGGGAATGAATGAGTACTCCTCTTGCCAACCTTCATTTCTGGAGCTTTCACAGGGTCCTCTTTGTGATGGTACCCTCCTCGTGCTCTGTTTCCCGTTTCAGATCTGTAATCTTAGTAATGCATAATTTATTCCCTAAAAGGAGCAACAAAGATTGACTTTCCATGAAAATTGCTATGGCTATATTCTATTACCCTTTATTGAAAATTCACCCAGACTGTTCTAATCATCCATTACCATTTGCCATTTCAAAGCAGGACAGCCCACCATGGTACCTCTGTCACCTATCAGATCAAGTGCAAAAACAGGTCATTTCTTATCCTTAGATTAACTAAGCTGCAGAGAAGGCAGTGACCAGATTTCTTAGCATAAAACTGATATGCAGGGGAAATCCCCAGCTTTCCCACTCTATTTGCATCATATATGCATAGAAAAGTCAGAAGAATGTATATGATATACCAGTTATGTGAAGGAGCCCCCTGCAATGTGTTACCTCCTTATAACTATTTGCAAAGACTCCATGAGTTATAAAGTACCAAAGTCGTGGAAATGCATCGATTAAAGTAAATCTCTGGCTAACTGAAGTTATCTGACATTAAAAGCATGCCATACATGAATATATATCATGGGTCCCACATAACCTGGGGTTATGTTCAGTCTTCAGGGTGTTTGGCACCAACGGAACCCCATTCACCCCATCTCATATATTCTGGCTGGGAAAAAGCTGTCAGACCCAATGTCTCTCGTAGGCAAAGCCCTTTTCTCTACTACTATTCATGGCTCAGTTCACACATCCTTTCCCCTCACCCGGCAACCACTTTGTTTCACCTACTTTTAAACTCTTTCTTCTCACGTACCCAAAGATTGAAGGAAGTCTGTATCTCCAAGGCTATCTCTGGTCTTCTGTCTCTCTGCCCCTCTTTTTTTCTCTCTCCATTTCCTTTCTTCCCATTTTCCCTCTTTGATTCAGCTAAAAATTGACCCAACTGTCACAACATGTTATACAAAGGTCAACTTTCTCATAAAACATTTTCATTTCCTTGGGTTTAAGCGCCTACCAATATGGCAGAAGTATTATTTTATACTGTTGTGTTGTAGGCACACACAATTTTGGTTACATTTAGGATTATGTAAGATTTTGGGAGTCTTACTGGAAACCTAATAACCAGATCTAACATTGTGAAGGGGAACATGTTTCTGTCTTACAAATTTCAGGTATACAACTCATCCTGTGGTTGGATGAAGTAGTGCCAACTTTATAGTGAATACCAAGTAGAAATATGTAGTAGGAAAATCTGGCCACAGGGAGGTTGTTCTGCAAAAAATATTTTAAGAGGCACAAAAGTAAGGCCCAATTAACTTATGATTAACAGTATGATAAACCTCAAACATTCATCCATGTGTCTAGTCAGGAAACGTTTTGTCACACCCACAGTGGGGCAGGTACTATGCAAAGCTCCTGGGGTAACATGGCAGGCAGGGCCAACTTGAAGTCACCTCACAGATAATCTTAGGCATGTAGACCGTGGTGAGTGCAGGGAAGGAAAGGGAGAGACTACCATGGGCCTCCTGGGGCCTCACCTGGCTGGAGGCTGGACTGTCTGCTTAGATCAAGGCACAACCACAGGCTGTGGTCGGGTCTTGACACGGGGGCTTCAAAAGCACTATTTCTATCCCAGCCATGCTAGAAAATTACTTCCATAAATATAATTAATCATATTTTTACACCTAGGTTGGTATATGTCCTGAAATAAATCAATAATCAAAATCTTTGTCTACTAGGTTTATTCTGGGGGAGCCCCCAAAACATAAGACTTTGCTTACTTTGCTTATCCTATGAATTATGTCCATGCTTCTATTTTTGCTGTTAGCTTATCAAAAAATTATTTTCCGGGCATTTGTGAAGCCAATGTTATTGGTAACAGCTCTAAATATTATTGTTTGTTTTTGTGTGTGTGTTTGAGTACAGTCGACACACAATGTTACATTAGTTTCAGGTGTACAACATAGAGATTCACAACTCTATAGTTTATGCTATTGTTACTGACGGTGATGAAAGTGATAATGGATTGTGTAGGCTTTGGGCCTGGTATATAGGAGTCACAAGATAAACATGAATGGACTCTAAAAATTCTTTACCAAGAGAAAGTGCAAAATGATGTAGAAAGAACTCACAAATATCATGGAAAGAATAATCCCCCCTGAGAGTGCCAACATTTAAAGATTTTATTGTTTTAAGTATTCTCTATACCCAATGTGAGGCTCGAACCCACAACCCTGAGAACAAGAGTCGCATGCTCTACCGAATGGACCAGCCAGGCTCCCCCAGAGTGCAAACATTTAAAAGGCAAGAAATGGAAGTGGCAGAGCTGACTTCGTCACATCGGGTCTTGTTATATTTGTGAAAGGATGTGATTTGACTGGTGACATGTTCTTATTTATGTTGTACAAGATTATATTAAAATGAGATTCTACTATAGTCTGTGGGTAATGAGAGAAATATATGTAAATAATCTTATAAAAGATGTTTGGATGAAAACTTTTAGATGGCATCACATAAGTATCTATTTACTATGGCCAGTATGACTGTGAGAGTTTGGACTACTGTTCAGCAAATAGCCACACCCTCCCCCCTCCTACCATGGGCAGAGTGTGCTTCTCACTCCTTTGACCATGTGCTGGGCCCTGTGACTTGCTTTGCTCAATGGAATGTAATTGGACCTACTATTGCAAGGAGGGCCTTGAAAAGTGAGCAGTTGCTCTTGCCCTCCTGTCCCCCTGCCTTTCTCCATAAATAGAATGGGCCTCAGGTATCTCTTGGTCCAAGGAGAATGAAACATGGTGCAGACCCGATCCCAACCACAATGTGGAGCCAGATGGGCTGCCATCAGCCAGCGCGCAGATGTGTGAGCTGACCTACAACAGTAGGCGGGCCGTTGTTCCACACTGAGTCTTGGGGTGGTTTGTGACGCAGCATTATTGCAACTATTAGGATAAGCAAAGACTCCAAGGGGGGGGTGGATTTTGTTTCAAACTGAACTTCAAGATAGGCAAATCTATTCTGAAGTTAGAATATCTATCAATAAATTTAAAATTTTAAATTATTTAAAATATTAAACATCTAATTTTAATATGAGAGACTTTATAAAATATGTTACCTTTTGAAGTGAAAAGCTGCATCCTCTTCAGCTGCCTACAAGCTGTGGGCAGCCCCTGCTACACAGTACCCAGCAACATCGCATTGCCCTGGCTCCCATGAGCCTCTTATGAAAAAGCCCATCTCACACTATCTAGAAACTAATATGAAAGAGACTGGAAAAATACTCAACTCTGAACTGTGTGGGGGCCTAAACACTTAAATTTGTTTCCCTGAAAATGAATGTTGTTTTGACATGCATATTTTAAAAGGGCAGAAGACCTCAAGCCTTTGACAGTTTCAGGTTCAAGTTTTGGCTTTCCTGGCAGGCTGATTCTTTGTTGTGCCAGACAGCAAGGATGCATGTTTCACAGCAGGCGGAAGCCTCAGTAATTTTAGCAAAATGTTGGCTCTTTGAGCCATGGAAAATGCAGGCCACCAAGGAATGTTGCATTAGAGCATCTGAATAGAGAGGGAATCATAGCCACAAAATTAGTCTCCTAGTGAAGGCAGGAAGAAAGGACCCCACCCTCTGGCCTCAGTGCCTTCTTGCCATTCCATATTTGAGCAACAGGAAGTATGGGAGAACTTTCTAGATGCTGTTACCCTCAAAGAAGCAATCTGAAAGTTAGTCTAGTTCCTTTTTTCCCCTAAGCAAATAAGACAAGCAAGCCATTACACCTTCTTTCAGTTTTAGATGGAAATGATTTTTGCATCATTTATTCAACCAAATTGAAGAAATACACTTACCATTTATTTTGCCTTGTAAAATTTCTCTCAATACCATTTCATAAACAAGAGGGAAAAAAAAGATTTTCAATGAATCTATCATTTTGTCATAAAATTTTACATATTGCCTGACAAGTGAGTCTACAGCAGTTCCTTTGTAAAAAGGTAAAAAATGCCAATTCAGTGTCAAAAATAGCATATAAATAGCATGTAATACATTTCACTCATTTGATAGTTTGATCTTAAAACTGATGAAATTAGTAGAATAACTATGTAATTACTTTTGTAGTATTTTTAAGAATGTAAATAAGTAGTTTAGACTATTGCCATCTAAACGCTCTTACACAGGGGAAATCTTTCAAGATTCTGTTGTGATTTCATTCTTACTGACTGAAAGAACACCCTGCTGTCCCTTTTGCCAGGTCTTGACTCCTTAAATCTAAAAATCAAAATTTGAATCTTCATTAAATTATTCATTGAAAAGCAGAATGTTCTAGTCTTTCGTTCTCAAAAAAGGGAAAGACATTTCCTTGAAATCAACCCAATTCAACACTTAAATATTAAAATATCTGTACCATCATGTCCATGACTATGTGTGGGTTTTTTTTTTTTAAATCACTGTCCTTTTCATCATTTACGCAGAACTTGCAAATATTGCAAACTTTAGTAATTTTTTTCCTTAACAAATTTAGCGACTAGAGAACAAAGACAAGATAAAAGGTTTTATCCCAGATGGTTTCATTTAGCATAATTTCAACTTTCAAATTACAGGACCATAGATGAATGTCTTACTTCTGTGTTAAAAGTACTTGACTACTTTGTGGGATGTTTTGTGCCAATTCTTTACTAAATTATCTTGGTCACTGTTGCTAGGTAACACCGCTGGCTTCCCGCAGCTGAAAGGAGGTTATAGGGAACAATTCGGCATTATTAGCATTTGACTAAGAAGGTTGTTGGGTTTTGTTGTTGTTGTTTTAACCGTATATCTTAACATTTCCCCCCTTTTCTAGGGAATGTCATTGTCTATGGGAATACAATTGACACTTACACCACAGTGGAGACGCTCTTAAACATCGGTGTGAGGGGCTCCCATATCCACCTGGTGCGGCCCCCGCCCACTTCCACCATCACCTGCATCAACAACTACTCGGTGGAGAGCGCGGTGGAGGAGGCGCTCAGAGCAGCGGGAGTTACCGTTTACGGCGACGCGCTCCTGGCTCAGTGGAACGAGGGCCGGGACCCAGACCCCATTCACAGCGCCTGCTTCACCACGCCCACCAAGCCTTTCAGACTTCCGTGCTCCGTGAGTAGGTCCCTGTGAACTTCACTTGCCACCTGCGGAGAGCCGTCACCTGCCCAGGACGCTGGGTCCCAGAGATGGCCCGTGGGGGATTTATAGCCACAGTTTTTGGGTTTTCTTTTCTAATGGTTCAGATGATCTCTTGCTGAGGGACAAGCCACCCCAAACTTAGTGGCATAAAACAGCAATCACTTATTATGTTTACCTCTCCATTCTGGGGTTTGAGGGAGCCCAGCT
Organism: Leptonychotes weddellii; assembly: GCF_054177405.1. Lineage (NCBI taxonomy): Eukaryota > Metazoa > Chordata > Mammalia > Carnivora > Phocidae > Leptonychotes > Leptonychotes weddellii. Next base: position 39,641,372 of record NC_138378.1, read on the forward strand.
GGGCAGTTCTCAGGTGAGGTCTCTTATGTGGCTGAAGTCAGACTGTGAGCTGGAGTCATGTTCATCCCCGTCTGGCTTTTGATGCTAGATTAGCTTCAGCTGAAATTTTGTCCAGAACACTTCATCTTGGCAGGGTGACTTGGTTCTAAGAGCCAGTGGGAAAGAGAGAGAGAGAGACTGTATCACCTGCCTATATCCAAGGGGAAGAGAATTAGACCCTGCCTCTTCATGGAAGGAGTGTCAAAGGTTTGAAGAGCGCTAACGTTGACCGAGAACTCACTGTGTCTCAGGCACCATGCTGCATGCTTACAGTATAGTCCGTCACGTGGTCACAACAGCTCTGTAAAGGAAAGCATCCCTATTTTACAGATGAGAACACTCTGACCCCAAGTCAGTGGTATGCTGGGCTCCCAACCCAGTTCAGAAGCACCCCAAAGTCTATGCTGCTGTTAACTTTCTAAGACTCTGGAAACAGCAATAGGGGTTTCTCCCCCATGGAATGGAGACTTAGAAGACCTTACTCTCATCTATCTATCTATCTATCTATCTATCTATCTATCTATCTATCCATCTATTATCTATTATCTATCTATCTATCTATCTATCTATCCCTATCTATCTATCTATGTTTCAAGAGAGAAGAACTTTTCTCTCAGGTTGTGTAATAGCTTGACTTGTAATAGCTTGACCTCCTCAGATTTGCCAGTCAGGAGATTAGCAGAAGCCAGCAGTTGGGGAGAGAGGGACGGGGCCAGTCAATCTAACAGAGAAGCCTCCCTTACAAAAGGGAGGCTGAGTTCAGTGTGAGTGTGGGGCTGGGTGGGTCAAGGGTATATATTATTGGTTGTGGTAAAGAATGCTAGCCACATTTAGTGGGCAAACTGGTTGGGGGAAGCCAGTGGGGGCTCATAGCAATCCCTTACCTAAGTCACGTCTTCTGACTCAAATGCCCCCACAGGTAAATGAGGGTGACCCTCATCCCCCACCCACCCCACAGTCTATCTAGACAGGAGCTCAAAGCAGACCACCAGTGCAAAAGAGATTTCTCTGGAATCCCTCATTTTATCCTGATAATCTTTGGAAATTTTGCATTCTGCTCCTTCATACATGTGTTTATTCATTCATTCCACAAATATTTATTGAACGTCTGCTAGGTCTTAGGCTCTGTCCTAAGTGTGAGAGTCATAGCAGTGAAAAAGACAGAAAAAGTTCATTTTATTTTAATGTAAAAATGACATGGTATATACATGTATGTCACAATACCTATTTAAATTAAGAAGAATCCAAATGTTTTCACCCAAATTTTCTCCCCAAAATGACAATAATGGAAGATGTGCCAAGTTTATCCTGGGGAAACTCTGGAGCTAAACACACACCCTCCTTAGGAAGTAGAGGTATAAGAAAACCTCCCCTAGAAATCAATTGAATACAGGTTCTCTAGCAGCCCCCTTGGGCCTTTATTTCCCTATTTAGATCAAAATTGAAATCATGGCAAAGACATTTTGCAAATGCTCTCAACTGCCTTGGATCTAACACACCTTCCTGCTGAAACTTCATCCTAAAGCAAACTGAGCCAGGTAAAGTCTCCTGCTTCCCCCACTGTGCTCTGCACCACAAAGAATGGCCTCTGCAGGTGACGTTTCCCAGCCCTAGTTGCTCACTGACCTTCATAGGTGTTTGGCTAACAGTAGGTACTGGCAGGAGATTTCTCCCCTCTACTGTCAGCTTTGAGTAGCATCTCTGTCAGGGCATTAGGAAACTTTTGGTGGGGATGAATACATTCATTATCTTGACTGTGGTCAGTGTTGTGGGTTGCATTATGTCTCCCCCACCCCGAAAGATAGGGCCCTAATCCCCAGTACCTGTGAATGTGACCTCATTGGAATTAGGATTTTTATAGATGTTATCAACTGAAGAGAAGGACATACTGGATTGAGGAGGGCCCTAAATGTAATAACTGGTGCCTGTCTATGGAGAGAAAGGTTTGATTCAGAGGAGACCCTTGGGGAAAGAGGCCATATGATGAAGTGATGGCAGCTGTAAGTCATGGAGCAGCAGGCATGGCTGGCGACCACCAGAATCTAGGAAGAGACAAGCAGCAAGGAGTCCTCCCTAGAGCTCTAGGAGGGAGCATGGTCATGACAACACCGTGACTTCAGACACCTCATCTCCAGAACTGTGAGAGAGTAAATTTCTGTTGTTTTAAGCCACCCGCGAAGTGGTACTTTGTTCCAGCAGGACTGGCAAACTAAAACAGGTGGTGTCACAAGCATATGTACCTGTTAAAGCTAAAATTTTTAGACCTGGAATCATACATTATGTACTAGTTTATATCTGGCTCCTGTCACTCAGCATAATGGTATTGAGATTCATCCATATTATTTCATGTATCAATAGTTCTTTCCTTTTCATTGCCGAGTAGTATTCCTCTGTATGGCTATATCACATTTGGTTTATTCATTCAGTTGCTATGCACATTCTTGTACACATCTTTGTGTAGACATATTTTCACTTCTCTTAGCTACACATCCAAAGAACGGCTAGGTCATATAGTCAGTGAATGTTTACCTTTTAAAGAAGCTGCGGTACTGTTTTCTAAAGTATCTGTATCCTTTCATATTTCTACCAATATGTATGAGAGTTTCAGTTGCTCTATATTCTTGCTGGCACTTGCTATTGTCAGTCTTTCTAATTTTAGCCATTCTAGTGGGTATGATATGATGTATCATTGTGTTTTTAATTTGTGATTTCCTGATGATGTTAATGGTGTTGGGCATCTTCTCATGTGCTTATTGACCATTGGTATATCTCCCTTTGTGCAGTATCTGAGCTATTATAAGTGGGTTTGTAAAATTTTGTTTTCCAACCGATTGCTGCTAGTAATTGAAATGCAGTTGATCTTATATATAAACATTGTATCCTGAGACATTGCTAAATTCACTTATTAGTTCTAGAATTGCTTTCTAGGTCCATAAATAGTCTGCAAGTAGGAACTGTTTTACTTTTTTCTCATATTTAGGCCTTTTGTTTCATTTATTTGCTTATTCTACTGGCTAGAACCTCCAGTGAAATGTTGACTGAAAGTGGGGAAAATGGACATTCTTGCCTTTTTCCATATCTCAAAAGATAACTTTTAGGCATTCACCCTTTTATATTGAGGTTAGCCATGTGGTTTTCTTTGGTGCCTTTTATCTGACTGAGGAAGTAACCTTTCATTCTTAGTTTGCTCAGAAGATTTATCATGAAAATGATAATGACAGAATTCTTTGTCAAATATTTTTTTCATGTCTATGAAAAAAAGATCATATTCTTATCTCTTTAGTGCTGTTGATAGGGTGAATTACATGGATTGAGTTTCAAAATGTTCAGCTAACCTTACATTTCTGGAATAAATCCTAGTCATTCATGATGTATTATCCTTCTATATATTGTTAAATTTGATTTGCTAATGTTTAAAGAACTTTTGAAACAATTTTACAGCTATATTCATGAGGGTTCTTATCTGTTTTTTTTTCCTGGTTTTGTATAATTTTCCTTGGGTAACTTTCTGGTTTTGTGTAATGTCTTTAAAAGTTTTTGGTATTTGGGCTATGCTGGCCTCATAAAATAATTTAGGCAATGTTTCCTCCTCCTCTGTTTTCTGAAAAAATTTGTATAAGACTCAAATGTTTGATAGAATTAACCAGTGGAACCATCTGGGCCTGGAGTTTATGTTGTGGGAAGGTTTTTGATGAATTCAATTTCTTCATTAGCTCTAAGGCTACTCAGATTTTCTGCTTCTTCATATGTCAATTTTGGTATGTTGTATTTTTCAAGAAATTTGTCCATTTCTTTTAAATTGGTTAAATGTTGGCACTAAGTTGTTCATATCTTTTATATTATCTATGTAAAGTCTAAAATCTGTAGCATAGCCTGTATTTCATTGCTGGTATTAGAGATTTGTGTTCAATCTCTCTCTCTTTGTCCAGCTGATGAGAGAGAGAGAAGAGAGACACAGAACTATCTAAAGTTTTCTGTCTAGCTAGATGTTTGCTGACTTTATTGACCTTTTTCAAAGAACCAGCTTTTGAGTTTACTAATTTTCTCTTGTCTCTCAGTTTTCTCTTTTCATTGATTTCTGCTCTTAACAATTATTTTCTTCTGCTTGCTTTGGATTTACTTTGCCCTTTTTCTAGTTCCTTAAGGTAGAACCTTAAGCCATTATTTATATACACATTTAAAGCTAATCTCTTCTGTGTTAGCTGTATCCCACAAGTTTTAATATGTTGAGTATTCATTATCATTTGGCTCAAAAAATATTTTCTAATCTCCTTTATGATTTCTTCTGTGACCCTTGGATAATGTGTGTTATTCTTAGATGTCATATTTTTATTGATTTCTAATTTAATACCATTGTGGTCAGAGACATATTCTGTATGATTTTAATCATTTATGATTTATTGAGACTTGTTTTATGTCCAAGCATATGGACTATCTTTGTGAACATATAAAGAATATAGTTTGCCATTGTTGAGTGTAGTGTAAATAACATTTTTTAAAATTGAAAGGTAGTTGATACACAATGATGCTGCATTAGTTTCTGGTGTACAAGAGTGATTCCACATATAAGTAATGATTAGTTCAGTGTGGTTGACAGTGGTATTTGGATCTTCTTTGTCTTTACTGATATTTTTTGATCTAGTTCTATTGATTGCCAAGAGAGATATTAATATCTCTTACTATTATTGTGGGATTTTCTATTTCTCCCTTCAATTCTGTTAATTTTTGCTTTCTCTTTTGAGGCTGTTATTAAGAACATGAACTTTTGTAATTATCATTTCTGCCTCATTAATTGTGCTTTTTATCATTATGAAATGTGCCCCTTTATCTCTGGTAATATCCCTTAAAGTTTCCTTTATCTGTTATCCTTCTTATGTTTACTGTTTGCATGGTTTATTTTTTTCCATCGGTTTACTTTCCATGTCCTTATATCTAAAGTGTCTCTTATAGGTATCATAAAGTAGATTTTGTTAGTATTTTTATTGCTGCGTAGCAAGTTTGACAGGTTTAGCAAACTAAAACAACATCCATTTGTTAGCTCATAGCTCTGCAGGTTGGAAGTCATGGTGTGACTGGCTTCTCTGCTCAGGGACTCTCAAGGCTCCAGGCTGCGCTCTATCTGGAGCTTGGATCTTTGGTTGAATTTAGTTTATTGCGGCTGAGGACGGGAAGTCCCTGTTTCCTTGCTGCTCAGACAAAGTCCACTCTCCATTCTGAGAGGACATCCACATTCCTTGCCACATGGCTCCTTCCATCTTCAAGCCAGCAACAGAGAGTCTCTCTCATGTCAAATCTCCCTCACACTTCACATCTTCTTTGGGACAAGCCTAGTGTCTTTTAAAGGGCTTACCTGATTAGGTCAGACCCACAGAGCATATCTTAAAGTCAGCCATGCCATAGAACACCCCCTAATCATGGGGGTGATCCTTTCATCACAGTCCTAGTTCATGTTCACACCTAAAAGGAGGGGTGGGAATCTTGGGGACCAGCTTAGAAATCTGCCTACCCCATGCTTTTCTATTCTTTCTGCATTTTAATTGAAGTGTTTTACCACAAGTATTTAATGTAATTATTTATGTAGTTAGATTTAGGTCTACCATTTTGTTATTGGTTTACTGTTTGTCTCCTCTGCTTTTTGTTAGTCTATTCCCTTTTGCCTGCTTTTTAAAAATTAGAGTATTTTTTAGTATTCTATTTCAATTGGCTTCTGGTGTATATCTTATTTTATTTTTTAGTGGTCACTCTATGGATTATAATATACATCATTAATCTTTTACATTCTAGTTAGAGTTAATATTGTACCATTTCTCATAAAATATAAAAACCTTGCAACCATACAGTCCCTTCTCCCCACTTTCTGGACACCCTTTTCTGTTACATTTGACATGTATCTACACACATTGAAAAACCAACAAAAGTATAACTTTTGTTTTAAGCAGTCATACATATTTCAAAGAACTTAAGAAGAAAAATAGACTTTTTTGCTTACCCAGATATTTTCCAATTTTATTGTTTTGTCTTCATTTCTGAAGATCCAGATTTCTGTCCAATATAATTTCCTTTCACCCTGAACAACTTCCTATAGCACATACAATTGCAGGTCTGCTGGCAATGGCTTCTCCAGTTTTCCTCTTTCTGAAAATATCTTTATTTAACCTTTGTTCTTGAAAGATATTTCCACTGAATATAGAATCATGACCTGAGAGGTTGTTCTTTATTTTTCCTTTCAACACTTCTAAGATGTTTTTTCCATCGCCTTCTGACATGGAAAAGTTTTAATTTAAGAAATCTGTCATCATTCAAACCATTGTTTCCCTGTATTTAATGTGTCATTTCCCCCTGGATGCTTTTAGAATTTTCTCTTTATCTTCAGTTTCTAGCAGCTTGATGTTGTGGGGGTTCCATGTTTATTTTGTCTCAAAGCATGGTTTTTCTTGAATTTATTATCTTGTTTAGAGTTCATTCACTGAGCTTCTTGAATCCATACACTTACAACTTTTGTTAAATTTTAGCAAGGTCTTAGATGATATGATACTTTATGTGGAAAACCCAAAAGACTCCACCCCAAAACTGCTAGAACTCATACAGGAATTCAGTCAAGTGGCAGGATATAAAATCAATGCACAGAAGTCAGTGGCATTCCTATACACCA
>NC_138378.1:39648562-39654695 GCF_054177405.1 Leptonychotes weddellii
CCACCAGAGTGACGTCCCTCGGCGGGGCAGACTTTTAAAAGTTCCGATTTTGTGCTCCGTGGCTCTATCACTTGCCAGAAGCGGCCGACGGAGGCCCCTCCCCCGCCGTCTATCCTCCCAAATATCGCCTCGGATTCACTTCTCCGCACATCCTACCTTCCAGAAAGTGGTCGCTTTTCTGTTCAGAGAGTTGTTGCTATTCCTTTCTTCAATCTCCTGTTGGGTTTGTAGGTGTTCAGAATGGTGTGATCCCTATCCAGCTGAATTCCTGAGAGGAGACAAAATCCAGGTCTACTCCTCCGCCATCTTGCTCCACCCCCCCCCTTTCCTCTTAAAAATATGTTTAAACTGGGGCATCTGGGTGGCTCAGTCGATTAAGTGTCTGCCTTTGGCTCAGGTCATAATCTCAGGGTCCTGGGATCGAGTCCTGAGTTGGGCTCCATGCTCAGTGGGGAGTCTACTGCCCCCTCCCCATCTCCCCCCAGCCCCTGCTCATGCTCTCTTTCTCTCTCTCTCTCAAATAAATAAATAAAATCTTTAAAAACTATGTTTAAATTGTAGAATACATCATACAAACAAAAAAGTATATAAAACATATATGTACACTTTAAGGGACAATAATACTAGAATTCTGTGTCCCTCCCACCTTTTTTTTTTTTTAAAGGTTTTATTTATTTATTTGAGAGAGAGAGAGTACAGCAGGGGGAGGGGCAGAAGGAGAGGGAGAAGCAGGCTCCCCGCTGAGCAGGACCCTGGGACCATGACCTGAGCTGAAGGCAGACGCTTAACCAGCTGAGCCACCCAAGCACCCCGGCCATCCCACCTTTCTTAAGAAAGAATTCCTGGGGGCACCTGGGTAGCACAATTGTTTAAGCATCCAACCTCTGATTTCTACTCAGGCCATGATCTCAGTGTGGACAGATTGAGCCCATGTTGGTCTCCGTGCTAAGGGGGAAGTCTGCTTGAGATTCTCTCTCCCTCTCCCCTCCCACTTGTGCTCATACTCACACTCTCTCTCTCTCTCTCAAATTAAAAAAAAAAAAAAAATGTTTTTTAAAGGATTCCTTACTTCAGGATGTTAGAAGCCCTCTTTCATCACACCTGGTCTGTGTCCTTGGAAGTTAACAACTAACATGAGGATTGGTTAATCACTCCCTTTCTTTCCTATAAAGCAGGGATCAGCAAACTTTCTCTATAAAGGGCCCAGTAGTAAATATTTTCAGCTCTGTGGGCATACAACCTCATCACAAGTATCCAGTTCTACCGTTGTAGTGTGAACACAGCCACAGACCATATATAAGCAAATGGACGTGGCTGTGTCCCAATAAAACTTTATACCAAAGCAAATGCCAGGCCAACCCTTGTTTTAGAAGTGTAGCACATAGATATGATTTCCTAATAATAAATTAATTTGTTTTTCTTACTTTTGAGTCAATTCCGTGGCTGGGTAGAAAAAGTCAACTCTCCCTCTCGCACATTTGTTTACCCTGCTGTATAATATTCCCTCATACTACTGTCACAGCTCATTCGTCTGTTCGACTGATTGATGTTTAACTTGTTCCCAGCTTGGTGCCGTCGCAAACAATGCCATGGACACTTTGGGCACACTCACGTGTGAGGACTTCTTTTGGGTGTACTAGGAGGTGCTGAAATTTTCCCCAAAGTAGTTGTATGTACATAAACTCCCTCCCACCATGCTGGAGAATGCCTCCAGAGCCCGGTCCACCTGTGGCACTGTTGGACTCAAAAATGTGGTCATTCTGGTGGTGTGGAAAGGTATCCTCCTGTGGTTTTAATTTCCCTGCCCTGACTAGTAACACAACTCAGTGTCTTTTCATTTGTTCGTGGGCCATTTGTGATCGTTTCTGGGAAACTCCCGTTTATGACAGTTGTCCATTTTTCTTTTGGGTTGTCTTCTTACTCATTCACAGGAGTTATTTATATACTCTGGATACACACTCATGTTAGTTATATATTTTTAACACTATGAGCCTCGTCTTTTCACGTTATGGTGTCAGTTAACAGAATTAAAATGAAATTCTTAATTTTAATGTAATCTGTTCATCTTCTTCAGGGTGTCTTGGGCATTTTTGTCTCTTTCTTCTTCCAATAGTTTTATAGTACACTTGTGAAGCTCCATGAAAAGCCCCACTGGATTTGATAAGAAATGCACTGAACTTTAGATCAATTTGGTGAGAACTGACATCTTTGATATTTGACATCTTTGATATTAAGCCCATATGTTATGATATAACATAGTATAGGCCTTGGTTTATTTAGGTGTCTTTAGTATCTTTCAAGAAAGATTTAAAATTTTCTCCATGATGGCTTGCAAAATTTTTGTTTGATATAACCCAAAGTGCTTTATATTTTTATTGCTGTTATAAATAACCATTTGCTTGATTGCTGCTATATAGTGCATAGAAATGCACTTTTTGTATGGCTTCACATTCTGCAAATTTGCTAAACTCTCTTATTTATTCATATCATTTCCCTATATATTGTTTTAGATTTTCCACACAGAAAAATTATATCATCTGCAAATAATGACAATTTGTTTCCTCTTTTCCAATCTTTGTAGCTTTTATTTCTTTTTCTTATTTGCTACAGTGGCTAAGCTTTGCAGCAAAAGGTAGGACAGAAGTAGTGAGAGATGGCACCCTTGCCTCATTCTTAATCTTAAAGGGAATATATATGTTCACTATGAACTGTTTGACATTTGCGATATATTTTTGTGGATGCCCTCTATCACGATAAGAAAGTTTCCTTTTATTACTGGCTTGCTAAGCATTTTTATCACACATGGATTTTTATTGTTTTCTGCAAAGAGTACTTAATTTTTGAAACCTTTCATATATGAGGATCTTTTCCTGTATGCCTCCGATTATAAACTATATTTTGGTATAATATCAAATTTGGTAAAGTATCAAATTTCTTAATCAAAGGTTTTCCCTCCTCAAATCTTTATAGACTTGACTCCAATATTTGTTTAAAATAAAGAAAAATACAAGTATTTATAAAAATGAACACATTTGTTCCTTAGCTTGTACATAGGATTTTATTGTTGCTTTAACCTCACCCAAAATACTGAACTAGAGGGGAATCAGTCGATTGTTAAAGAAAATTTTTACTTGAAGGGGAGCCATGTGTCAAAAATCTTCCCTGAAAAGAAAATGTTTTCACATTTGACCAAATTCAAAAGCCCTAGCTAGTTTGTTTTTCCCTGAGAAGAAGGTGGTGCTGAAACGGACTCTGTAAGCTTGGGACCACTGGTCGGGGCGCAGCTGTTAACTGATGATAGTAATAATTTTAAAAGTTAATTTGATTTGCTAAGAGTGAATATTTGGGATGGCAAAATGAGACAACACGAGGATGGGCCATATCCCGATGTGCCAACTGCCATCTGTAAGAAAGAAGCAAGGCAGGCAGGAAGATGGTGGCTGATCATCAGAGGTCACTGAGCATGGTTAAGTGACGTACTGAGGCAATCGCCATGCCTTGTCAGTCACTCCCATACGTGTGTTAGTGTGTACATGCAGCTGTGGCCACATTCTTTTCAAGTGCCATGAAATGCTGCCAGGCCCCAGTGCTAATTTTTGGCCCACCACTGCCTGCCCTGTCTGTTGTCAGACAGACTGGCAGGGCTCTTTGCAAGCAGGAAGGGCAAATGGTTTCACTTATTTTGGCCACAGTGTGATTATCGATGATTGCCCTGACCTCGGCAGCACCAGCAGTATTCTTGTTCGAGTCCAGGCCAGTTTTGTTCCACCACGTCTAGGGCCACCATCCTCCAGCCGGGGCGAGGGGAGGGGGGAGCTGACCGTCAATCAGCTGCTCCTTTTGCAAGACGGACGAGATGTCAAGATCAGGTGCCTCCTCAGGTTCAAAGAACCCCTCGGGAGCCTTTCCCTCCATTTCCCCCCACCCATTCCTGCCCCATCAAGGGCCAGGACAGAGCAAGCCCTGGCAGGGCCAGCGGGAACGGTGGCAGCCCCGGGGGCAGATGCTGTAGCAGTCAGGGCCCCGTGTGTGCGGACCCTGGCTGCCTGTGCAGGGGCTTGCCTGGAGCCATTTGGAAACTCGTGGTGCTGGCTGAGCAGTCATGATCCACGGCTGGACACCTGCCCCAGGATGGCAGTGCCGCTGAGGGTCTGGGGCCCAGGCTGGCCTGGATTTTATTCTTTGTTTTCACCTTGGAGTGCCAGGACAGATCATTAACAGTGAAGAGAACAAATCCACCACCGGTGACTCTGTGTGTGTGTGTGTGTAAGACAGAGAAATAAATTCATCAACTGATTGGCTTGCCACTTTGGAAAAAGAAGGGAGCCCATTTTTATCATTTGTTCCTTTCTGAACCAGTCCGCATTTAAAGTCACATAACAAATGTGTGACTAGAATGCCCTCTTCCCCTGAGGAGCGCTCGTGTCCCGCAGCATCTCCCTGTGCGAGCATACACACACCTACCACAGACTTTGCAAACCCTGCATGCTGAGTCCCGTGACAGTGTTTAGAATGAGCAGCCCCTCCCGCCCTGCTGATACTGTTCCTCCCTGGGGACACGGGGGCAGAAGGAGCCTCGGTGAGGCTGGGGAGAAGTCACAAAATGGGAACCTGGGGTGGAGGGGAGAGAAGTCTGCTGCAGGCTTTAACAAGGCATGTCCCGTGCCCACTTTTCTTTCTTAACTCTGCCTCATCTTCATTTCCCCCACTTATGGATGGCCCTGCAAAAACAAGGTCTTGCCTACTGAATCCCTCCCCCCTTATATTAATTAACAGTCTGTAGCATCCTTTCTCCTGGCGGCGTGAATAGGTCTTGCCCTAGCTTCTTTGTGTGAGCCCATCAGATGCTCGTAAACCTTGATTAAATCACCTCTTTTCACATCTTAACATGCTCAGCTCTCAAAGACTGCCCTCACATGGCCCTCTCCTCCTGCGAGCCCCGCTGCCCTCCGCACTTCCCCAAACACTCGAATGGCCTATTTTTAGTGGGTAAGTGCTGCTGTGCACAATATTCTAAATGGGATTTGAGCAAGCCCTTTAAAAGGCTGCCATTACCTTTTGAACTATGAGGCTCCAGAAGTTACTCCCTTAGGAAAGCCGCCTGGTGCAGTCTCCGTCTTCAGAGCTGTTAAGCAGGACGCTGCCAATGCACATTGTCTCCTAATTCACTTATTAGACTCCAATTGGAGTCATTTAATCATGACTTAAATGTTTTTCTGTTTCTCTGCGGTCCGTGGTCTTGTGCTGTGTCCAGAAGAAAAATAACACACTAAATTCTAGGGGCCCATTTTTCCGGACTTCTCAAAATTCCTTGAAATACGACTGCCCACTCCAGCTTGTCAATTTTTTTTCCTACGAACCTAAAAATTGCTGGATAATCGTTCTCCCAAAATGCAGACTTCCCTATTGGCCACTTACCGAGTCACCCACCCGCCTTTCTGTAGACTGTTTGAAGTGTTCCTGCTTGTCTGTTTCATTTCATGTGCCGCCAGTTGCATTTGATAATAGGAATCCTTTTTCAGATGATTTGCTGAAATCAAAGTCCCTTCTCTGCATTTTGCTTCCCAGTCATTTAATTACCATCTTTTTTGCCACACTCTGAAAGGTGACTTTGAATGGGCGTACTCACACGCTCCGTCTCAGGCTCCTCACTGGTCAGTCCCTGTCCCCCTTGCTCTAACAGGCAGCTTCCTGCCCAGTGCTGTTTCTCATATGATCCCATTGCCTTGAAGCTGAACCTGTGTACTTGAACATCCCTCGTTACTGAGATGGTGAATCTTAGATCTGGAAGTATAGACCAATGTGGGGACCGAATTCCATGTGACACAATATATGTTCATTTTCATTTGTAATATTGCTCTAATTAAAAGACTAGGTGTTTTTTTTTTCCTAATATATGTCACTTCCCTCCTTCCCACTGTGACATTTGTGGAGAATTAGCCCTTCCTAGGATGAAAAGCGCAATTGGTTTGAACCATCCTAAAATGGTTCAAATTCAAGTACAAGTCTCTTCAGATATCCATGCCAAAACTTATAATGTGAAAGAAAAACAAACACACCCATTCACATAGTCAGGAATGAACACCATAGAGCTTTGCATAAAGTATGGAGCTTTTTTTTTTATCGAAGTATA
>NC_138378.1:39654795-39695758 GCF_054177405.1 Leptonychotes weddellii
GGCACGTTCTGCATGGAGCACTGGGTGTTATGCACAAACAATGAATCATGGAACACTTCATCTAGAACTAATGATGTAATGTATGGGGATTAACATAAGAATAAAAAAAAAAAAATTTGTATACCTTATGAAATCATCCCTACAATACGTTTAGTTAGCATCTGTCACCATACAAAGTTATTATAATATTATTGACTATATTCTCTGTGTTGTACATTACATCCCCATGACTTCCATTGTGTATAAATATATATATACACCACATCTTTATCTGTTCATCTATGGATGGACATTTGGGTTGCTTCTGTATCTTGGCTATTGTAAATAATGCTTCAATAAACATAGGAGTGTGTATATCTTTTCAAATTAGTGTTTTCATTTTCTTTGGGTAAATACCCAATAATGTAATTGGTGGATCACATGATAATTCTATTTTTAATTTAAACTCCATACTGTTTTCTGCAGTAGCTGTACCAGTTTGCATTCCCACCAGCAGTGCATAAGGGTTCCTTTATCTCCACATTCTTGCCAACACTTGTTATTTCATGACTTTTTGATTGTAGCCATTTTGACAGGTGTGAGGTGATATCTCATTGTGGTTTTGATTTGCATTACCCTGATGATGAGTGATGTTACGCATCTTTTCATGTGTTTATTGGCCATCTGGATGTCTTTGTAAAAATGTCTGTTCATGTCTTCTGCCCATTTTTAATTGGATTATTTTTGGTGTTGAGTTGTATATGTTCTTTAAATATATTTTGGATACAAATCCCTTATTAGATATATTATTTGCATATATCTGCCCCCATTCAGTAGGTTGCCATTTTATTTTGTTGATGGTTTCGTTCGCTGTGCAAAAAGCTTTTTATTTTGCTGTAGTCCCAATACTCTAATTTTGCTTTAGTTTCCTTTGGCAAAGGAGACATAGCTAGAAAAATGTTTCTATGGCTGATGTCAAATAGATTACTGCTTATGTTTTCTTCTAGGGAGTTTATGTTTTCAGGTCTCACATTTAGGCCTTTAATCCATTCTGAGTTTATTTTTGTGTATGGTGTAAGACAGTGGTCCAGTTTCATTCTTTTGCATGTAGCTATCCAGTTTTTCCAATACCATTTGTTAAAGAGACTGTCTTTTTCCCATTGGATAGTCTTTCCTGCTTTGTCATATATTAATTGATCATAAAAGGATGGATTTATTTCTGTTCTGTTCTATTGGTCTATGTGTCTATTTCTGTGCCAGTACCATACTGTTTTTGATAACTACAGCTTTGTATTATATCTTGAAATCTGGGATTGTGATACCTTCAGTTTTGTTCCTCTTTGTCGAGATTGCTTTGGCTCTTTGGGGTCTTTTGTGGTTCCATACAAATTTTAGGATAATTCTAGTTCTGTGAAGAATGTTAGTGTTTTGATAGGGATTGCACTGAATCTGTAGATTGCTTTGGGTGAAATGGGCATCTTAACAATATTGGTTGTCTCAATTCACGAGCATGGAATATCTTTCCATTTGTTAGTGTCATCTTCAATTTCCTTCACCAGTGTTTTATAGTTTTCAGAGCAGAAGTCTTTCACCTTCTTGGTTAAGTTTATTCCTAGGTATTTTATTATTTTGGGTGCAATTGTAAATGGGATTGTTTTCTTAATTTCTTTCTGCTACTTTATTATTGGTGTATAGAAATACAACCGATGTCTGTATATTAATTTTGTATCCTGTGACTTTACTGAATTCATTTATCAGTTCTAGTAGTTTTTTGGTGGGGTCTTTAAGCTTTTCTCTATTTAGTATCATGTCACCTATAAATAGTGAAAGTTTTACTTCTTCCTTACCAATTTGGATGCCTTTTATTCCTTTTTCCTGTCTGATTGCTATGGCTAGAACTTCCAGTACTATATTGAATAAAAGTGGTGGGAGTGGTCATCCTTGTCTTGTTCCTGACCTTAGGGGAAAAGCTCTTAGTTTTTTACAGGAAGGTATAAATTCTTATTTCAAGTGCCTCGGTCTTATTCATGTTAGTAAGAATCTTTGCCTTGAGGATAGTGCCTGTAAATGAATGGAAGAGAAATGAGTGCCCCATCTCACAGCCAAGATTTTTTTTTTTAATGTTAAGGGCTTTTATTAATGAGAATTTAAAGCCAGCAAACTTGGTACCCATTAACATCAATCTAACATGGGAGATGAGGGGTGGGAACTCACATTTATTGGATCACTCTTCACCAGATCTCTCTAGCCATCTTATCCAATGTGAACTCCCATAGTCCTTGTATCACCCCTTCCAAGTGGGCATTATTACCTCATAAAATGGAGGAACCTGATAGTCTCCATACTTATAAAAGAAAACCGATGTCTCATTATCTGAAAGGAAATGTGTATGTTTAAATCACGTATTAATACCCGGGGAGACAATTTCAGTGCAGGGATGACCCTGCATCCCAAAAGACTGTGCTGCATGTGAACTGTACATGAATAAATCACATAAAGTGTAAGACATAACTCACATACGTGTCTGTTGGACTAGATCTATAATATTAGTTAAAAATTCAAACTTTTCACCAAGCTTTATAAAAACAAGGAAATATCTTGTGGCAAGACCACTGCAGCACCTGCAAGTTATCTACAGCCCCATCTCCGTAGCTGCCATGCTGGCCACCATCTTTGTCATGCTCTACCCGTGTACTCTTGGTATATACTCTAAGAGAGTTTAGTTCAAAGGCGTTTAAAAGTGAATTATTCTCTTCCTTAGAATGCAGACGACACTAGGCTAAAACAGAGGGTTCAATTCCTGCATTGTTGCTTATTAGCTTTGTGAATTTTGGGTAAGCCATCTTACCTCACTGAGCATCAATTTCTTCATCTAAGAAGTGGAGAGGTAATTTATGATAAACTTTCCCACATCACAAGGTAAAAGTAGATGATGATGTAAAAGTATTTAAGAGATATAAAGTACACTACAAGTGCAAAATGTTGTAATTACTTTAGCTCAAGTGTTCACGTTTGCTACATGTCCATATTAGCCTTTATGGAAAGGAAGACATTTTCAGGCTTTTATACTATATTTCTTCTCCCTCCAAAATTAATATAAATTTAGGAAAATTTAGTGCTTCTTTTAAAAATTCAAGTTAACAAATGTTTTCAAATTGAATTAATATATGCACTTTTATTTTTTTAATTATGTGTTTGGAGGTACCTATGAGATTTCACATTCTTTTTTTTTCTTTTTTTTTTTCAGAGTCATACTCTGAGGAAAAAAACTACTCAGGGAGAGGTCATTATCAAGAATTAAATAAGTGTGAAATCAGGTGCTTTCAATCAGTAATTCAATCAGTAATGTATGAATACTAGACTCAACAGCGTACCTCCCAGGGTACTTTATAGCAGAGGAATGGATCAAACGTTTCTATATAAGCAACACTTAGAGACATTTCATTTCAAACCACTGGCACCAAAAGCAACCAAGTAGGTTCGGAATATCATTTAAAGTTGAAACTGAACCATTTGAGTTATAAAGGAGGTCTAGAATCTAATATATAGTTTTTAAAATTGCTTTGGAAAGTTGTTTCACACATTGTCAAGAATTAGAAACACCTTAGATGTGCACTGTCCAAAATGATAGCCAATTGCCAGATGTGACAGTTTAGATTTTATAAATAGAAAGATTGAATAAAATTAAAAGTTCAGTACTGCAGTTGTTGCCGTTTCATGGGCTCAACAGCTACATGTGGCTAGTGGTTACCACACTGCACAGCACACAATAGATGATTTCCATCATGGTGAAAAGTGCTGCTATAGACCAGTCACGTTCATGGAATTTGCAATCGGCGGTGTTGGCCTATCTATGGAAACCCTTTCCTAAAATGCTAATCACCAGCCCCATTTCGTTGTGAGCCCCGGATGTGCAGATATGGTACTAATAGATGTAGCTCAGTGAAGGCCCAGTGGGTAGAAGGAGGAAATGTTTTCTGTCTATACCTGCTTTGTGCGGTCACCTGGGAAGAAAATTCCCCCCAGATCACGTGCTAAAGGTGAACAGATGGGGAGAGAGGGTAGCATGGGAGGAGGGGTGGAGCAGGCAAGCTCTCTGGCATATTTGGTCACAGTGTAGGCAAGGCAAGAGGCACCACATATGTCCTTCCTACCCATTTATGCTTGTGCACAGCCCAACTGGCCAAACCCCAACCAGCCTGCCGCTTCCTCACCAGTTATGTATGGCAACCTCGATGACTAACATCCTATCCTGTTGTCAGATTGCAGGTCTTGGTTTGGGGTTCATGAGATGTGACCAGTATGTTCAGAACTGACTTTTGTCCCTCTGAGCATCTTTGCAATATCACTTTTCAAAATTTTGCTGCAGGAGTTAAAGTTCCTTATAGATTTTCTTCCTCCTTCTCATCTGGCAGCTTGTGGG
This sequence comes from Leptonychotes weddellii, assembly GCF_054177405.1. Lineage (NCBI taxonomy): Eukaryota > Metazoa > Chordata > Mammalia > Carnivora > Phocidae > Leptonychotes > Leptonychotes weddellii. The sequence goes on from NC_138378.1 coordinate 39,659,198, forward strand.
TTAAAAGTTATTATTTATGAATCTAAAATAATAGCTGATGAGTCAATGGTTATCTACAAGGCTACTAAATTGCTTTAGTATAAATACCTCTTTACCAAGCTCCAGGAAGCAACTGAGTTGTTCTCTTGTTATTGAAATTGTTAAAATAAATACATTTCAGAAATCATGTTTTCACTCTACTGAATCATGAGAAGAAACTGGCCTGTCTGCCTGAATTTTTTATGGCAAACTAACAATTGCAAAAAGGTGCTTTGAAGCCAACTGGCCGGCCTAGAGTTATCACGCATGAAACATCCTCATTCCTTTCCTCCTAAGCCTGGATCTTTTTATGTTTCCTTTTGAGGATTATTTTGTACATATTTGTTTATTTTTTAGTATTTTCCATTACAAAAACAGTACATGCTTATTACAGGAAATTTAGAAAAAAAAATTTTAAAGCTAACAAGAATACAAAACCCATCCTAATCTCACTACTTAGAGCATATTTTGGATGATTAAGCTATTTGAGATGAGAAGAGTTGAATGATAACTGCTGTTTGCTACTAGAATGAAGACCTTCAACAAGTTCATGGACAGTACGACTTGCCTCTCTTGGAACCTAGGTGCTAGGAAAGACTTTAACTGCAGACCAGTACACTCACCTCATAAATGAGAAACCCAAAGTGGCAGGGCTTGATATCAGTCACAACAAAGATACTGGCATCAATAACACTGGAACTACAGTCCCTTGACTCTCAGTTGCATTCCTTTTATACAGGGACAAGAGGAATACGTTCTCCATTGTGCAGTGACATCCTTTAGAGAAGGCACCTGCTTGGAACATGAGAATAATTATTCTCCTCTGACAAAATACTGTAGGAGATGCCCAGGATAATTCATGTGTGCAGAAAGAAAATACTAGAACTTCTATTTGTATTTGTATTTTTTAAAAAAATAGAGAGGAATCAAACTTTATTAGTATTTGAAGCTTCACAGCACCTTCTCAGGCCAGATGAAAGACAGACACAAGTGTGTCCTACAGGGACTCAACACATCTAGGGTTGCAGGAGGCTGTCACAGCATAGAGGAATCAACCTTATTAGTGAACTTGGAATGTATGGTAGCTTTTGTGTAATTGGTTCTGTGGATTTATAGATACTCTATGGTTTTAACTAAACCATCCTCCACAAAATGAACAAGATCATTTAAAGGGCTCCTCCAAAGAAACCACAGGTTGGAAATCCTGGTAAAGCATGCATGAGTGAGCCAGGAAATGGCAGAGCCAATGTCTCCTACACCTTAGATAGGCTCTTTACTGGCCTCATTAGGAGTATGTACAATGATTGATCTCTCAGTATTCAGTTGCGGACAACAGAATCCTCTCTGACTAGTTCAAACAGGAAGTGAGATACTGCTAGTTATGGGTAGTTTATAAAAATTCCTTGAATGGGCTGAAGACTTTAATCTGACTTCCAGGAAAATTTTAGAAAATGGCTTTGCATACCTGGCCAACCTTTGCCATAGTGAGGACCAACTCTGTGACCATGCCTCTCTGCCATAGTCCACACCAGCAAAATGGGTACCCTAAGTCCAGCCTCTTGCTGCCTATATGATGCTTCTATAGCCAGTGCCAGACAATACCAGGACCAGGCTTACCAGAAAAGCAAGGAAAATAGCAGAAGCAGGGTTTCCACCTCAGTGGAAGGGTTCACATCCACCTTCCAAGTCTTGCATGAAAGTGTTTCTTTAGAGGAAGCTTGGTCCCATGTAGAACCCAGATTTTAGACTCAGTTCCATGTAAAATCCACATTTCCACTGTCTGGGAGATGTAGTCTTTCATCTTCCTGCCTGTGATATTTTGGGTAAGTCATGCTACAAAGGGTCTGAGATGCAGCTGGCTGAGCTAATCTTCATTATCTCCAATAACTGGCTAGTCAAACTTACCAAAAGTCAGTCCCCCCAAATGTAAAACTATCATCAAGAAGACTACTTAAAATTTGGTTTTACATCTATTATCAATAAGGATGAACTTTGCCCTAATTATGTACAGGTCAACAAACCCTTATCCAAAATCTTAGGAGCAGATGTTGTGGCATTCCATTAAAAAAAAAAAAAATCTTTATACTCAAATAAAAAAAGGCAAAAAAATAAAGAAAAAAATTATTTGGGGAGTAGATTTACTCTCTCACTTAAAACAACTAAAAACTGCACAAAATGTTTTAAAAAAGAAAGCATTAAATAAAGGTACTGGATATAAGGCAATGAAGGACAGTGAACTCTGAGAGACTGGAAACAAATAAGGTAAAATAAACAAAATCAAATGATCCAGGTTGTTGTCTTGAGAGGGTTTTGAGGCCAAGGCAAAGGGGTGGAACCCAGTTGACCCCCTGCATTTAGGAATGGAACTGTGAGTCTGGGGGTTGTGGGGAGTGGCCAAGGCTGCTAGAGTTCTCAGTACGGGGTTCTGGGGAGGAGAGAGCTGCAGAGAGACAACCATGGAAATCTGCAGAGGGCCCCCCTAGAGAATCCAGTTGAACACTCATCAGTGTTTGCAGGTGAGGAAACTACCCAAAGTCAGGAAAGTATCACTCGAAAGGATTAAAGTTCATGGTGCCTGGTGCTCACACAGGGCCGGGAACAGTGCCTATTCTAACCAGCCAGCTCAAAGAACCTCCAGATTCATGGGACAGTGGGTGGAGTACACACTATGGTCTCCACTCAGTAGTGAGAAAAACCAGCAGGCATCCAAAGAAGCAGGAAAATCAATCCATCATGAAGAGAAAAATGAATCAATTGAAACCAATCCAGAACTGACCAAGATGTCAGAATTAGTAGACAAGCATATTAAAAGTTACTGTAGTTGTATTCCACCTATTCAAAAAGTTAGAGATGTAGAAGGTATCTGTAAGACCCAAATCAAACTTGTAGAGATGAAAACTATAATGTCTGAGATGAAAAACTACCTTGGATGGGATTAATGAAGATTAGACCTTGCTGAAGAAAAGATTAGTGAACTTGAAGATATAACAGTTGAAACTACCCAAAATGATAACGCAAAGAGAAAACGAGAATTTAAAACAATGAGTGGAGTGTCAGTGAGCTATAGGACAACTTCATATGGCCTGAAGACATAATGACCAGTTTCTAGGTTTTTTTTCAAATTTGATATAAACTATAAACCCCCAAATCCAAGAAATTCAATGAATCTCAAGCATGAAAAACATTACACGAAGGCATGTCACAGTCAAATCTGCTTAAAACCAATGTTGAAGAGAAAGTCTTTTTTTTTTTTTTTAAGATTTTATTTATTCATTTGACAGAGAGAGTGAGAGAGAGAGAGCATAAGCAGGGGGAGTGGCAGGCAGGCAGAGGGAGAGGGAGAAGCAGGCTCTCCGCTGAGCAAGGAGCCCAATGTGGGACTCAATCCCAGGACTCCGGGATTATGACCTGAGCCGCAGGCAGCTGCTCAACCGACTGAGCCACCCAGGCGCCCTGAAGAGACAGTCTTAAGCAAAAAGAGAAAAGAATAAAAATAAGAATGACAACAGATTCCTCATCCGAAACAGTGCAAGTGAGAAGTCAGTGGAGCAACATCTTTAAAGTACTGAACAGATTTTTCACATTTTAGAACACATTTATTACCTAACATCTCCAATGTAATACATGGTATAACACCCCCCTCATACTACATAAGACCACCATATCCACCCCCTGGCCACCATCTCTGAGTCATTCTCTCTTCTCACCCTGTTTAACCTCTCTGTTAGTTTACTCTCCCTGTTGGTAACCCCATTATAACCCCAGTGCTATGGACTAAATTGTGTTCCCCAGAATTCATATGTTGAAGCCCTAATCCCCAATGTGACTATCTGGAAATAGGGTCTTTAGGAGGTAATTAAGGTAAAATGAGGGTCATAAGGGTGGGACCCTTATTTGGTAGGACAGTGGCCTTATAAGAAGAGGAAAAGAGAGATCTCTCTCTCCTTCATGTGAGGACACAGTGAGAAAACGGCCATCTGCCAACCAGGGGCAGAAGTCTTGCCAGAAACCGACAACCATCGGAACCTGTAAACCATGGCACCCTGATCTTGACCTTCTAGCCTCCAGAACTGTGAGAAATATACTTCTGTCCCCCAGTCTGTGGTGTTTTGTTATGACGGCCTGAGCAAACTAAAACAGACTTACACCCCAAGTTTGGTGCTGCTCCATCTCCTCCCAGTTCACTGGGCTGCCATCCACTCAGGCAGCAGATTTTGCGGCTTCCAACAGCTGCTGGCCACGTTCTCCTCCGGCACTCCCGTTCGGCCACCCGGGAATGACCTCCGTGTCAGCTAGTCCTTGGTTCAGCTCCTGCTCCTGCCCTCATACCAGCCTCAGGTTCCTTGCTGGGGCATAAATGGACTCTCCTGGTTCTCGCTGGGTGGTGCTAATGTGCGGAATGGAGTGTAGCCCTCAGCAGACACACCCAGCAGGGCTCGCCTACCCGTGCTGTCTCGCCCGCCAAGCCACTCCATTCCTCTGAGCTCCGTTTCCCTTACCTGTGAAAGGAGGCTCAGAACTGCTTTTTGGGGGTGCTGCAAAGTCCACACGAGGGGAGGAGCAGGAACTATGTGGCTCAGAGCCTGCCCTGGAGGAGATGCTCCACCCACGCTCACAGGGCTGCGCTTCTACAGGAGGCTCCAGCCAAGGGTCGCGCTGCCACAGGCCCCATGCACTCCCAAACCTGGCTCTGCATGTGCTGCCGAGCGGTTTCCGGCACCCGCTCCGGACAACTCTGCAGAGTGACGGAGGCCCCGGCATGGCCCCAACCGCTTCTCCTTCCCTCCGCAGACACTCTCTATCACCCACCCAGCACACTCTGAGCTGTGTTTTGTGACTTATTATTCCCTCTGTCTGGTAATTTGGGGAGAAGAGAGCGCCAAATGCCACCAAGGATGCCCCCGCCACTGCTAATAGGAGGTGCAGTTTGGATCCCACGGCACCAGCTAGGCCCCAGCGGCTCCGGCAGCTGCCAGCGCACTGTCTGCCAGGCCAGGCTACGTGCCGCAGCCTCCGAGGGCAGAATAGAGCCCAGCACAGTCACGCTGGGCTCCCGGAGGTTCACAGCATTAATAATCGATAGTTCAATCATTAGGAGCAAATCCAAGTGAAATAGGAAAATATACACCACGCTGGAGGCCGAGCGGCTGCTGGGAGGTGGCTCCTCTGCTCTGTGGCAGGCTTAATGATTAGTTCCCAGCCACTAGCAGCCCCAGCTGACAAGCGGCGCCTGCAAGCTGTAGGCTTCCTGCACGTGATAATTGAACAAAGCTAGGATTCATTCAAGATATTAACACAGACTCTCTACCAGGGATCTGCTGGGCTTGCCAGGCCCTGGAATTGAAGCCTCTACAGCACACCCTTGGAGGCTGTTCATTGGGTCAATTATTGCCCTCTGGACAGATCTGCCAGTGTGGGTCTTTCCACATGCAGGGTCCAAGGCTGCTGGGGTCCTGGCAAGGATTTAATAGATAAACTAATATAACCCCACCCTGATTTCTCCAATTATGCACTGGGCCGAAGTGCTAACCTAGGCCTTTATGGCAACAGGTCCACCTGTAGCACTCTAAATAGGAAAATATTTGAAGTGGAAAAGCATTTTTAATTTCAGAGTTAAAAAATATGTAATTTATTCAAGCTGTTATTGGATAAAAGGGTTTTTTTTGTTTTTTTTTTAAGGCTTTGTTGATACTCTTCCTGGTCATAACCGTTAGTCGGGAACCTCTGTCTGCAGGTGACAGACTAAGTGAAATCCCAGAAGAGACTAGATTGTCCTGCAGAACTATACCCACCGAGGGGCTGGTGGCACCAGAGCTGGGGCCTCCCAGATCCAGGATTTAAAACCCCACCAGAATTCGGCTTCTTGTCCCTATTTGTTGGCTTTCTTCTCTCAGACTGGCATCTCCCTGGGGTGAAAGTCATGGGAAGCCCCAGGCTCATGCACCTCATAGCTTGGTATTTAGAGAGTAGGGGCCTCTCTTTCCTAGTGCCACTTTGAAACAGTCCTGGAGAAGAACTCAGAACCGTCTGGCTCCTATAAGGAGCCCATCCATTTAGACCAGCAGCCTGGCCATGCCTCAGGCCTCAGGCACGCGACCTTGGACTCTCCCAGCCTCACTAGTTTCCCTGAGAGTTCCAGCCTCCTGCTTCTGGACTTGGATAACACCTGTGCCACAGGCCATAGGATCTGGTTTCCCACGCAACTGTCAAAGAGCCTGCATGATGCAAGGCAGAAGTGCAGGGGCCTAATTCTCCGTGGAGAGGAGGGAGCCAGAGAAGATAAATCCCCTTTCTCTGCCCCAACAGACTACCCCAGGATCCAGTTTCACCATATAGCCTGTCCAGAGACATCCTGCGGGGCTGAGTAGGTGCCCCTAGCCTGAAACAATGGCCATCACCCTGCATTGTTCCTCATCTTTCACTACTTCAATTGCTCTTCCTTTTACTCTGGCAGCTTTTGGATTGTTACCTCCCAAATAAAACATTAACACTTAATCCTTGCCTGAGGCTCTGTTTCCTTGGGAGGAGAGGGAACACACTAGAATAACAAAAATGATGAAAATCATGAACACAGCTTTTTTTATTATGCCAAAAGCCCCCAAATCCATGGGAACAAAGAACTCAGGCTGATCTGGAGACAGTTTCCAATAAACTTGTCTCAGAATTAGGATTCCACTAGGTTAAATTTAGATCCAAGTTTGGGGAAAAGACTCCCTATTTAGGAATGTATTGAAAAATAATTTAGGGGCTTCTGGTTAAATACGGCAGACTGAACATATAAATTTACCTCCTTGCCCTCCTGAAACCTCCATAAGATGAGAATGAAACAAGAAATGTATAAATCTACCCATAAGGAGAAATAAAACTGGAGAGGAGATGCTGGTGAATGAGAGATGACCACAGATTTTGTGAAGCTTGCTGGAACAGAGCAGAGAAAGCTACAACAGAAGTGTCTATAGAGGGAACCCTGGAGATATGAATGATGACAGAGGCTGAGATGAGGCCATGGGACCAAAAACAGGGCAGATTTAAAGTAAATAAGGTACCCCCTCCGCAAGTCTTCTCTCCTTCCTGCAACAGCCAAGCAACTGCTCCTCCCTCTCTCCTCCCTGTAGGGGACGGGAGGTTTTTCTCTGGAAAATGTGACCTGGACAGACTCCAGATGTGGGGACACCAGATCCAACAGAGGGAAAGTGTGAGGTGTGGGGTAAAAGGAGAAGAAATTGGGTGAGAGCCCCGGTACTGACTGGAAAAGTCCCTAGTCTGCTTCTCCTGCCCTGTTCCTAGAATGGTGGCAGCCAGGAGCAGAGGTATTGACGGATAGTCGAGGAAATGTCATAAAAAAGAAGACAAAGCCCTCTATCTGACTAGTGAGAATTCCAAAATGAGAGAGCAGAGAAAACAGAGTGTAGGTGTCTTTTAAAGGCACAGTAGAAGAAAGAATTCCCAGAACTGAAAGACATCAATCTCCAGGTCAAAAAATCCCCCAAAAATGACCAATAGCTCACAGGCATTCTAGCATGAAATTCAAGAACAGCAGGGGTAATGAGAAGCTCCTCAAATCCAGTGATGAAAACGTGTCACTAGACACATTAAAAAGGAACTAGAATCAAAATAGCATCAGGTTTTTCAATAGCAGCCTCAGAACCTGAAAGCTAATGGGGCAATGTCTTCAAACTTCTGAATAGAAATAATTTCAAACAATAATTCTATGGCCACCCATCAAGGAAGTGCCAAAGGGATAGAATTATTGCTGCTCATAAATGAAGGAGGGATGAGGTGATTAGAACATCACTGTTTTGCAACTTGTAGTGGGTTAAAGGGCAAAGGTGTTGACACAGAGAAAGAGAACCAGATACGATGTGCTTCGTGGTAGGGAAACGCCACCTTGAAAAAAAATTGAACCTGAATCTGCCCAGGACCTTAGACCCACCACCAAGCTGTGGGAAATAGAGGAGACAGAGGAACATGTTAAATAATACCATGGAGCTGTGGTCCACAAAATTCAGAGTGTGGGAAATAGCCTGAGCCCTTTGACAAATAAATTTTGAGAAATGAAACCAAGTTGGAGGGGGAGCCTATGGATCAAAACAAATTTTTAAAAACATATCAACTAATGTTGATCCTGATTCAAATAAGCTATAAAAAGAAATTGTGCCATTTCTGACTTTATTGAAAATCTGAACACTGGATATTTGATGATGTTAAGGAATTATTAATTTTTTACATGTGAAGACAGTATTGCAGTTATAAATGTATTTTAAAACCAGAATCCTTACCTTTTAGAGATACATATTGAAATATCTGGGATATGCTTTAAAGTAACCCAGGAGGAAAAAGAGTATGTGGAGTTAGAGGTGACACAAGATTGGCCCATGGGTTGGTAGCTATTGGAACTGAGTGATGGGTAATGGGAATTCAGTATGCTATTCTTCTTTTTTTTAGTTTTTTATTTTTTAGTATGCTAGTCTTCTAATTTAAACATTTTATTTTTCTTTTTTAAAAACAACTATTTAAACCAAAACTGAAAACAGTTCACTCATTTCTCCCACCCCTTGCCCCCCACCTCTGGCCACCATCAATATGTTCTCTTTGTCTATGAGCTTAATGTCTTGTCTTGTTTTGTTTTGAGATTCCACATAAAGAGAGACCATACAGTACTTGTCTTTCTCTCTCTCACTTATTTTGCTTAGCATAATGCCCTTGAGCATATTTTAAAATTATTTTTAAAACATTCTTTTAAATTTTTTAAAAACATTTTAAAATTCTACATAATGAAGCATTATTTTTTAAAAACCAACTAAAGTTGTAAACTAAAAAGGAGTAAAACAAGGGCTCAAACACTGGAGAAGAGTAGGGAGGTCCCAGTGGATCCAGGGGACAACCAGGCCAAGCCAGGCAGGAGCAATGTAGGAAGGATCCTAGGGGGAAACAATTATTTTGATTATTTGATATTATGTGGAAGATAATTTTAAGGGGGCATTTTAGAGAACTGCCAGAACATCTTGGGGGAAAAATGTGCTAGATACATTGAAAGCTAAGAGAAACAAAAAAACCCCCAAAATACCAGGGCACTTATTATTTCCAAGAAAAGCAAAAAATTACCTATCTGCAAACAATATTTGCATTGTTAATATCATCACAGATACTATTTTACCAAAAATTGCAATACAAACTATTTGGGAAGTTCAGTATAGAGAGGAGGAAGGGTCTGTGTTTAAAAAGATAAATCCTCATTTGCATAACAAGAATTCAATAGGTGTGCCTGGAATTAGTAAATAAGAATTTATAACACATATATACCAGCAATCACATTTATATCAGTAATCACTTGAAGAATCAGCTGATAGTCTGTGTGACTTAGGATCTTCTGTTGCAAGCAGCAGAAAGCAAGCAAAGCTAGATTTTAAGCTAAAAAGAAGAATTTGTTTTAAGGATTCATGGTTGTATCTCACAGGAACAAAGGGCAGAGATATGGCTGGGCCTTGAGAAGGAACCAGAGTCAGGAGGGCCTAGGCAGCTAATATAACCAAGCAGTGGCATCTTCTGCCTTTCTGCAGACTGGCCTTCTTGGCTTGCACCTCCCACCTCCCACATGCTACATGCTACATGCTACAAATCCCAAACCCACAGAGACTAACCAGGTGCATCTCCATCCCAACTCCAGATTTCCTAGAGAGTGACTGACTGGCATGGCTTGGTGAGCCAGTTTCTAACTATGGCTGCAGATTATTTGGCATGCCTCCCATAGAGAATGTAGGGTCTATGTCCCCTTCCCTTGAGTCTGGGCAAGCTTGTGATGGCGCTGACCAATGGACTATGGCAGGAGTGAGGCTATGTGACTTCTGAGGCTGAGGTTTAGAAGGTCACACAGTTTCTGGGTTGTTTCCTGGAACATTCTGACCTGTCCTATATGAAGTCCAACCATTGTGGGGCTGCCATGCTGTGAGGAAGCCCAAGCTATGTGGAAAGACCATGCAGACATTCTAGCAAAAGTTCCAACTGAGCCAAACCTTCAAGTCATCCCAGCCCAGATGCCAGACATGTGAGTGACAAAGCCTTCAGATGATTCTAGCCCCAGCCATCTGAGTGGCTTCGAGGCATGTATCTTCCCATCCGAAGCCCCTACAGTCACAGAGCAGAGCCAAGCCACCCGTGGGCATAATAAAATGGCTTTTGCTCCATGCCACTAAATTTGGAGGTGATTATTTGTTGCACATCAGTATCCAATGCTTGGTTCAGATGACTGTCCCTGCTACATGGAATCATGAGCTCACAGCATGAGAGCTGGGCCCCTACCCCCCAGGGAGGTAGGGACAGCAAAGTGTGGAGCAGATCACAACAAACTATGGCTTGACAAACAACCTTCAACTTGTTCATTACATTTCTTGTCCTGGTGTCACAGCAGCCTGTTGCCTCCCTAAGCAGAGGGAAGGCATATGGTTTGAGAACTCATGACCTCTCGTATTTGAGCCTGGGTCTCAGTTCTTGCTCTCCTGTACAGTCAGGCAATGAAAAGGAGGGAAGATGAAGAGGTGTATTTGCCATGGTAAATGGCATCATGAATTCCCTTCCCTCCCAGCCCCACGATGTCTTCTAGCAGAAAACAGTTGCCAAGAAATGGGAAATATCCTCAGAGCTCTGGCATCTTCCCTCTGCAGCCTCTCGAGTACAGAGGAGATCATTAGAGGGTCCTCGTGTTGCCTAGCAACCCGTGAATGCTGTTTGCTATCATGTCATTAATATGATATGAAAGTGTCTCATAGAAGACATTCATCTTGCATTAATGAAAATCAAATTTGCTAATATGACACAAAATCTGTTCTTCCTTGTGACTTTCTATACTTAAGTAGCTTATTTATTGAATTAGACTATGAGTGGTTTTCAGGCTTGAGACTGTTAAAGTATCATAATAATACTTTGTTTTCAATAATATCGGATGGCTGTTAATGATGTGATTACCCAGCTATAACCCAGCGATCATCATCGTAGACAAAGCCTCCTCCCTAGAAGCCCAACCCCAATGCCAGCTAACTATTTGCCACCCAACTTCTTACCGCCAAAACCTCAGCTAAGAGAGGACTCTGGTTTGAGCTGGTATACTTTCTAGATTATCCACATTTTTCTTTGGAGCTCAGAGACGGAAGACTGAAGGAATATCTGTAGCTTAAAGAAGGCTCCAATGAATAAATGGTTCTCATATCATCGTAAGCATGAGAAGAAGTTCTTCAGCTGTCTGCTTCTCTCTGAATAAGGGTAACAAAGTATATCAGGCACTAAAAGAGGATAAGAAATAGTCCCCTACTTTCAAATACAATTTATTCCTGAAAACATGTATGGAATTCAAATGTACAAAAGCCGGATAATAGACTAATATCTTACAAGGGTAATTCCCTTCCCAGAGAGTTAAACTGCAACTGCTCAAAATGTTCCTTACTATTTAAAAATCTCAATTCAGCACACAGAAAGGAGTTTTGGGCTATCAATGGCTAACATATGAACAGACAAGTTGTATATCGTAGTCAAATAGAAGCAATATCTGTAAGTTAAGGGCTGCTTCTAGAGGCATTCAGAAAGAAACCTTTCAAAAATCTTAACTGCAGAGTTATATTTTTGGAAATTATTTTTTCCAAAACTTTTTTCTATTTATGAAAGTAATGTATGATCATTGCATAACTCAAAGGGGGTGGCGATAGGAAGAAACCAAATGTTATCCGTAAACAATCACCCAGATACGCCCACCATAAAATTTTTGGTGTATGTCCTTCCAACATTTTTTCTCTGAATATATAAACATTTATATATGCTAACAATATTTTACATGCTGACTTATAGCTTGCTATTTTGGCTTGTTGGGATATTCTTAACAGTTTTCCATTTCTTGAGATATTATTTTAATGACATTATGTCTAATGACTGAAGAGGATATACCATACCACTGTGTCTTATTAGATCTGACTTTCTGCTTTGATAATTAACACTGCAATAAACATCCTTAGTTATACAGCTTTATCGTATCTCTGATGGTTTCCATTACAGTTTTGAAGTGTCATTAACTCTTTTCCACTCACCATGTGTTTATTGAACACCAGTGTGCTGCCTGGGTATAGCCACCAACAAGAAAGCCAGGCTTCCTTCCTTCACAGAGCTTAAAATTAAGTAGAAGAAATAGAACATTTTAAATGGCAGTTAAAAATATTCTACCACCACAAGGGAGTGTTCCCTTTCTCCCAATCCCACTCTTGTCCCCGGCACTGACCACATTCCAGATGTGTGAATGTGTGTTTCTCATATGACTGCACATAGTTTTCTTCTCTCACTTGATAATGCACATTGAAGATCTTTCTGCGGCAATACATGTCGATCCCATTCTTCTTTTTTTTTAAGATTGATTTATTTATTTGAGAGAGAGACTGTGAGCGAGAGAGCAGAAGCAGAAGGAGCAGCAGAGGGAGAGGGAGAAGCAGGCTCCCCGCTGAGCAGGGAACTTAATGTGGGACTCGATCCCAGGACCCTGGGATCATGACCTGAGCCAAAGGCAGCCGCTTAACTGACTGAGCCACCCAGGTGCCCCTTGATCCCATTCTTCTTAATGGCATTTTTATATTTCATAGAATGGCTAACTCCCGGGGCACCTGGGTGGCTCAGTTGGTTAAGCGACTGCCTTCGGCTCAGGTCATGATCCTGGAGTCCCTGGATCGAGTCCTGCATCAGGCTCCCTGCTCGGCAGGGAGTCTGCTTCTCCCTCTGACCCTCCCCACTCTCATGTGCTCTCTCTCTCTCATTCTCTCTCTGTCAAATAAATAAATAAAATCTTAAAAAAAAAAATGGCTAACTCCCAGTTGACTTAACTATTTTCCTATTAGTAAACATTCAGTTTGCTTTCCATTTTTTCTGTGTTACTGTGAGTCACGTGCTCATTATTATGTGTGCATCATTATTGGAATTTCTAGATCAATGGGTGTGTGCATTTAAATTTTGATCAAGAAAAAATAAATACATAAATAAATTTTGATCAAGACATTAGCTTAAATTATCCTCAAAAAGGATTACTTCAATTTATATTCCCATCAACAGTTATGACCAGGCTTGTTTCTCCCTTCCTCCTCAAAACTGGATATATTCCATATTTTAATTTTTCCCAACCTCCAGGAAGAAGAAAGGGTAAAAACACAACTTCATTTCCTTAGTGTTAAATTACTTGTTCCTATCCTTTACCCATTTTCCTATTAGTTGCCTTTTTTTTAAACTTATGGGTATTTATAATAATATAGGCTAATAATCCTTATTATATATATATATTGCAAATATTTTCCACTATATCTTTTTTTTAAGGTAATATACTACTTTTTTAGAAAAGTTCTAAGTTCAGGGGTGCCTGGGTAGCTCAGTTGGTCAGCGGGGGCTCAGCTGGGAGTCATCTTCTCCCTCTCCCTCTGCCCCTCCCCCTACTTGTGCTCTCTCTCTCACATAAATAAATAAATAAAATCTTAAAAAAAAAAGAAAAGTTCTAAGTCCACAGAAAAATTGATCATGAGGTATAGAGAGTTTCCATATACCCTCCCCCAACACACAGTTTTCTCCTCTGTTTATGTCTTTAGTGTGGTGTATTTGTTACAGCTGATGAACCAATATTGATAGATTATTATTAACTAAAGCCCATAGTTTACATTACAGTTTATTCTTTGTGTTGTGCATATGGGTCTTGACAAATGTGTAATGATATGTGTCCATCATTACTGAATCACTGTCCTAATAGTCTCTTATGCTCCGCCTATTTATCCCTCCCTTCTTCCATACTCCCAAACCCCTGACAACCACTGATCTTTTTGGCAACCACTGATCTTTTTACCTTTTCCAGATGTCATATACTTGGATCCATATAGTATGTAGCCTTTTCAGATTGGCTTCTTTCACTTAGCAGTATGCATTGAAGAATCCTCCATGTCTTGTGGTTTAAGAGCTCATTTTTGTATCACAGAATAATATTCCAGTGTATGGATAGACTACAGTTTATTTATCCATTCATCTATCAAAGGACATCTTCATTGCTTCTGAGTTTTGGCAATTACGAATAAAGCTATAGACATTCGGGTGCAGGTTTTTGTGTGACTATAAACTTTTCAACTCATTTGTGTATAAACCAAGGGGTTCAATTTGGGACTGTATGGTAAGAGTGTGTTTAGTTTTGTTAGAAACTGCCAAACTGTCTTCCAAAGTGGCTGTAACCATTCTGCATTCCCACCAGCAGTGAGAGAGAGTTCCTGTTGCTCCACATCCTCGCCAGCATTGGGTGTTGGCAGTGTTTGGGATTTTAGCCATTTCCATTGGTGTGTGGTGGTACCTATCCGCAGGACTTCTTACAAGCCTTTTGTCCTGGTAGATGAGATCTATGCGTGATAGGACGTGTTGGGCACTCACTCATGACAACGTCAGGTCTTATCTGTCCTGGGTGAGTGCTCAGTCTCTGGCAGTCATACCACCTTGTCCTCAGACACTGTCTCCACAGAGTCCAAGCTGAAGCCATGTCTCTGGTCCTGTGGACATAGGTGGACCAGACTGGTTTCACTGCTCTTCCACTTTGTAATGTAAGCAAGCCTGTTTTAAAACGTGGACTTTAAAGAATCACTTGATATTTTAAATTACCTCACTGGGTTGAATCTGCTAAACAGTCAGAGGCAGTTTGTGTATGTGGGTGGACCCCACGTAACAAAACCATTGACTGCGTGCCCCACCAGTGAGGGGACCGCACCCCTGTGCCCGCTGAGCTCACTGTATTTGTGCTGGGGCACGCGCCACTGTGTTTTCCTGGTCTCGGAGCACCTCAGGACAAGAACACATCTTCACTTGTGGGTCCCTGGCACCTGGCATGGTGCTTGGCACATTGTGCTGGACATCAGTGAGTGTGTGACTGACCCCAACCCATTGTGTCTGTCTGTCTCTGTCTTTGGCTGCATGAGTAGACAATATTCATCTCATTTCCCTCATTTCATCTGAAGCTTCTCCCAGTTAAGATTCTAATGGTCTGCTAATGACCAGGTACAGTATAGTTTTTGGTCTATGATTTTTATTTACTCATCCATTCATTTAGTAAATATACTGTGTTCTGCAGGTACAGTTGTGAATAGGACTGAAAAAGTCTAGTCCTTCTGGATTCTGTATTCTAGAGGAGGACGGCCAACCACACACAAGTACATAAATATGCAAAGAAGACCTTATCAAAGAGCAATCAGGGCTATAAAACAGGAAGGAGTTGAGGTGGGTGGGGCAGACCCTCTGAGGAGTGAATATCTGAGCTGAAGGCTCGATGAGATGCCGGCAGGCACAGAAGATCTGGAGAGAGAGGAGGCCAGCCAGGGGGACCAACAGGGGCAAAGGCCCTGAAGTGGGAGAAGTCTTGGTGTATCTGAGGAGCAAAAGGAGCCAGTGTGGCCGCAGCAGAGTAAATGAAGGTCAGAGGAGCTGCATCATGTAGTCTTTGTAGGTGGGGCTTTGGGCTTTGGATACTTGTTCGCATGTGTGAAGAGCAGCAACATGCCAGTTCCTGTTTTAGAAGTTCACGGCAGCTGCCGTGGAGAGTGGACAGTAGGAGTTATGAGGAGACTCCCGCCGTTAGCCCAGGTGAGAAACGGTGCTTTGGACTAGAGGCATACAAGGTGATGTGGTCAGATTTGGGATGTATTTTAGCAGCAGAGTGTGCAAGACTTGCTCCAAGCAAAGTATTCAACTGCTGACTCGACCTTCAAACTTAACACGGCCAAACAGAACTCACGATCCACCTCAGTAGTGGGCACTGTGGGTGACCCACCTCACCCTCTTCACCGGTCCATGGCCCCCATCCCCCAGGTGTGTGAATGTTGGCCTGTAACTCCCAGCTGCCCCCGCGGGATAGCGGCCAAGGAGCCACCTTGCCCAGAAAGGGACGCTTTGCCCGTTCCCGAGAAGACCACAGCCAATGACAGACAAAGGCTCTAAGAGGTCCCCTGCCTCAAGGTCCAGCCAGCTCTGTGAGGTAGTTCACACTCCAGAGCTCCCCCTGGGCCCAGGCTGAATGAAGCCACACTCCAGTTCAGACCCATTCACCCTCAGCTCCCTCCCTGCCCCTCCTGCTCCCTTGGCCCCCCTTCTGTCCTCCCTGCCCCTCTCATGAGCACTTCGGGAGACAGTGACTTCAGAGTAGAGAAAAGAGACAAGAGTGTCCCAACAGGGCACCCGGGTGGCTCAGTCGTTAAGTGTCTGCCTTTGGCTCAGGTCATGATCCCGGGGTTCCGGGATCGAGTCCCACGTCAGGCTCCCTGCTCGGCAGGAAGCCTGCTTCTCCCTCTCCCACTCCCCCTGCTTGTGTTCCTGCTCTCGCTATCTCTCTCTGTCAAATAAATAAAGTCTTAAAAAAAAAAAAAGAGTGTCCCAACATTTCAATGTCCAGCAGGGAATGTGGCTCAAAAAGTAGAACACGATGTGGGATTTCCCAGAAGCTTCCCGAGAGAAGTGGTGGTCAGCTGTGTCAGATTCCACTGCGGGGCTGAGTAAGTTGGGGACAGAGAATTGGTCACCAGATTTGGCTTTCATAAGAGCTGCTTCCAAGGAGGTGGGGGCTGGAAATAGCTCGAGAGAGAGGATATAACCTGAGGAACTGTAAGTGCAGCCAATAGAGCCAAATTTTGAAAAGGTCTGCATGAATAGAGAACTGGGGGATATTGGGGAGGGGGAGAGATGACAAATGTTGTTCGTAAGCAAAGAAGTGATGCAGAGGAGAGCGGGACAGCAGCAGAGCCGGGACACCGTTCCTATCCTAACACCTGTAGAGGGAGAGGCACGGGAAAGAATAGGCAGGAGCGGGGTGCATTTCGGGGTGAGACGATGAGGCAGTGCCCGACTGCTTGTTTCCCCACCAAGCATGAGTCTGCCGAGAGTAGACAAGCAGAAAGGGGACTTGGATGTTTGAGGAAAGAGAAAAGGTCATGTCAGAGGGCAAAAAGTGAATTGACCAGGGCAGGGTTTGGGGTCACTGGGCAGTGTTGGGAGCACAGAAGAGATCTCAGGGTAAATGTGATGTGGGAGCAGGCAGGGGGCTTGTGTGATGTTTTTTCTATCCGTCTTTGGCTTCTCGGGTGCAGAAGAGAAGTAGGCAGACAGCAGGTGACACACACAGTGCTCCTGGTGGTTCTGGCTGCAGCATCCCTTTCTGTGTCCTGTCTCCTAAGGGGGACGACCGGGCCTGGGCCGAGCACTGGGTGTCTCGGGTGAGCCTTGTTTATCACGGATGCTGGCTTCTGGAGCCATGTTTCACTTTCTCAGAGTGGAGCCGGGAGGCTGCGGTAAGAAGGGATGAGTGTGGCCAACAGTCTCAGCTGCTCCTTAGGCTCTAGGGTCCCTCCCCTGCAAACACCCTTCATCCCTCGATCCCTTTCCCTCCATGTCACCTGCTGTCGTAAGCGCCCCCAGCACCCCCTGACCCAGACACCCCTCAGTGCTTTGCTCCCCTGCGCAGCAGGACAGAAACCTAACTTTGCTTTGCGGCCACCGCAGGGTCCCAGCGGGCATCCTGGCTCCCTCCCTGTATTCCTGGTACCTTCTGACGGCGCTCTGCTCCCGCCGTCCCACCAGCCCCCATGGAAATATTGCTGTCTCCCTGGCTTTGTCTTGTCATCTTCTCAGGCCGCCCCTTCTCTCCTGAGGCCCCCATCCGCTCAGTCTGCCCAACTGGACATCAACACTTCAGTTGTCTGTGGGCACTTTGGCTCTACCTCGTGTGAAAAACGGAAGGGGCTCATCACCGCGCCCTCCACCCCGTCCTCCTCCCCTTCCCGGAGTCGCTTCCCATCTGCCCCCCCCCCCCCCCGAGCCAGGACCTGGGGGCAACAACATGCGCCCTTGCCTCCCATGCCTCCCCTCCTCGATCTCCCTCCACCATTCCCATTAACCATCACGGCGGCATTTAGCACGCCCCTCGGCTTCTGGCCGTATCCTAGTCTGGTGTAGCAGATCTAAAACATAAATAGGATGACTACGCCCCTCATTTGTTCAAAACCTTTCCATGGCTCTATATCATTTAAGCAATAAAAGTCTAAGGCTCCTAGACAAGCGCTGGAATCTCGCCCCCAACTACCGCCTCCCGCATTGCTTCTGACTGGATGGTCGAGCCGCAGACCATTGTCATGCCCAGAATCGCCTGCGCAGCTTCCTGCTGCCACATCTTCCCGCGCTCCTCCTTCTGCCCAGCATACCCTCGGCAAACACCAGTCCCTTCCGTGCTGCTGTAATCAGCTCCCTGTGGGGTATCACCGGAGCTTGTCCACGCTCTGAGGACACTTGTCACCCACTATTATTATGTTTTGCATGTCTGCTGCCTCTTCTTGTCGGAGAGCCTCTGGCTGCAAGGCTCACGGCGTCTTTGTCTTTGCATCTGGAGTATTTCTCACGGTAGGCATTCGCAAATGCTTGTTTTTATTTTTTTTTCAACTCTAGACCAGTGCTGTCCCGTAGAAATATAATGTGAGCCACGTATGTAATTTGAACCTTTTTAGTAGTCACATGAAACTCATAAAGAGAAAGAGATGAAATTAATTTGATAATATATTTTCATTCAACTCAGTGTATCCAAACTGTTGTCTTTTCAACATTTAAGCAATATAAACATATTGAGATATGTTATGTTCTCTTTTTTTATACTACATCTTAAAAACCCAGTGTCTCTTTTGCACTTGTAGCACATCTCAGTTCAGAGCAGCCACATTGCAAGTGCTCATAGCCACGTCTGGCTGGTGGCTGGTGGCTGGTGGCTGGTGGACTGGGCAGCTGGGGTCTTGGCAGTTACTGCTCTGGACCTCTGCTCTCTTACCTACAAAACAGGGAGGTCTCCAAGAACTGTAATCTCATATCCCTTCCAGTTCTAAAAAAAAGCAGGGAGGGGAGGGGGCTACTGGTATTTTGTGATGAAGTGAAGACAGTGTCCCCTCTCTGAGAGTGAATACTGTCTTTCCACCAGCGACCAGATGGACCCGGCCACTTCCCCATATTTCCGCGCCCCTTGTGCTCAGCGTGTGGTGTACAAAGCCCTCAGAAGCAAGGTCTGGCCATGGAACTCTTGTGAGCTCAGATCTGAAAACTTAACTCCTTGACCATTTCTTTACTAAGAGTAACACAATAAAGAGGCTAAACAATTAGTGATTTCTTTTAAATTTTTATTTCAAAATAATTTCAAACTTCCAAAAATTTACACAAATAGAACAAAGTAAAAAGCTGCATACTTTTCACCTGGATTCCCTAAATGTTAACATTTTACTATACTTGCTGTATCATTTTCTTTCTCTCCCTCTCTTTTACACGTGTACACACACACACACACACACACACACACACTTTATGGATGGAAAGACATAACTCTTTTCCTAATGTTTGAAAGTAGATTGCAGAGATGCGATGCCCTCTAAATCCTTCAGTACGCCCTTCCTAAGAATATGACACCCTTCCATAACCATAGTACAATTGTCAACATTTAAAAATGACACGAATATAGTATAAATGGACTTTTCAGTCTTAGTCTTGCTACTTGTCCCACTGATACCTTCCTGCTGATCCAAGATTAGTTGTGTCTGTGGAATCGTTTCTAATCCGGATGGTTCCTGAGCCTTTTACCTTCATGAGCCTTCACCTGTGCAAAACACAGCCGGTTACTTTGTAGCACGTCTACCAGTTTGGGTCTGTCTGATGTTCCCTCATTATTCCTGTCAGGTGCTGCCTTTGGGGCAGAACCAGAGACGCGATGTTGTGTGCTTCTCAGGGCATCCCTCTCAGGAGGCACACGGTGTGGATCTGCCCCCTCACTATATTGTTAACCATGGCCCTGTGGTATGGGTGGAGGCTGCAGGTTCCTCTGCTGGAAATGTAGTCTTTTTACTTTTGTAATCAAAAATCCCCCTGCTTGTGTTCCCTCTCTCGCTGTGTCTCTCTTTGTCAAATAAATAAATAAAATCTTTGAAAAAAAATAAACACATTAATTAGAAAAGCCTATTACGAAAGGGAATTATTTTTTTTCAAAGATTTTTTATTTATTTATTTGAGAGACAGAGCACAGGTCGGGGAGAGGGAGAAGCAAGCTCCCCACCGAGCAGGGAGCCCGATGCAGGGGCTCGATCTCAGGACTCCGGGATCATGACCTGAGCTGAAGGCAGACGCTTAACCTACTGAGCCACCCAGGCGCCCATGAAAGGGAATTATTTTAAACATGTATTAATTATTGAATTACTATAAATGTGTATTAAACATGCTATATACTCTGCACTGGTGAGTGATATTTCTACTAAGCACTCTTTTAAAATTTAAAGGGCAATTAATTTAACCGAAGGAATAATGAGGCAGCAAAATATTTTACTTTTCTGGCGTCGGTTAGTTCTTGCGGCCTCAGTCTCACAAAAGGTAATTCCACCTGGTTCCTTTGCTTCCCCCCACCCCCGGACTTGTGGGGGTGTATATGTGCATATATACACTTTTTTTTTTTCTTTTGCTACAGAAAATAGATAGGAAATGGCCGTGGCCGTGAGCGTGGCTGAGTGGCTGAGTGGCCTAATGCGAGCCCGTGCTCTCTGCAGCCTAATTAAAGGGAAATGGTCATGCTTTCTATGAAGAGAGACACAGAATAACAAGAGAGGGGAACGGGAAGGGAAGCTGAGCACTAAGAGCTTTCCCTTTGCTGCAGAATTAAATGCTAACCTTGCCTCATACTCTTAGGCCTGAATTTATATAACAAATCAATGTAAATAGCTGGACAACTTCCAGGGCACTAGACTTATTGTACAAATTCAATTAATGCAGACCCTAATAAACCAGCGATGTGCAAGGAAATGCCACAGATGGAATAAAAGGCCAGATACGTAGAGCTAGATAGCGTAGACCCGTCCCCCTACTCTGACTCCGGGCACAGGCAGGGGCATAAGCGACGGCCAGACCCACTGGCTCACTGTGGAGAAAGGTCTGGGCAGATGGTGTGGCCACTGTGCTTTCACCGGGAAACTGAAATAGAAGGACAATTCTTAACTATCTAAAAGTTATACTCTTTCTACAAGAAGACAGGTTTGCTCTGGCAGGTCAGGCAAAAAGGCAGATAGGTCAGAATAAAATCTGGGCCGGCTGGGCCTAGAAATGGCTGTGCCTTAACTGCGGCCCGCTTTCCTGACCGCCATCCTGATATATCCCACCAGCCACTGGGTTAACCATTTTTGACTTAATTGTCTCACTCTTCAAAATCAACCAGCAAAAGCAAGGAACTCTTTCCTCTTTTTATTTAACCTTCATCAATTCACACAAACAAAAAAATATATCAAGGCCTCAGTTTAACCGTTTTTATGTTATTTTCATTGATTCCCACAGAGCTCTTTAGTGCGTGACAAAACATTGGCAAGGCTTGTTATGAAGCCTCTCTTATCTTTAGGGCAGCTAAAATTAATGCTGCCATAAAACTGCAGCTAAAATAGTTCATGTAGACACCCTTGAAGGTAGGAAAAGCAGTCCCTGAGGAGAAAAATGCAGAGTTGTGCCAAAGAAAGACGCTCTTCCAATTAACAAACAAAGAATGCTTATTTTAATTATTTCATCTCTAATTCATACCAGAAAAGATCTGAGGTAGCTTACACAAATATATACAATAAGATATAAGTAAGAACAATCATCCTCCTCCTCATCATCATTGCAACATAATACATATGGGGCCCTTCCCCTGTGCTGGTCATAAAGCCAACCTTGTTCCTGGATTGTCCTCTCGAGTTCTGACACTAAGTCTTTGAGGTAAGGACCACTGTTATCCCCATTGTACAGCTATGAAGACTGAGGCTGGGAGAGGTTAAAGCTAACTAGCTCGAGATTACATAAGCAACAAGCAGCACAGCTGGGATAAAAAGAAAAAGACATTGGGAAATGGGGAACTAGGGGCAGGACAGCTGCCGTGCAAAGTTTGGGTATTCAAGCCCAGGTCTTATTCAGAAAATTCACGCACTTGGCTTTGAGTTCCGTCAAGGTCAAAATAAGGAGGAAAATCTCACTGGTGGTTGGATTTGTAAGGGTCACAAGATAAATGTATTCCGTTTTCTCAGGTGAATCAGTATCCAGGATTCAGAAAACAAATGGACAGCACACAGATCTTTCAGATAATCCTCTATGAATTGTATTTCTGAAAACCAGGACTCCAGTGGCAAGGGAGGCAGGGATTCTGTGCTCTGTCCTCGGCACCATCTGGGTGCTGACACATACTCGGGACAGATGTGTTCTGGGAATCCATGTTCTTCTAGACACTGTAAAGCCTAAGAAAAATTTGTGCTTGAGAGAGAGCTTTGCTCCCCATGTTGCTGTGGGGGTGCCAGGGCCCGTGGGCTGGTCTGGATCGCCCTCCCGAGACAGTTCTGCATGTGTCCAGCTCAAGGACGAAAACATCATGCCGGTTCCAGTAGCCTGCAGCAGACAGCAGCCTCTGAGTGCTGAGCAGAGCGCACTGGGCAAGGCAGTGTTTTCCAGCACGTCTGCAGCCAGAGGAGGGCTTCCAGAACACTGCGGGACACCAGGCTTAAAGCAGTGTTAGCTTCTGGTTCCCGGATACATCGGGGTAATTCGCCAAACACCACCTCTGTGCATCCCTGAGCTGACCAGCAGAAGAGAGGTTGTTTACAAGCCATTCAGGAGATGGCTGACTTCCACCCAAGATTAGAATTTGGGTTTTAGCGCTAGTGCGTCGTAAACCATTTTTCCTTAGAGCAGTAAACACCCGCTATCAGTTGAGGCCAGTTCCAGATTGTGACAACAAAACTATAGCCCATCTTTAGCAAGTGACAGTTATGACTGGTTGTCAAATAACTAGTTGGTTTTGCTTTCAAAATCATTAATCTTACCTTTCCAGAAATGCCTCAAAGCAGGAAATTGACCAGATAGAGATTCTGGCAAACTCAAGTTGGACAGGAAGTATTCATAATCAGACTTGCATTTCAGGCTTCGGGGCTTGTTTGTTTGTTTTTGTCTGCTCCTGTGTAAACTCCACTGCCCCAGAAATGTGTAATTTAATTTCTGAGCAAAGCTAGGGTTAACTGGAAATACTTATTTGTTCCTATTATTATTTTTTAAAAATTGTATTGAGATGCACGAATCCACTTGCTTTCGTGGGCAGAATAAAATGACCAGAATACAATCTTACAGTGTGAACACAAATTGTTCCCTGTTCTCTGCCTTTAAGCCTGGGCTAGATGGAGACATGCAGGGGACCAAGGCTCTCCCATGGGCTTGGAGGTAGCGGTCACACTTCATCCAACATTTTGTGTGGGATTTTTTCCAGATTGTTTAATTTGGGGGCAAGCTTGAATCTAGAGCGATAGATGCATTCTAGTTCTGGGAACGTCAACTAAACACATTCTCCCAATTTTCATAAGCTTAACTGTAAGAAAAGAATTTTGTTCAATGTAGATGCTATGGAGTCTTTGGGCTATCATAGAAGACACAACATCTATTCTCTCATTCTTCCTCAGAGACAGGATCCTGATTTATAGGATGTTACATTGTACTTAAAACAAATGGCAATGATTTCCAGCCTCCCCTGCAGCCAAGGAAGCCTTATAACCAACGTTTTGCCAATAAGACATAAATAGAAGTACTAGGTGAGATTTCTAGGAATTGTCACTAAAAAAGAGGAGAAGGGCCCTCTTCTTCTCTTTATCCATCTAAGAACATGTATGTGATGACTGAAGCTCAGCAGCCATTTTGCATCATGAGGCCAAGTGCCCTACGCATAGTACTGTGCTCTGATGTCTGTGGAACCACCATACCCATCCTGGACACACCACCTAGCCTTTCTTTGTGTGAAAAAAAGTACTTATTTAAAAAATTTTTACAACTGCAATCAAACCTAATCTTAGCTAATACAGGGGATACCAAGGAAACAGGGATGATTCAGAAAGTTGCTAGAAAGGCTCCAGAACGAGCATAAGAAAGTTGCTAGAAAGGCTCCAGAACGAGAATTGTGCAGTTGTTCAGAGCACAAACTTTGAGGTCTAGCAGAATTATGGTTAAGCCCCAGTTCATCCTCATTAGTTGTGTGGCCTTGGGCAAGTCATTTAACCTTTCTGAATCTATTTCTTCATCTGTAAAACAGACTGGAAAGTCCCACTTCAGAGGATTGGAATTAGGATGAAGTGAGATAATGCATGGAAACTATTTAGCACAGTGTCCGTGTGTTTATGTCCCCAGATGAATACAACAGCACCTCGCCATCAAGCTATCATAAAAAATGACTTGTCTCAGAATGTAGTAAGCACCTGCCAGGTGGTAGGTATGTGAGCTACCTTAGGCAGTAGACACAACTTACTAACCATGGAATAATTTTAATAAGAATTCAAAAAACTGTACAAGCACATCAAATCTGTGATTTTGCAGATATCATGGCCTAGAACAAGGCAGAAGTAGTTATTTTGTTTTTAAGGCTACTCAGTCTAAAGAAAATTTTTGAAACAATGCTTAATGTCCATGAAAAACTGATGGGTTCCCAAGTGACTGAAAGTTGGCAAACACTAGCCAAAGAGCGGTGAACTTAGAAATGCAGTGACAAAGACTTGAGGGCAAGCAGACAGCAGTTTCATCCTGCTGAGCCCTCTTCCAGCCTTTCCTTCCCACAATGTGCCCCTCCGTGGCCTGCACCCACCTCAGTTTCCCTAACACTACCTTCCCCTGCCCCCCGCAGGGTATGCTTCTGGGGCAGGGACTACACTTGCACAATGGTTCTCTCAGTGCCCCCCCCCCCGGCAAAAAAAGGTGTCTGGCTGTGATTGGTTAATGGCAAAGAATGACCCCTTGCTTGCCACTTTGTAGCCATGGAAGTCAGGAGCCCTGGAAGATATGGAGGACAGAGAAAAGAGGGGAGAGAAAAGTCCTCATGGGAACACAGTGGGGAAGAAATTAGTATTCGGTGAGAGGTGGTTGAGCCAGCACAGAACAGAGAACCAGAGGAAAATAGGTGCTAGAAATAAAGAAACAGGATTTTGAAAGGCCTTATTG
The DNA here is from genome assembly GCF_054177405.1 of Leptonychotes weddellii. Classification (NCBI taxonomy): domain Eukaryota; kingdom Metazoa; phylum Chordata; class Mammalia; order Carnivora; family Phocidae; genus Leptonychotes; species Leptonychotes weddellii. The sequence continues at coordinate 39,684,242 of NC_138378.1, forward strand.
GATGGATAGATGGATGGATGGATGGGTGGTTAGGTAAGTGTTAGGGATGGCTGGCTGGCTGGCTGGATGGATGGCTGGATGGATGGCTGGCTGGATGGCTGGCTGGATGGATGGTTGGATGGATGGCTAGGTGGCTGGGTGGCTGGGTGGGTGGCTAGGTGGGGGGAGGGATGGATGGATGCATGGATGGCTGCATGGATGGGTGGAGGGATGGATGGATGGATGGATGGATGGATGGCTAGGTGGGTGGAGGGAGGGATGGAAGGGTGGGTGGATGGATGGTTAGGTGGGTGGATAGATAGATGGATGGCTAGGTGGGTGGAGGGAGGGATGGATGGGTGGGTGGCTGGGTGGCTGGGTGGGTGGCTAGGTGGGTGGAGGGATGGATGAATGCATGGATGGATACATGGATGGGTGGAGGGATGGATGGATGGATGGATGGATGGATGGAAGAAGAAAGGAAGATAGAACATAACATGTGTTCTTAGCACCTATATGAGCATGGAGAAAAAGACATGGGGCAGGTGGCTTCCAAAAACATTTACAAACATGCCTCCATCTCACCCAGACCCCCTCACCAGGGTTTGCATACCCACATGCTTTCTGTGGCCCACAGGTGAACAGCGATACCAGCCAGGCTGGTAATGACAGTGATGAGCCACAGGGGGCATCAATTTAGCTGATTGCTGCCACATAACTACAAGGACCCTGTATTACCAAATATGATTTTTTAAAGGAAATGTCCCAAATCAAATTTCCAAATGTTGTTCAGTCCAAAGCAGCCACGTCTGTAGGTCATGCCTAGCCCCTGGGTACCTGGGCGCAACCTCGATGATATACCCTGACGTCTGTCACTTCACGCGTTCTTGGACTATAAATGGGAGAGACAAGCCCCACCAGCCAACGCTCCAGCCCATGCTACCACAAGGCTGAGACTCGCTGTGGGCGTGACCTACAACCAGGCATTGTGGGAACTGTCTATCCTCCGCCTTGAATCTAAGATGCAGTCGGTACAAGAAAGGACTTGGACAGTAAGAACATCATTTTCTCAGGAAAGCCTGCACCCCCCCACCCACCCACCCACCGTGCAGTTTCCCACCGGGAGAAAAGGCAACCCTTAGGTGAGTTTCTAGCTTGAGCAAACCTCTGTGCAGCTGTGAGTGGCAGCTGGGGATCCTCTTAATGAGTCTAAAAGCAAAAACTATTATCACTCCAGGATGAAATTAGAATGATTTTCATTAAAAAAAAAAAGAATGAAAAGTATGTGTTTCTTCTCTGCCCACCTGCCTCCTTTTTTCTAACTATTGTGTAGAGCCATTTCCAGTTGAACCTCTGAGGGCAGGGAGGGCAGCCTAGCTCTCTGGCAACTCTCCTTTCCTCCGCACCTGCCATTTAAGATCCAGTACTTGAAAGAATGACATCCTTTACCCACTATATTCTTTTCCCTTAGACACATCGGACTTTTTCCTAAGGTCAGTGAATGCGACTTCCTCCAGCGTGTCTTGTGGGGTTGCTTTTCTCAGCATTCAGTGTGGCCAATGGCTCAGCTAGTTACCAGATGCCCACCCAGCTTGTATGATTTTGTCAATAAAATTGGCTGATTGACCAGATGAGGATGAGCTCTGAAGAAGTCTGATCAATTGCTTAATGATTGGGCCATATCGACCAGGAATGGTTAATAGAGTTCCACAAGTCGACATTTCCTGGGGCTTCTGAGAAAAGTGTTGTCATTTGCAAAAGCGATAGAGAATTTAAGTCCCCCCAAAGAACCCAGACCAGCCATTGGCAAACTGAACAGAGACAATAGTGTCCTCTGTTTGGGCCCTGGATAATTTGTATAAACTTTTTCTCATGGCTAGATCTGTGTGTGGAAATAATTCGTGTGCTATTAACACCCAAACCCACACAGCCACTGAGAAGGTACCTTGCTGCCGTGTTCTTACCTGACGTTCTCTTCTGAAGATTTCAAGGCAGCCAGCTATGAAGGTTACCTAGTGGCTCTGGTTAGTCTTCCCTTTTTGAACATAAATTGGGAAAGAAGCTATTATTTTCTTGTTTTTAAAAATTTAATATGCAGGGGCTCCTGGGTGGCTCAGTTAAGCAGCTGACTCTTGATTTTGGCTGAGGTCATGAGCTCAGCCTCCTGGAATCCAGCCCCATGTGAGGCTCTGTGCTGGGGTGTGGAGCCTGCTTGAGATTTTCTCTCTCTTTCTCTGCCCTTTGCCCCCACTCACTCTCGCTTTCTCTCTCTCCCTCTCTCAAAAAAATTCAGTATTCACGGAAACATAAGTTTCCCGAAAGCTGATCACTAATGCTGAGTATCCATAGCACTTGGGGCGGTCAGTGCCCACCTGACCACAGCCTTGGCAAGGATTCCAGATGCTTCTCTCCTTTCTATGGAGAAGGAAAGAAACCAAAGTACAGAATTCCTTCCATTTGTGGGGAGAAAACTAGACCTACATCTTTTCATAAAGCAAGACTTCTAACATCCTTCTATCAAAAGGAGATCAGCTTGGCTTGACTCAGTGTTCTTATCAATTGCAAAATGAGTTTGGTTACGTTCAAAGCTTTTCTAATTTTAATAATGAAGCCTGCCATGTGTCTAAGATGGCTTAAAGGAAGCCCACAGGGATCTCTACCACCCTAAACCCCCTCTTACCTAAATGGGGTCCTAGGAGCTGGTGCAGAGGCTCTCCATGGAGGGGAGGGAGGGCAACCCTGCGCTCACCTGCAGGGGTCTTTAGGAGCTTGGGCCCCACCTGCTCCCTCTGTCTCCTAGGGACCAGCCTGTGCCGGATGCTGTGGGGACCCAGAGCCCACAGTGAGTAAGAGAACAGGACAAGTGCCAGGTTAGCTTTCCCGCAAGGTCAGAACTACCCCAGGCAGTGAAAACGGCGCAGAGCAAGTGAGTGGAAGCCCTCAGGCCATGAATTAGCTTCAAGAAGGAGGTTTGTGTTGTGCTCAAGCGTGGGACAGCACTAGGGAAGATGCAGGCGTGGAAAAGGCTGCTCTGGGCTGCAGAAACAGCACAGAGCCCATCAGGCAGGAAGGCCAGGGTGGGAGGTATCTGGAGAGGGCCGGAGGGAGTGAGAATCTTAGACCCTCCCCAGAGAGGAGACGGCAAAGTGAGCATCGGGCAACTGAGGCAGTTTGGAAGTGGGGCGAAGCCTGAGCTAGAAACAGACCCTGAGGGTGTGCCCTCAAGCTGCCTGTCAGCTCCACACCCCTACTCGCCCTGAGCTCCTCCTCCCCTCCCCCAGCATGCAGAGGAGGGACACCCAGGAGCTCTGTAGCCCACACGCGGCCAGTGCGGAGAGGGAGTTGACCATGGCTTTCTAGTCCCGGTGCAGCTGAAGGGGTCAGTGTAGGAAATGCTCAACTGGGTGCCCCTGCCATTACGGTTGGCGGTTGGCGTTGTCCTTCCCATGCGGGAGGGAAAAAGAAACATAATGCACGCCCATTTCATTCTTTCCCATAATGGGATTGAATTGGCCTTCTTTGAATAAAAACATTAGCACCTGCTGGAAGGAATCAGGAATCAGATTGCCTGCTATTGGGATGCTTTCGCCCACCTGAGATGGTCTTGTCTGACTAGGGTGTGTGAATTAACATTCTCAGCAGCCTTCAATCAGGACAAATCAGGCTTGGAAATTCTCAGTGAACAAACCGCACTCCAGCTTTACACGTGTGTTTGGTTTGGTCTGGTCACAGGGCACATGGATTTTTAGCAAGTAGGTTATAATGCCTACGTTTAAAAATCTCCCCTAAAAAAGTATAGCCCCCTGCACATTACAGAAAATAGAAATCCAAATAGCTTTCATCCTAAGCTGATGCCCACATCCAGCACTTCAGAAAACCAAAGCCTCAAGCCACACAACCTTTCGTCTGAGGGGCGGCCAGCAAGTCTGAGAGGCATTGTGCTCTGTAATGGGAGAATATTGCTCTATTTTGGAGGGAAATACTGGAATATAGGGTTCTTAAAAATTTTTATAAAATTGTTACACAGCCCCATTTTCTCTGCAAGTCAATTTCCTAAAATGTTAATTTGCCCACAGTTCAGAGAGGGAGGGATGGATCGGCAGAGCACAGGGGATTTTGAGGGCAGTGAAACTCTCCTGTATGATCCCACAGTGGTGGTTGTATGACCGGAGGCATTTGTCAGACCTACAGAATGTGCAACACGACAGACAAGTGGAAGTCCTCAGTGTAAGCTATGGACTTTTGTTAAGAATAATGTATCAATACTGGTTCATCAGTTGGAACAAATGTGCCTTACCAATAATGCAGGAGGTTAATAGGAGAAGCTGAGGGTGGGAGCCAATGTACGGGAACTCTATTTCTGCTCCCATTTTTTCTGTACACCTAAATCTGCTCTAAAAATAAAATGTATTAATTAAAAAAAGTTAATTTGCCAGAAGCAGACAAGGTCCGGGGGAGTGTGGAAGTGAGTTATCGACAGGGACAGAGCTTCTTGGGGCTATGAATGGTAAATGACCAAGGACCACAGCCCAGAGCGTGAACAAAGGGATGGGTGTCCTCTGGGGTCATCTGGTGAGCCCTTAAAACTCACTACCAGAATAAGCAGTTTCTGTAAGAACTGGGGAAGAACCTTGCAAATGAGATTCTTCTCTGGGTAGATTTTTGAGTACATTTTTTTCCTCTTAATCAAAGGGACCCAGTCCTTTTCACTACTATCTAAAACACCTTATATCTAACGCCTGCCCTACAAAATAGCAGCTACTTCATCTGACAATGGAGATGTTGCTAATTATCCACGACTCAAGAGCCTAACCTGAATCCTAATTTAAACAGAGCAGGCGGAGGGCATCTTGGAAACTGCAGATTATCTGCTAGTCATTTTCTTCCTAAATCCCATTCGGTTCTACATGCCATCTGATCAGAGTTGCAGTCGGAATAGATGACCTTCCATGATCTCAGGATCCTGCAATCGAGTCCCGCATCCGGCTCCCTGCTCGGCAGGGAGTCTGCTTCTCCCTCTACCCCTCTCTCCTCCCCTCATGCACGCGCGCACTCTCTCTCTCTCAAATAAATAAATAAAATCTTTAAAAAAGAGAGAGAGAGAGAATGGATGACCTTCCAGTGGCACTCCTGTTCAGGATTCACTCAAGTCTGAAATCCTTGTTTTACCCCAGGCTAAGGGTGTCACTTTATGCATCTTTAGCGTGATCTGGGTGGCAGGCTGTGAGCAATCTGATGTTGCAGAAGCTGCTCTCCAGGCATGGCAGGCACCCACACACTCCTCTTGCTGGTGCACCAGCTCTCCCCTCCCCACCCCTCCCCCACCCGGAGGGACCCTTAGTATTTCAGGACCCTGTGTCAGTCGCCCCTAGGGGCCGCCACTGAAGCCTCGCTAAAACCGAGAAGGAGCCTTCAGAAGTCAACCTACTGGTTTGGCTTCTAGGGTGTCTCTTTTCATTACTACACTTTGCTTTAATGGAACCCAGGAGTTTTTTCTCGAGAGAGAAAGAAAAGCCGAATAGAGTTCTATAAACCTTTCTCTTTTATAAGTAAAAACAGCTGCCACAGATGAATTCCAGGAATATAGATTAACACATAGTTTGCTACAGGGATTGTCACCTTCTGGACGAGGGTCCCAAAATGTTTTCCCATAGGAGACAATGGTAGGAAGTGTGAGAGAAATAAGATTTCAGGTCTCCCAGATCACTGGTCTGCAAGCCGTTCAGGGTACTGTGATGAGAATGAGGGTCATCAAATACCCAGGGGCCCTTTCTGCTGGACACTGGTGTGAGAGGCATGGAGAGTTTCAAAGGCAGCAGAGAAGAACTTTGTAAAAATATCCAAATTCCTCTTCATGCTCCCCCCCCAAACTCCCCCCTCCTCTCCCTGCCCCCCCCCCCGCCAGGCACCGTGCAGAGGGACTTAGCAATTATATTTTCAGAAGATGAAGGGTCACTTGCTTCTCCAGCCATTAGTGTTCGGCTTTGTGGACAGAGGTTAAGGGAATGTGGGCATTAGACAGTGGGCAGGCTGTGACCTTTGGGAAGTGGGGTTTCCCCAGAGTTCCCTCTGTGAAGCAGATGAGGGGAGAGGGCAGGGCGTGAAGACTGCCCGCACCAGACCTGGGCTGTTGGAAGGCAGAGAGACTGAGGTGTGGCACCTAGAAGGATGCAGCTCTGGACCCCGAAACCAAGAGGGTGGAAACACACAAGTGGGATCTCAGCAACGGTGGAAATGTAGCCACAAATTTAAGAGGGCCCATTGGCGGGCGCCTGCGTGGCGCCGGCGGTTAAGCTTCCAACTCTTGATTTCAGCTCAGGTCATGATCTCTCAGGGCCCTGGAATCAAGTCCCGCGTTGGGATCCGCCCTCAGTGGGGAGCCTGCTTGAGATTCTCTCTCTCTCTCCGCCTGCCCCTCCCCCTGCTCATGCTCAATCAATCAATCAAATATTTTAAAAATACACAGAAAGGCCCATTGGTTCCTAACTTAGGAATTATGATAGTGTAAAGATTTGCACATCCACAAGCCCCTGGAGCAGGGCCCATCCTAGCAAAGCTGTGCTTGAGTGTCTGGACAGAGGCTATAATGGATATTTTGGTCCAAGAAGCTACTCTCTGAGGATGTGTCAAAACATCACCCCGCTGGGCCCACCCCCACCAAGGTGGCCAGCCCTGCACCAGTAACTTTGCTCCAGGAATTAGATGGATGTTGGACATTGGCCAGGGTTTGTAGGGGCCCAGAACCCCAGCCAGAACTCCCATCAACTCAGCTGCATTCACTAAGAATTAGGTGGCCTTGAGTAATTCCAGAGGCGAGCAGATTTCCTCTGACAGATTTCCACAAAGTGGACTTCTGACACCCTCAGCCTTGCTTGCTGCGGGGCTTAGCGAGACCATCCTGGTTTCACATACGGCTTTCCCTCTCTTCCCAGTGAGGCTTTCTTTTACATAATATTGCCCATCTTGGGGTACTTTGCAGAGTTTTGCCACCTATTTAGCAGAACTTGACTCTATACTAATGAAAGAGCAATCGGGGCCAGACAGTATAGAATGCATACAGTGCGATGTGCATTCACTCATTTCTGAAGATCTGTGAGATGTCTGTTCCTTGCAAGTGCTGAGCTAGATGCCCCCACGATGAGGTGAAAGCAAGGTGAATGATGCAGGCACTGCGTCGTAGTCTGAGGCTACTACTGACCTTCTGAGGATAGGGATCGGTGGCCCTCTAGCAGGATCACCTGCTTCCCGACTGCGGTTGACCACGGGGTAACTGAAACCACGGGAAGCGAAACCGTGGATACGGGGGGGACTACTATACACAATAGCCGGGACTGGACTCCTACCTCTAGGAGCATCCTTCCCACCATCCCCTTCCTGAGCTCACCCCCTCCCACTCCCCCTCTTCTCTCCACTCCGCCTCCCTGAGTGCTCTGTGCTGGCACTCCTGCCTCCAGGCCTTTGCACCTGCTGTTCCTTCTCTCAGGAAGGCTCTTCCCTCAGATCACTACGTGGCTCCCGCTCTCCCTCCCCTCAGGTCTTTACTCCCTGAGCCTTCCTTTGTCCCCTCTCCCCGCCCCACCTTTGCCTGACTTGGGTTTTTCTCTTAAGCAGTTCTCATTATCCAACATGCTGTATATTTACTTATTTATCACTTGAATATAAGCTTCACAGTGGCAGGATGCGCGTCTGTTTGGGCTCCTACTGTTTCCCCTGCACCCAGAACAGTGCTGGGCACATAAAGAATGTTCAGTAAATATTAGTAGAATTCACTGTTGAACGAGTAACAACAGAGGTAATTAAACATGAAATTCGGTCACATTCTGGTCAAGCAATCAGGTGATAGGTAATAACTGATACAGTTCAGTACTGTGCTAAGCGTAGCACAGACTCTTGTCATGATGTTTGTCCTTTAAGGCCTCAGGGGTCCCTGGGACTCATCACCTCCTTCCCCAAGAATTAGCTTTAAGTCTGGGCAAACAGAAGGTGCTCGGCACCGGTCTTTTCTCCCCCTGTGCACACATGTGGTATCCATTAGCAGTGATGGGAACGACAAACCCACATCCAGAAAAGAGGGAAACCCACATGATCAGTGTGCCCCCAGCGCCGAAGAAGTGATGTTTCTGGTTCCAAGACACGTGGCATTAAAATAAAATAAGACTTAAAATACCAATAAATGTTCTTGGTCCTCCAAGAATGCATCAGATTTTCAGCGATCACCTGGAACTAACAGAGGGCCTTACTGTTCTCCAGGTAAGAAAGCGTTTATTCAAACAGTTTTCAGTGAAGAGTTAGCCAATGTAAACACCCAAAAAGCTCCTCTCCTAAAAGGAGATTCAATTAAGCATCAGGGCAATTGGACGGAGACCATGTTGAACACCGAGGTGGCCTGTTTTTCTGGTCATTATTAATCCAGAAACCTTAATGATGCACAACGTTTGTGGTATTGTCTCCCCAAATGTAATTTGTTTATGCAGCAGTTCAGTTAATCCTGCAATCTGTTTTTCTCAAATGAGGGCAGATAATGGAGACACCGTTCTTTACAAGTCTTCAGGCTTTTAAATTCTGATAAAATCAGGATTCTTCACTGGGTCTTGCCCCAGCTCTGAATTAAACCACTTTAAATGTAATTATGGAACCTGGCCTTACATCAGGAACATCCATTTAAAAAATTGATTGGCCAGGCTGTTCCACGAGGCATTTTATGAGCAAACGATTGCAAAGGGGCCAGAACTGTAATTTATAAAGGCAAAAAAGCAGGTAAATACTTTATTAGTGGTAATGAGAGGGTTTCCAGCTAACTGAATCTTTTCTTTCCTCCCTAGCTACTTCATGGAGCCATGGTGCATGGCCCTCTTTCACGATCGTTTTATTGATCTAAGGAAAGAGTTACGCCAGATCTTGACCTCCAAGGAGGTAAGAGTGATTAATAGATATGTGAGTTAGTCCTTGAAAATTACAAGCAGTTTATAGTCGTTGATCATTTAGACTTTTCTCTACATTCCCCTTTTTGGTTTTACTTTCAAAACCAACTATACTTCCTATAAACACACTATGGAGTATTCGAACACAGACAGTGATATTTCAGGAAAAGTGGATTATTTAAATCCTTTTATGAGAGGCAGATTTCTCTTTCCTTTTTACACATAACTGTATTTCCATTATCAGCTAACAGGCAGTGTCGACTGGAAACTGGATCTGAGCTTTATCTTGTTCTCAAGAATGAACATTGCATTCCTTTAGTTTCTGCCCATACTTGCCAGCCATTCACTAAACATGTGTGTGTGCGCGCGCACGCATGCATGCACGCGTGTGTTGCTACAAAAATGTAAAGGGAAGACATAAGCTGTCCAAACACACCCCTTTAATAACCAAAACTTCTTTCTCAAAGTGATAATTAACTGGAAGTTAGGCTACATTTCCCAAAGTCTGCATGCTCAGCAAGAAATTTGACTGTGCAATGTAAATAGTGAAATATTTGTGAAACTTTAAATTAAATTCTTTCATTCAACACTAGAGTCCTTACCGGAGCTGTGGAACGTTAGCATCTATGCTCAAAAAGTGGTCAGATATCCATCCTAGATTCTCCCTTGCTCCACTCAGACAAGGGCTGGGACACAACTTAGCTTCACTGTGTTTTTCTGTCTAAATGGTCAAGTCCTGTGACTCTGTTATCACTTCCACTTGAGAGCACCTGTGCCCCTCGAAAGTTCCCATGGTGTGGGCCGCCATATTGGGTAGCCCAGATACAGATCCTGTGCTGAGTCCCTACTGCATGCACCACCTCGCTTAGCCATAACAAGAGCCATTTAGGACACACTACTGTCATAGTTTTGACTTTACCAATGAGGGGGCTAAAGCCGAAAGATTTTAAAGGACCTGTCATGGGTTACACAGCTAGTCTGTGGCCAGCAAGCTTCAAACTCAAGGATCTCTCGCTCTGAAGCCAGGAACATAGGCACTGAGCCATATGGACTAAACTGCGTGGCTTGGTACCTTCTCTTCATAGTTTGCCCCCTTTTCAGTTTTATGCCTGGGGTCCAAGATGGGAAATTGAAATAATTGTACTAATCTGAAGCAGGTTCAGATTGGGAAAACCAGGTTTAAAATATAAACCAAACTCAGTTGTCTTTAGGGTCCACACAGATAGGAACCAGGCAGGTAAATGTACATGAGGGTGGCAGAAGGGACTGTGACCATGCAAGGGTCATCCACTGCTAAAGTCACTCAAATTTGAATAAATGCTACAGGTCAAACAGGTCCTTGCACTTCATGCTAAAACTGTGAGGGAGTCAGCTCAGGTTGAAACACGAGCTCGAGTTGTAAGCCTGGTGCTTACTGCATTTCACTCAATTCCTTAGGTCCCTCTCTTCCTCTCAAATGTATTCTGCAGCTCATTACTGCATCATAGTGAAGACTTACCAGTTTTCTAGTTATCCCATCAAAACTCTGTGCCTAAATCCTTCTAAACCCCAGAATCGAGCTCCTCAGTTAATATTTCACACAGAGCCAAGGGGGTTTAGGCGCCAAGCTTAAAAGGGAAGCTTTCCTCTCACCCTTCCAAGTAAACTACCAAGCCCAACAATAGTCACTTTTCATGGCCTTCACTGAGACACCCTCAACCTTTTATCCAGGAACAGCCATCTGCTCTGGGTCAGTTTGTTATGTGTGAAGTCAGCATGGACAACAGGCCCTTTCAGTAGACCAGAAGGGACCATGAACATTTGTGGAAGACACACTAAGGGCTCCCCCACCATTCTTGTGGTTTTTCTAGATTTCCAGAAAGTGAAACCTCTGGAAGAAAAGCCTCCACTGGGGGCTTGTGCTCTGTTCTACATTTCCATTTGTCAAGTAGGCAAGGCCACAGGAAGAGGTGGTGCATGCAGGGGTGTCTGCCTCTAGCTCAGATCCCTGTGGAGCAGGGATGACCTGTTCCCATCTCAGAGAGCTGTGGGAGGAGTGAGGGAGGAAATGTGTGCAAGTAAAAGGCACGGAAGAACATCTCCCAGGAAGTGCTGGCCCCCACAAGTAACGGTGGTGGAGACTGGCTGGCAGTGGAAACAGTACTTGTACAAGCAGACATGCAGGAGTTCATTTAAGAGTCTGGCAATAGGAAAATAAAGAGATAGCCTTCACTAAAGAATAATGGTAATTCTTTTTCTCAAAGATTGAGATGATGTAACCCATTTCATTTCACTTTCTAGCTTGTCTTTAGGAAAGTACAGCAGTCCAGTCCCATTAACTATGATATCCTATAACTCTCCCTCCACATGAAGAGGAAGGAATAAAAGACTATTATCTTTGTTATTATAAGCCATCTCAAATTTATGTATCATTTATTTTAAAAACAAGCCCATTGTAAGACTTCACAAGTCCTTTGGTGGAAGTAAAGAGGAACATACTATAAATCCATTGGCACTGCATTTAGCTGTGCCTTAAGCCAAAGAGTAACTGACCAAAGTGATATTTTGTATGGTTAAGATCATTCTTCAAAAAGATAATAATTATATTGCAGGAAACAAACAGGGTTGCTGGAGTGGG
>NC_138378.1:39696258-39814514 GCF_054177405.1 Leptonychotes weddellii
GGCGGGGAGATAGTCACACTGGGGGGGAGATGGTCACACTGGAGGGGGAGATCGTCACACTGAGGGGGGAAGATAGTCACACTGGGGGGGAGATGGTCACACTGAGGGGGGGCGATGGTCACACTGAGAGGGAGATGGTCACATTGAGGGGGGGAGATTGTCACATGGGGAGAGATGGTCACACTGAGAGGGGAGATGGTCACACTGGAGGGGGAGATGGTCACACTGAGAGGGGAGATGGTCACATGAGGGGGAGATGGTCACACAGAGAGGACACACTATGAAAGACAAATGCACAAAAATCTGTTTACAATCTAGAGCAGTATTTGTCTTAGATAAAAGCTCCATTTTGTGATTTTATAGTATTTATCCCATTGTCAGAACAGTTCCATACATCATGAGCTCCAAATCTTCTACAATTTTTGTAAAGTCATTTTTACTTGATATAATTCTCTGAAAAACTAAGGAATCTTGTGGAATATACGCTTGGGGACATGCTAGCAGCACTCAAATGTTTCAGCACCTCTAATATGAAGTCCTGGGCATCGGGTGCCTTTTTCTCTGTCACTGTTTTGTTGAGCTGATACAAATCTGAAGTCCTCTGAGCCCTACTGACTGTTCTTCCAAGTGAAGTGTGTGTAATCTCCAACACCTGGTAGTGTCTCACTTAAATAATCAAATGATCATTCTGTTATGCTTCCATATCGGTTAAGCCTATTTTCCTATCTATAAAATTCTTACTATTAATAAATTAATGATCCATTAGAACTCTGCAAGTCATCTACTTTTTTCCTGTTCGAAATAAAAACTTTTGGAGGTTCGGGTAAATATACCATCAAAGTCCCTGTGACTCTTCTGTTTGGGGATTTTGGAATTACTGTGGCGTTCAGAACGCACTCAGCTCAAACCTTGGTGACATGCATAAGAACCTCCTATCAATGTATGGTGTATGATGAAGGAAATAGAGTAAAATGTTAGCCGTGGAACCCAGTGGTGTGTGCACACTGGTGCTAATTGTACAATTCAGTCCACTTGCCTCTGTTTGAATATTTTTATAATGAAATGTTGGGAAAACCCCTACTATATTACAGATATGCACAGCATATCTCAACTTTCAATAACTATTCTCTCTGAGCCTTATCTTTAAAGATGTCGATGAAATTTGACTTACTAAGAATTTAAGGGTTTTTAAATCCTATTTCTTGACAGGACTGTAACCACGTGAAACATCTAGAAGTTTTCATGTAAAAGTGTTTAATAACTTCCTTTCTTATTTTTAAAACAAGTGTGAGCTACAGATAATTTTTATCCGAATATTAAGAACTTAAAATTACTATTCTTGCTGAACCTTGAGAACATAACACCAAGTGAAGTAGGCCAGTCACAAGAAGACAAATGCTGTTTGATCCCACTTATATGAAGTACCCAGAGTAGTAAACTCACACACAGAAAGTAAAATTACATGGCACAATTCTGTATTCATTCTTATATATGTGTACTGAGTTTCGATTTAAATAAATTATCCTTTATATTTTAAAAAAATGGTTAAAGTGGTAAATCTTATGTGCATTTTGCCACAATTAAAAATAAAAAATTTAAAAAGCTAGGGGGGAAAAGACCATCCTTGGGAAGGTGAGCACTCTTTTTAATTTTAGTGAAACTGCCCTCTTATTGTCCGAGTAATTTCTGTTATCTGGCCTCTTCCTGGATTTTCCAGGAGGAAGAACTTCCTTCCATAGAACAGTTAGCCCGGCAGATAGAAGATGAGGAAATTAACCTGAAGGAGAAGCCCCGGAAATATCTCAAAAGAGTCTACCAGGAAACCATCTACAAGTCGCTGGTGGAGAAGAGCATTCTTGACTACCTGCACTATAATCACTACCACCTGCCCATGTACGCGTGGCCAGGCATCATTTAGTTGTGGCCACGGCCTCCACTTTATTGTGTTCACACGTGGAGTTCGGGGAAGTGCTCGTATAAATAGGAAACCTCTCTGAAGCCTGGCTTGACAACCGAGCACCATCGTGGTTTTGGGACGTCCTTTCCACTTCCACGAACGTCTGTAGTTTTCTATCGTTCCAGTAGGTGGCGCACGGCCGTGGGTCTCTATTCTGGGGCAGGGAGACGCTTCTGAACACCAGGCATGTTCCAGTGCAGAATAATCCATTTCAGCAATAAAATGGGATGCACTGTGTAAGGCTTGTTTTTACGTTGGGTGTGATTCTGATAGATTTCCTGAAATGCTCTGCCGCCAATTTTCTCAGTTCTTCACCTGTTTACCCAGTAATACTCCTGGGTGAGAAGAAAGAAAACCATGTGCCCAGTATGGAAAATCGGTGAAACAGACGATGAGGAATTAGCCCTGTAATCCAACAACGTAAGAACTGTTGACGTGAACTTTGAAAATGAGGCAGCTGTTATTACAATTTCTGTATTGTAACGTTGTAGGTTATAAGAACAAAAACTCAAAGATCACACAGGCTCACATGCAGGTTTTAGATGAGAAAATAGTAGTGGGAAATCAATGTAGTTCCTTTCCTTTGACCCTTCACACTGTTGCTTTGCACGGGGCCTCTGGTACATGTCACCTGTAATGTGGCTCAGAAACCCTTTTTCTTATAAATAAAGCAAATTTAGTGCTCACTAGAAAACATATGGATGCAGGAACAACAATAGTTTTCGTTTATTTGGATCTCTTTTAATAGATAGCGTGACACAATTCACGACTGAATTTTTGATCAGCAGGGCTTAAAATTGTTTTTCATGGATGCAATTCCAGTTTTTCAATTTTTTTTTGCATTTATGTTAACATTAGGCCAAAGTCGGCACAATTACAAGGGTCACACAGCTATTAGGATGGAAAATCATAGTTGGTGTTACAGAATTATATACCCCTTATCAAAAAGAAAATTGTTCCAGAACGCTAGGTTTGGTTTTTCTGAGGCAGGCAAAAGCAAGCAATACAGTCCACTAATTCCTTCACATGTATGTTTTACACAAATGTGCATGGGTCATTTAGAGGGAGGCCCAGCTTTGGCCACATGCTACAAACTGTGTAACTTGGAGAACAATCCCTACTGGTTGGCTCTTCAAACTGCAAACCAACACACGTGGAACCATATTTCAGGGCTGGCGAATAAGGCAGCTTGAGGATCTATCCCCCACCCTTTTGCCCCCTTCCCCTGAGAGGTCCTGGGTCAAATTCATCAGCAAAAGGAGCGAGTTTCTGTGACAGGCCCTGGGACCCTTGGGTGGAGACTAACAGAACCACCTCAAAGGATCAACAGTTAGGATTTCTGTGATCAAGTATTACCATTAAAAGCGTTCTAGTCACACAAATGCGACCCCACATGACAATGCCGACCTTAAAATTGAATCATGCATTCATGTGATAGTAAGTTTTTCTTTGCTGCTTTTTAAAAAGTAGGCTGGGCTTTGAAAAATGTGCAGAATGGGTTTTAGTGTACAAAATGTCTGATGGGGTCATTCTCATTGTCATCCCATATTCACTAAGTGAGTAATTTCTTGGGTCTGGGCAGGAACTTCAGTATCTCTGTGTGGACTTCAGCATTTTACCACCCAGGGACAACTTTTCTGAGAGTAAGAGAAGAACCCAAGGGTCATTGATTTGGGCTTGACATTGGCTGTGTTAAGGGCTTCGAGAGAATATTTACTCCTCACTGATGATAAAGCCTGGCCAAAGAAAGGGCTTCAAAGAGAACAATATTTGGACTTCTCTGTGCGTGCTCAGGCATAGATTCTGTAGAGACAGATGACTGCATGAAGTCCCTGCCTATTTCAGCATTTGCTGTTGAGCTGGGGACATCTTTTTTTTTTTTTTTTTTAATTTATTTATTTGAGACAGAGAGAATGAGAGACAGAGAGCACGAGAGGGAGGAGGGTCAGAGGGAGAAGCAGACTCCCCGCCGAGCAGGGAGCCCGATGCGGGACTCGATCCCTGGACTCCAGGATCACGACCTGAGCCGAAGGCAGTCACTTAACCAACTGAGCCACCCAGGCGCCCGAGCTGGGGACATCTTGGGCGCAAAGGCTGATCTTGGAATTCTATAGTTTTGAACAAGGCACAGTGACAAGAAAACACCAAAGTTAATTTCCCCAAGTTTTGTTCCCGCCAATCACATGCACCTGACTATATGCTTCACAGAGGCCTCTAATGCTGGTATGTGGGTGTGTGATAGAGTATACCCACCCCCTTTCCCCAAATGGCTCTTGTATGACACCCAAATATCACAGGAAGGCCAAAGAAAAATAAAAGACAAGCTGATAGAGGAAAGGGAGCACTGCATGGAGGAGAAAATGTAAAGCCAGCCAGTCAATATTTACCCTTAGAAGAGTGTGTGTGTATGAGAGAGAGAGAGGGAGGGAGAGAGAGTGCACCCCGCACCGGGTGAGGGAGCGCTAGCCAAGAAGCAGGGAGAGGGGCTTGAAAGTGGCCGCTTGTGAGGAGCTGTTGATTGTTTTCTGGTTGAGAGAAGAGGTGATGATAAGGCTGGGATGCGGCGAGCGCCGGCCGGGGCAGCGAGCCGGCAGCTGTATGCTAATGCTCACAGAAACCAAGCCTCCGCATTCCCCATTAAAGCCGGCGGCCAGGAGGCCACACATCACTGAACAAATAGGCTCTCTCTAGACAAATAAAATAACACACGTTGGCCTGCGGGGAGGGGGGAGAGCCAGAGGGGGAGAAGGGTGGGGGGAGAGGGAGGGAGGGGGAGAGGGGAAGGGAAAAGAGATGGGGAGAGGAGAGCCGGGGAGGAGAGGGAGGACCGGCCAACGGGAGGGGAGAGGAGAGAGAAAGCGGGGGGCGGGGGGGGGGAGCTGCAGGCAGAGAACCAGAGAGAAAAAAGGAGAGAGTCTAAGGGAGAGAGAGAGTTGAGGGGGTGGCGAGACAGAGAGTGGGACCAGGGGTGTGGGGGCGAGAGTCAGGATGTGAGAGACAGGAGGGAGGCGTGGGGAAAGAGGCAAGGGGAGTAGAAGAAGGAGGAAAGGGGGCACAGGAGGGACGGGAGTGGGACAGAGGAGGAGGGAGGCCAGAGATAGGAGTCGCAGGGAGCGAGAGGGGGGTAGGAGAGGGATAGTGGGCGCGGGGATTGAACACTTACACCCAAACCCCAAAGCAGCCACAAGAAAGGGGGAGCTGAGGCCAAGGCGAAGTGTGCGCCCCTTCTGGCCCGCAGGGGCCTGGTCACCTCTTGGTCCCCCCTGGGGCAGGCGACGAGGAGTAGGATCGGAGTCCCGTGGCCTTTCCGGTCAGTTTTTGCTGGGGGTGCTGTCGCTGCCTTTTCTGAGACGGCGGCGCGCGGGCAGTGGGGCCGCCGCTTCACAGGTGCAAGCAGTTCCCTCGTGCGCCCCCACGTTCAATGTCATCCCGGTCCGCTCAGTGCCGTTCCAGCTTTAACTGGCATAATTCTCTGCTTACGGCTTTTCCACATTTTCTGGCTTTGCCAATACCACCCTTCCCGTCGCGGGGCCCGGGAGCCTCTGGCCCCCCTCCCCTCCCACAGGGTCCCACCCGAGGCAAAAACAAACAGCCCCGAGGGCACTTCACGGAGCGTGCGGTGGCCCCGACGGCACACTGGGATAAAAGAGGCGGCCAACCACCCCGTCGGCCCCCGGCCGAATAATGGGTGCGCAGCAGATTGCCAGGGGCACTCGAAACTCGAGGGGAGGGAAATACTTGAGCGCGGTCCCTCCCCGCGCCCTGCGGAAGGCGCAGCCTCGCGGATTCTCCCTTGTTCGCTCTCTTTCATGCACTCTTCTTTTGTGTGGAATTATTTAAACGAGAGATCCATGGCAGCTTTATGCTAATGTGCCGAACAAAGGCAACGGCCCGCGGGCGGGGGCCGGGAAGGTGCCTGGAGGCCGGACCGGGCCGGGTGGGGCGGCGGGCGGGCGGGCTGCGCGTGTCTCTCGCGTGCCCCTGGGACTGACACAACAACCCCTCATTCCTGCAAACACAAAGCCTCTCCCCGGCTCGGGCCCCGCGCTCGCCCCGCGCACTGGGGCGCGGGCCCCTCCGGGACCTGACGGCGGGTTCGGCGGCGGTAACGTGCGGTTCAGGCCGGGTCGAGGCTGGTGGGCAGGGAGGGCCTGGGGTGGGGCTTCTGTGAGTCCCGGAGAGGGGTCCCCAGCAGAGTGGGGCTAGGGGTGTTGGCGGGGGAGCGCTGTCAACCCCCTCTCGCCCCTCCCAGTGTCTCTAAACGCGCTGTGCGGTAGGATTGCGGACCCTCCAGTCTCCGCCTCTCGGGAGCTCAGTGGCCACCTGGACAACTCGACACCCCACCAGGCAATTCCTAGGCCGAAATCCCCCGCTTTGGCGCCTATATCCAAGCTTCGCGCTTTCAAGAAACTCCCCGGGGCTAGAGTCTTGAACTGGGGTTCGCAGTGAACCCCGGCGCGCTCCCCGACGGCTACCTGAGACACCAGCACCAAAAAAAAAAAAATTTTTTTTTTGAGCGCCTGCGGCCGTCAAAGGAAGAACCCGCAGCGGGGTCTGCAAGGACCAGAAGCAATGAGACTGCCGAATGTTTCCAAAGCGCTGCCAGGACCGACCCCACAGGAAGGGGAGGAGTCTCCCGAGGCCTGGGAAGGACACTTCGGGGACCTGCCTTGGATCCCCATGCTCGCCGACTCCGGTGAAGCTCCTCTGGAGGGAGGGAAAGCATGCTCAGTGTTTCCCCGACCCAACTCCACGCGGCGCCCACTCGGAATCTCTGCGTAAAGGCCGGCCGCCGGGGCACAGCGTGATGGCGCTTTGCCCTTCCCAGAAGAAGACAAATGTTTCGACCCGAAGTCCCCATAGGGATGGGGGACTGCAGGCGCGCAGATTTTGAGAAATGAGATCACTCAGAAGACAACGGAAACTTACGAGCAGGTGCAAGGCTGTACCTACTTGGAGGTTGCTGGTGTGTGCGTGCGCCCTCAGTCTAATTCTTCCCCAGTCCTGAGACATGGAATTAGTTTCTAATACTAGCATCTTTCAAGTTTCTATTTATTTTGACCGTACTCGTCTGAAAACAGATTTCACTTTCCCTGACAAGACTAAAAACCACAAACTAAGCAAAAGATCCATTGAATCTCAGTATCTCAGTAGTGTTCAATAGATTCTCTGGGCTTAATACAGAACCCGTTTGAATTCGCAGCATTCAGGAAGGATTTTGCTTTGGTTTGGTTTTTTTGCCCCCCCCCCCCGCCCTCTTTACAATTATGGGTGTTGTTATTTTTAAAGGATTCACAAGGTGACTAACTCGCTGTTATCTGTTGAATGAAAGCAGTGTTACACATGCAAGACCAAATACCCCGCAGTCAGTTGAGGACGGCAGGCCGAGCCCCCGCCCTATTATTCCACAATCCAGATGGGATTCGTGATTAGAAAATAAAATTGGCCAAAGCTGTCCCGGAATCCCTCTCCTACTTCTAATTTCATCGGCAGTATTAATCAGCGTTCAAAAGAGCAAAGGAAACAACATCAGTTACTTTTAGATTGAAACATATTTATGAATTTTAGATAAACTCATTTTAGAATTTCTAACTTTTTTGAGGACTAGCATTCACCGCAGTTAGCATTTTTTAAAAGGAGGGTGAGAGCTTTCAAGATATATTCCATTATATGTATTCTTCTCTTTTAGGTCTGAGTTAAAAAAAAGATCACAAACATAAAATCATCAAACATCTTTCCTTTTGATTAACCAACTTGATTAACCCTTTGATTAACTAAGCCTAACAACTGTCCCCATTACAACTTATTACTCATGTGGATTCTAAAAAAAAAAAAAAGAGTCTGCTTAATTTCCCCGCCAGGGTATTTTCAGAGGGAAAATCCAAAAACAATTAAATACCTTCAGTGGCATTAAGCATAAGCAAAACTCAGCACGATCTATATAGGAGCACAGAGCTTTCCAGAAAAAATGTCCGTTTCCTTCTCTCTCAATAAAGTGACATTTTCCTCACAACATAATGACATTTTCTGCAGCTTTGATTTGTTCCCTAGTGATGGGTGATCAGGCCCACTATGCACTCTTGGGGTTCTGCCCCGGTCCCCCGGAGATTCTGCCTTTTGTGTTTCCTTGGGGCTGGGCTGGGAAGAGGATGAAGGCAAAGGGCCCGATCTGGGTCCAAACGGGGCTGCCGGGGTGGTGGGTAGGGGGTTGTGAGTGTGTGGATCTTCGCTGTTGTCTCTTCCTGGTGGCAAGGGGGGAGGCAGCTTGTCCTCTCCGAGGCCGCAGCCTGCCTCTGAGGACAGATTGCCCCCACCTCCCCCCGGCCGGCAGCACGCGTCTCTTTTGCGTCCAGATTGGCCGCGACCCGCGCTCAATAGCCGGAGGTTAATTTCCTTCACAAAGGTGAAGGGGGCACGGCTCCGGGGGGGCCCTCGCGCCCAGACAGGCGGCCCCTTTATTCCGCTGCGCCTTGATTGGAGCCCTTGATTTAGCATCTGATGTCAGCCGGCAGACAAAATGCCCGCTCCGAATGAAAATGCATGAGGCGGCGCAAGGAGAGCGGAAACCAACTTCAGCCGGGTGCACGCGGCCGACCGCGCGTTTCGGCCTTTGGCCAACTCCTTCCGAATCAGCCCAGCCCAGCGCCTCGCGGAGGCTGAGTGGCCTGGACCGGGCTCCTCTAAGGATGCCAATCCTTGAGCCTCGGAGAACTTAAAAAAAAGAAAGAAAGAAAGAAAAGAAAAAAGAAAGTTCAGAAATTCATGTTTCTTTTGGAACCCAGCCTAACTTGCCCCCCCCCCCGCGCCCCGCCCCTGGGCTGCGTCTGCTAGCGATTAAAGAAGTGCGGTGCCAACTGTTTCTAAAACTCAAGATAAAATCTTCCAGACGCACGCGGGCGCACGAAGGCCGCGAACGCAAACATCGCCCCCGGCTGCAGCCAGAAGGCCAGATCCTCTACCCAAGTTTGGAACCCCAGGGTCCCATTTTCGCTTGGGTCCTGGGTCCCGTGGCCCACCCGGCCGAGGCTCTCGGCCGCCCGGGCTTTGCCGCTATTTTCGATTTTTGATTATTTCCCAAACACCAGGCGGAGTCCCTGCGCCTCCCCCGACCCCTCTCCCGCCCCAGCAGCCGCACTCAGATCTCCCCCGCGCCTGCTGCTGCCCACCGCCGCCCCTACCCAATCAGCGCGCACAACTTCCCCCTCCGCTCGGGCTCGCGGATTGAACCCTCCTGACATATTTGGGACCATTCTTCTCCTTTGTTGCTATTTTGCTCGCGACCCGCGGGTAATCCCCGCGCGGGAGGGGGGCGTGCATTGTCGTGCTGATGGACGGGCCCATTTGGCGGCTCCGCGCCCCCCGGAGGAGAGACACAAAGCCCAGGCACGTGCGCCTCCCCATAGAGGAGCAGCAGACCGTGAAGGGAGGCGGGGCCGGGCGTGTGCCTGGGCCGGGCGGGGCGGCGGCGCCGGGCGGGGCGGCAGCGGGGCGCGCGCGGGGGCCCCGCGCCCTCAGGTACATCTGCCGCACCTACCGGGCGACCCCCGAGTCCCGGCCCCCTTTTTGCCGCCCCGTCGCCCTCCCACCCGACCAGGCGGAGGAGCTGCGGGCACGCTGATTGGCTCCGGGGGAAGCGGGAGGCGAGAACAATGGCCCCCTCCCCCAGTTAAAAGGGAGCGGCTCCCGGGCCCGGGGACAGGGACGCGCGTGCAGGGCGCAGAGCCGGGCCGAGCCGCCGCCGGCGCCACGCGAGTCCCGCAGCTGCCGCGACCGGGCCATGGGCCGGGGGCACTGAGGGCCGCTAGGGCCGAGCGCGGAGGTGGGACCGAGCCAGTGCCTTGCCCTCGCGCCGCGCCAACATGCCCCGCGGCTTCCTGGTGAAGCGCAGCAAGAAGTCCACGCCCGTGTCCTACCGGGTCCGCGGCGGCGAGGACGGCGACCGCGCGCTGCTGCTCTCGCCTGGCTGCGGGGGCGCCCGCGCCTCGCCCCCGGCGCCGAGCCCCGGGCCGGGACCGCTGCCGCCGCCCGCCGAGCGCGCCCATGCGGCGCTCGCTGCCGCGCTCGCCTGCGCGCCGGGCCCGCCGCCTCCCCCGCCGGGCCCGCGGTCCGCGCACTTCGGCAACCCGGAGGCCGCGCACCCGGCGCCGCTCTACAGCCCCACGCGGCCCGTGAGCCGCGAGCACGAGAAGCACAAGTACTTCGAGCGCAGCTTCAACCTCGGGTCGCCGGTCTCGGCCGAGTCCTTCCCCACGCCCGCCGCTCTGCTCGGAGGCGGCGGTGGCGGCGGCGGCGGCGCGAACGGCACCGGCGGCGGCGGCACCTGCGGCGGCGACCCGCTGCTCTTCGCGCCCGCGGAGCTCAAGATGGGCACGGCGTTCTCCGCGGGCGCCGAGGCGGCCCGCGGCCCAGGGCCCGGCCCCCCGCTGCCCCCCGCCGCCTCCCTGCGGCCCCCGGGCAAGCGGCCCGCGCCCCCCGCCGCCGCCGCCGCCGCCGAGCCGCCCGCCAAGGTAGCCAAGGCCCCGGGCGCCAAGAAGCCCAAAGCCATCCGCAAGCTGCACTTCGAGGACGAGGTGACCACGTCGCCTGTGCTGGGGCTCAAGATCAAGGAGGGCCCGGTGGAGGCGCCGCGGGGCCGGGCGGGGGGCGCGGCGCGGCCGCTGGGCGAGTTCATCTGCCAGCTCTGCAAGGAGGAGTACGCCGACCCGTTCGCGCTGGCGCAGCACAAGTGCTCGCGCATTGTGCGCGTGGAGTACCGCTGCCCCGAGTGCGCCAAGGTCTTCAGCTGCCCCGCCAACCTAGCCTCGCACCGCCGCTGGCACAAACCGCGGCCTGCGCCCGCCGCCGCCCGCGCGTCCGAGCCTGAAACCGCTGCCAGGGCTGAGGCGCGGGAGGCGACCGGCGGCGGCAGCGACCGCGACACGCCGAGCCCCGGCGGCGTGTCCGAGTCGGGCTCCGAGGACGGGCTCTACGAGTGCCACCACTGCGCCAAGAAGTTCCGCCGCCAGGCCTATCTGCGCAAGCACCTGCTGGCGCACCACCAGGCGCTGCAGGCCAAGGGCGCGCCGCCCGCGCCTCCGGCTGAGGACCTACTGGCCTTGTACCCTGGGCCCGATGAGAAGGCGCCCCAGGAGGCGGCCGGCGACGGCGAGGCGGCCGGCGTGCTGGGCCTGAGCGCGTCCGCCGAGTGCCACCTGTGCCCGGTGTGCGGGGAGACGTTCCCCAGCAAGGGCGCCCAGGAGCGCCACCTGCGCCTGCTGCACGCCGCCCAGGTGTTCCCCTGCAAGTACTGCCCAGCCACCTTCTACAGCTCGCCTGGTCTCACGCGGCACATCAACAAGTGCCACCCGTCCGAGAACAGACAGGTGATCCTCCTGCAGGTGCCCGTGCGTCCGGCCTGCTAGAGCGCGCCCTCCACCCCACCCCCCGCCCCGAACTGTGCCTTCTCTTGGAGACCCACGAGGAGAGCGCGCCCTGCGCGCCCTGAACCCGCGTCCGCGCCGGGGGCGCCGGCCCCCGGTGAAAGTGTTGTCTCCGCTTCTCTCGGTGTGGCGTGACGGTAACCCCGATCCTCTCGTTGTGACTCCTTTTGGACCCCCCCACCCCCTTTTGCGTTGTGTCCCCTTTCCCTCCTTGGCGCAACAGGAGCCAATCTCTTTCTGTACAAGAGAGAAAAGCTGTACGCGTTTGTCTCGTGGTTGGAAGCTTCCCCCTTGGAGCGGAGAGCTGTTTTTCTTGCTAGTATTCGCTGTGTTCATGGTCTAGAAATGCGGTTTGCTCTCGCCTACCAATCTCTGCTCTCTATGTATGTAGCGTACGGGTTGTTTTGGGTGAATCTTGAGGAATAAATGCCTTTATATTTCACAGGCTGTAAATTGAACTTCCCACACGATTAGCTTTATTATGGCTTGTGAACTGCTGGAGTCTGGCTTTACCTTTTTGTATGTGAACAAATCAAATTGCTTAAAAAAGAGTTTTCTTTAGTATAGCCACAAATGCCTTGAACTGTTGTCTGTTTGGGATTGTTTTTGGGGGGAGGGAAGGGAATTTTCAGAAAATGCTGTAGAAACTGCCTCAATACTTCACGTAAGACTCTTTGGTTTGATCTTTGATCATCTTTGTTGAGGTAGGACTATATGAGTTTTCTTTAAATGTATATGTTGATTTATGAGTAATTGTTATTTATTCTTTATTTATTTATATTAATTATGAAGATTATGATATTATTTGATTGCAGATCTTTTTTTTTGGTACGCTTCCTCCCCCATCCCTTGCCACTCTTGACATTTCACTGTGCATTTTAGAAGAGAGCCTTTTTCTAAAGGGATCTGTTAAAAGTTTTAACTTTTATACCTGAGTGAATTACAGACAACCTACCATTTTATTCTGCTTGGAGGGCCCCTGGAGCCCTCGTACAACCGACAGCTCTTACTTTTAAATGCAATCTCTTTTCTACATACATTATTTTCTTAATTGTTAGCTATTTATAGAAAGCTTCAATAGAACTGTTTCAACTGTATAACTATTTACTATTCAAATAAAAATATTTTCAAAGTCAAAGTAAGATGGATTTATTTCTGCATCATGCGGCTTCCATAAGGATTTAAAATTATTTCTTAAATGTCTGGTTTTTATTAAAGAAAAAAAAAACCCCACCACCCTCACTAGGATCATGGGTTTTAGAGCTGAGCCTGAACCTCTGGGGTCTGCCCCTCTGACCCTTTAAGGGTGTTGCCTCAAAAACAGTCAACAGGAGCAGAAGGCAAGTCAGGGACCCTCAGAAATGCACTGGAAGGTGGGGTTAGAATGATAGCTGTGGAGACTTTTTCAGGGAAATCTACATAAGTGCCCACAAGAATCTATCCTTTTCACCAAGGGATGTAGAGACACTGCTTTAACTTAGCAGATCCTTCATGTCCCGACAATTTGGGACTCAGTGTAACAGTAATTCTTCACATAAATAAGGTGGGTAGTTTTGGGCCCTTAGGTATCAACTAGAAAAAAAGTAGAAATGATGTCATGGTCAGATTTCCAAAGTAAGGAAAACAAACCAGATCACATGTGGATATAACCGAAGTTAAACAACTGGGTTTGGGGTAAGGGCTCAAAAACAATTTTTCAATCAGGTGATCAATCTGCTTTTGGGGGAAAAAATGGAACACCATCTGTTTGGGGGTATTAAATTTAATAACAGGTCATTACAATGTTTTCCGTTATGTGTCACTCAGCTCTTTGAAGAACAATTCTGATGCTCACCAGTTAATATTTCAAGTTGTTTTCCTCTCTTTGAAATACACCATTACGGAGCTGAGCTCAACATCACAAGTGTGCATTTCCTTTTGTGGTGTGTTTTGCTACTTCTTTCCTGAGGCCCTCGGAAATCGAAGGTTTGTCCACCAAAGCAATTTTAGAAATCTGCCCGGGAAAGGGTAGCCTGTTTGAAGGGTGTAGACGGGATGAGGGTGGGAAGGGCAGTCCATGAGAAACTTGGAAGGAAGAATTGGGAGAGATCATTTCTCAGATTCCGAGCCTGAAGTGTGGTGCGGGAGAGGGTTTAATAAAAGGCTCAGCTGTCAGGAACACTGAATATTCCTCTCTGTGAGGGCCTGGCAACAGACTCAGAATGATAATGGAAAAGCCACTACAGGTGAGTTGGTTCGGGGACAGATTGCAGGTTGCCCTTTATTGCTGCTGACTATGTATTTGAGCAGTTGGGAGAAATACTGGAGGACAAAATCTCAGTGCCTGCACAATATGAAAGCACAGGGACAAAACAGTATTTATAACGTTCTGGGAACTTTGAATGAAACAAAATAAAACTCAAATTTGCAGGCTGTTGGCTGTCCTGTCTGAGCAACACTCACATGAGAGTTTTAAATGTCCTCTCTGAATCACACCGTACATTAAACGATCCCTCATACTGAGGGATGTTCAGTGTATGTTCTAAGCCAACAGAAAGTTTCCTGGAAGGCCCAATGGTTGGCTGCACACGACAAGTGAGGCCTGTCTGCAGTAATGGTAGCTTGTCATCTGTGTTTGGCCCACTGATTTTCTTGTCCATAATCATAAAGCATAAATTCTAAGATCCACCTTCATGAGGGCAAAGAAAATTTGGTTGTTCGCCAATGTGCTCTTTCATCCCCCTTGGGAATATATTTCTGTGGACCAAATATGTCTTTTCTAAAATAGAAAGTAGAATTTCATTTGTGTGAGATGTTCGGTGAAATTGTATAGAAAATTGAACCCATTAAAGTTGACTAAATGGTGTCCAAGAAATAGACAAGGTTTGTCTATTTCAAAGCTATGTACTAGGAGGGGTCAACAGAAAGGAAATCAGATTCTCGCTCAATCTCTCTCTTTTTCATCCGTCCCTGGATAATAAGTTCACAAGGGTCCCTGATATAGAATACCAAGTGGAAATGCGCTCACCTTCTTTATAAATATGCAAAGGATGCCCCGAGGACATCCTGTGTGTCTGAGGTTGCTCCAAGCTTGGACAACCTTCCCTGGAACCCACACACAGCCACACCCACCGCAGCAAGGGATTGGTGTTGGGGGGGTGGTTTAGGAAAAGGGACAAGACCAAAGAGGGAGGAGCTCAAAGAGGGGGCCAAATAAAGGAAAGGATTTTATTTTTGCCGGTGGTCTCCACATGTTTTCTATTCCCACACAAAAGTGGTGTCATAAAAGCAAAAGGCTGCCCCGGGCTCCCTGGTTCTGAAGTGAGCCTGCAGCTTCGCCCCTTTCTCCAGAGTTGATAACTTCCTCTGGATTCACGTTTCCCTGGAGGCCTGGAGAAGTCAGGGCTTCTCCAGGCCTCAGAGCAGGAACCCTGGATGAACCCACCCACCCGGGCCACCTACTCAAAGGCCTCCGCTGTGAAGGCCTGGTGCTCCTTCTGCGTAGCACTTCTGACCAGGCGCTCACCCTGCCTTCAGAGGGTCCCAGGGCCCGCCGCTGGGTTCAGTCGGGGAGTCCCCAGGTCGCACAGGGGCTCCAGGGTAACTTGGGAGCCCCAGAAGCCAGGCCAGAGGCTCCACAGCTGCCCACGATGACCCATCAGAGAGCAGAGCCGAAGCCTGGAGCCAGGCAGGACTGCCGCTGTGCGCTGGCACACGTGGGTATGTCGGGGTGCCCTGTAGGGACCAGGGAGCACAAGTCTGGGCGCGGCAATGCTAGTCTACAGGTGGGCGCTGCCAGATGCTGTTGACCATGAGGGCGCCCCGTCTCCCCTTGGCCTCCAGGGCTCTGCTGCAGGCTCCTGGGTGGAACAGCCGCCTCCCCCCAGCAGCTACTCCCCTGTCTCCATCCTCTGGACTTCATTCCACAGCCATCCACAGAGTCTTCGAACAAAACAAAGCAGAAGCGTCTCTCCACAGTCCAAGTGAACAGGTAACATCATAGCATTCTTCACCCACCAAATGTCTTGCGAACAGAGAAAGGGTCTAGAATGTGGCTCAGGCAAGCACCTTGACTCTGCTGGTCCCTCGGCTTTCTGCCGTCCTCTTTCTCCTCATCTATAAACCAGAGAGACTGGGGCTCTGCGAGGTCCACTGAGACATTTCAGGAGAGTTCCCGAGGCTGTGAGATGGAAGGCAGCAAAGACCCAAAAGGGAGAGGGCATCCTTGGTACAGGCAGGAGAAAACCTTTCTCACGAGCGTGTTCGCTGGTGTTTAGGATTAGCTATGAACCCGCTGGTGTGTGGCAGGCAGGCTTTGAGCAAGACTTGCTATCCTCTTGAGGAAGGGACATTGTGGTCTCGTGGAGAAAGTGTCTAACTGACCTCTAGTGTGTGGGGTCAGTTAGAACGACATATATACACACAGTAATGTGTCACCCAGTTACCTTCTCACAGTGCCAGGTTAAGCTAGAGAGACCTGTACAGTTTGGTGGTTGAAGGTACAAGCTGTGAAGTTTGGAAAAGGTCAAGGGGGAAACTGAGTTGTAGAGAGACCCCCCCACACGGTGGCAAAGCACACCAGTGTGGGAGAGTGAACTGAAGAGCATGTGAGGGCCTCCATCCCCTCTGATTGCCAAAGTGGTACCAAAGCTCGGACCCTTAGGATTCTAACCCTAAATTATAGAAACATTTGATTAATGTTTTGGCAATATAACTTGAAGGTAATCGCCTGAAAGCCCCGCTCTGCTGAGAAAACCTCCAAATGTATCTTCAAGTTATATATATCTTATATATCGAAAGAAACATATTGTTTCTTTATTACCAATCTGCAGCATTAGGTGGCCGATACTCACAGGGAAAGTGTGGTACACTCATGACTCCTGGGCCGTGATACAGCGATCATCTCTAACAAGCACATACATCAGCATCACAAGAAAAGTGCAGAAGCGAGATCTGGTCATGGGGCCCACAATTATCCCCACCCAGTGGCCCTAGGGGAAAGAACAATTCCCAAACACCCAGAGTGGGAAGACCATTTTCTGAGGGCTTGTTCAAGGTCCTGGGCTTCCTCCTGCCCCTGTGGCACGTTAGTCAGTCAAGCAAGGCCAGGTATGTTGAGTCCACAAGAAGAAGGGGTGAGAGAGGACAGCACCTACCCTCCCAGTGATTTCCATGAATAGGGAAATCTCTTTTTGTTTTTCCACCGGGAGAACTGGGAAACTCCTGCTTCCTTCTGAGGTTGCTAAGGAAACATAAATAATTTCCAACCGATTCATCAACATCTTGTCTTGTGCAAACAACCAGCTATAGGTTTGGGTGTCACCAAGGCAATTTCCCAGTCAAGAGGATTTTCTGCAGACAAATGAATCCTGTGTCTTCGGACGTTCCTCATGAGGAACTGCAGGGGGGAAAGTACTACATGCCAGATTGGATCTGGAAAGCGACGGAGACCAATGAGAGGTGTCACCAGCAAGGCACCTCTGATGGACCTTCGTGATGAAGAGAATTGATTTCTTACATCCAGTGAGAGAAACAACTTGGCTCCTGAATTTACCATCCACAACCTTTTTTTTTTTTTTGGTCGTCCTTAAGGCCTGATATGCTTTTCAGATCATAGAACATATTTGAGCATATGATTTGAAGTCAGTTAACATATTTTCACTAACCCAAACACACACCCCTTCATCTCTTAAGCCCCAACTGTCAACATTTGTGTTCCATATACTTTTATTGTGGGCTTGGGCTGTTGCATCTGGAAAGTGAAATGTTCAAGACACGATGATATGGCAGGCAGATGGGTTGCGGGGTAAACGTGTTCATGTTTGTCTTATTTGAAGATTTCTATAGTGTGTAGATCTCTTGGTGGCATTTCCACACAAAGCGTCCATACTGATGTGTTTGCCTTAGCTCATGGCATGAGCCCGCACTACTGGGACGAACCGTTCTTAGGACATTTACTGTATTGCAACGAAGCCTATAGAATGTTTACCGCCGGTCAGAGCACATTCAGAGTCATGAGTATCGGAAGCTCGTGTTTTGAGCAGGTCAGATTCACACCGTGCAGCGTCCCCACCATCTGTGGGGTGCTCGTCCACACGGTTTGCGTTCCTAGTTTACCGTGTTGCTTCCCTTCACCACAGCCCAGGTGTTCACCGTTCCTTCCATTTGGTTTGGACCAGTAGACTAAGCATCACACAGCAGGAAACAATAATGGCAGAAACTTCAACCTGAATCCATTATTCTCCTTTTTCACTCATCAAAAAAGGCCCTTTTATTTGAATGCAACATCTGCTTCATCTCTGTTGTTCAGGACCGGGGCCCCGATGCAACCCCCTTGCTCAAACGCCACAGCCAGGTGTCACACCTGACAGTGACAGGAGGGACAGACTGAGCCAAGAGGCTATTGTCTGCCGAATCTGATAGGAAGCAGGGAGGTGTCAGTGCATAGAGGGGTTTCAGAGGAGGCTCTTTTTACAGGAGGAAAGAAAAAATTAGGCTACAATTTCCTGCGAGCACAAAGAACAGAAAAGGATGGGGAACTTGGGCTGAAACCCACGTGTCCAATATTGCCATTTCAAAGCTGGTCGCACCAGTGCATTGCAATTCTTTTCTACTGCTGTGGGTTCTACTGTCTTATGTAAAATGAACCTCGATCATTCCACGATGCAGCTACGAAGAGGGCAGAAGATAGGCAGAAGCTGACAGGAATAATGTCCATAAAAATGAACTGTCAGGGACACAAGGTGACGAACCAAATTGCAGTCTCTGGGTGTCCAGATCCAAACAGAATCATGTTAGGTCTCATCAAATACATTACACACTCTTCTTTCACTCATCTCTTCAATAAAAGACCATTATTGCTTCTTTTGAGCAGTGTTATTATCCTTGATATCTTCTTGAGGGTTTTCACATGAATATCTTGATAATTCACCAAACACCAGTTATAGTTTTAAATCCTTTTTAGGGAAACATTTACCTACTAAAGATTTCAGATTTGTATCCAGAAACTTTTTTGCTTTATTAACCACAGAGAAAATCATGATTTTCCCCCCTTCTATTTTCAAAATTTGGTGATTCAGCTTAAAGAGAACTCAAAAAAAGTAAACACACATTATATAGCTATCTTGACTTGTTTGTTGCAGCAACTGTGATCTTACACCTTCTAAGGTTGTACTGAGATTCCAGAATTATTGCCACTCTTGTGGTACTTCACCAGTTCTACCATTATAACAGTAGAGGTTGACCCAGGGGTCAGCTGGCCAAATCTGGCCATGAGCCTGTTTTGTAAATAAAGTTTTACTGGAACATGGCCACACCCGTTTGCTTACTATTGTCTATGACTGTGTTCATACCTTAATGGCAGAGTTTCATCATCTCAGTAGAGACTCTATGGTACGCAAAATCTAAAATACTTACTAGAAAAGGTTTGCCTTCTCCTGGACTAGACAATAGAATTGTGCAATAATGTTTTATGGATCTCCGACGTGCCTGCCCTTGATCAGATGGAAACGCGGTCCTTGTGAGAACTGGGCTTGGCTCGGTGGTGCCTTGACTACCACAAACCCAACCTCTGAGCATACGTAGTCTTAAAAATTGCAAAATTGAGGTGGCACTGCCTACTCAGGCACCACTTTTTTCATTTTTACTTTTTCAAAGATTTTATTTTTAAGTAATCTCTACACCCACGTGGGGCTCAATGAGCTCACAGCCCTGAGATCAAGAGTCCCACGCTCCAGTGACTGAGCCAGCCAGATGCCCGTCGGCACCGCTTTTAAAACCCCAAATGTTTAAATGAGGAATTTAAGTAGGAAGCTGCCTCCAAGATAATTTTCTTAATACTTTAGTTCATGTTTGTCACGTCAACTGGAGTGGCTCTCGGGCAATACATAAAACTTCTCATCTGTTACGTCATCCACAAAAACCTAAACGGAAGAGGAATGGTGTCTCCTGGTTTGAAGGTCTTTTCCTCACTGCAATACTGGCTGGTTTTGTCAAGTGAAGTGGCAACTGTTAGACTGAGTCTCAATAAATTACAGTTTTGATTGGTAAAAATAAAAAGTTTAATATCAACAATTTTGTATGGTGCAACCTAACATTTCAAGGATTTGGGTAGTCATCGGTTTAACAATTTGAGTTAACTTTAACTCAGCATTGATCAGTTTTAAAATAATACTAATTGATAAACAGCAAGTACCTTCATGACAATGGCTGACCTCACTTAATTTGGCAAATATTTGAGCATTTGGGGCATTTAGATCCATGTCCAACAGTGGGAAGTCAGCTCTGATGAGCAGCTCTCAACTTCTACCTGAAACGTTTTCTAAAGCAGTTTTCTGACCCAGCCTTACATGTGTATCAACTAAGGCAGCAACAGTGGAGAACATTTTTCGGAGTCTGGTGACTCAGAGTGCGGACCGTGAGCCTGTAGCATCTGTACCACTGGGAGCTGGTTCGAAGTGCAGAATTGCAGCCTGCACCCCAGCCCTACCAAATCAGAATCTGCATTTCCATAAGATCCCCAGGGGATCTGTGTGCACATTGGTGTTTAATGTGTGTGGCAGAGAGTGTGAGGTCTTGGTGGTACATGGGGTGTTCCCAGTTGTTGGCCACTAGCGGTAAGTTTGGCCCGGGAAGTGCTGATGGCTTGAAGTCTTCACCAGAGACCATGAACCTCAACTAATGGTGGATTTGTAACAGTAATACCAGCTAAAATTCTTTGAGCTCTTCTTACTCCCATGCTCTAAGGCCTTAATATGAATTACTCATTGACTTCTCACAATTACTCTATGAGGTTGAATGGATTACCCCCACGTAACAGATGGGGAAATAGAAGGCCCTAGCAGGTAACATGACCAGTAAGTGGGGACATTTAGTTGAGAGCAAGAAGGAAACTGGCTCACAGAGATAAACCTTGAAGAGGATGAGTGTGTCAGGGTGGGAGAATTCAAATGATAGTGAAATACAAGAGTCATGATTCCATCTTCTTGTCAAGGAGCTACCAAAGCATGGAGGGTGATCTGGTGGCATAAGAACACATACGGTTCTAACCCCTAAAGCACGGAAACACCTGATCTGTGTTTTGGCAATTTGACTCCAAAG
Source organism: Leptonychotes weddellii (assembly GCF_054177405.1). Lineage (NCBI taxonomy): Eukaryota > Metazoa > Chordata > Mammalia > Carnivora > Phocidae > Leptonychotes > Leptonychotes weddellii. The sequence continues at coordinate 39,716,713 of NC_138378.1, forward strand.
GAATAGCCTAGAATTTCCACCTCAGTGGGAGGAGGCATGTAGGTCACCATTTTGAGCTATCTCTTTCTTGTATGTTGGAGAAACTTCTTATTTCTGTGTGACCCAACCTGCAAACACAACTCACCAGGACTCGTGGGAAATGGGGTTAATTCTGCACTCTGTGATTATAACTAAGGCCCTCACACTGGCATGTCTGCAGTACCAAATTCGTGGATTCCGAACCACTTAGGCTTTGCTTTCACAGGCTGAAGATGCGAACCATGAGAGGGAGAGACGTTTGAATTCATGGCAAATAATGGAGTTTTAGGCAGCACCACAGTGAAGACATTGCTTGGGGCTAGCACACCCTTGTGACTTCTGTCCATTCTCTACCTTCCACTTTGGTTCTAAAAGCACTTGGTTGTGGAAATCACAGCTCTACACCTGCCAGCAAGTTAACAGGCCATCTCAGAACCATGGCAACCAGCAAGAGTGAGAGAAGGAAAAATCCCTGAGCACACATTGTTAAGCACTCCCTGCTCAGCCTCAACAAAGGGCCGCTGATGCTGAGAAGAGGGGTCAGTCCCAAGCCCCCAACCTGAGCCTCAAAGTCGAGTCACTCTGAAGAAAAGTTTTCTTTTTTATTTTTATTTATTTGCGAGAGAGAGAATGAGAGACAGAGAGCATGAGAGGGAGGAGGGTCAGAGGGAGAAGCAGACTCCCTGCTGAGCAGGGAGCCCGATGTGGGACTCGATCCCGGGACTCCAGGTTCATGACCTGAGCCGAAAGCAGTCACCCAACCAACTGAGCCACCCAGGCACCCTGAAGAAAAGTTTTCAATAAAAAATTTAATTTTGTGCCTCGATAAAAAAATGTAATTCCCAAGTAATGGATTCTGATAAGACCAGCAGGCACTCCTTCTATCCTCCCGCCAGGGTGGGATTTCACAAGCTCACGAGCAATGGGCCCTTGTTTCTTCTCCAGCATGCCATGGCTGTCAGATGCCAGGGCTCAGAGCACAATGCCCGCTTTCACCCTCTTGTCTCCACCATTTAAGAGCTACGTGGCCTTGGGTGAGTTAATCTCTCTGCCGGTTCTCACTGATAAAACGAAGAAAGGGTAGTACCCACCTGTACTGGACACTGATTATGCTTTCTGCAAACGCTGCACCTTTTGAACACTCTTCCTATGTTTGGATAATTTCCCATCCCATGAGTCTTGCCTCCCCAAGGCAGGCCCCAGAAATTACTTTCTCCAGCCTCCCTTGCAGCTAGGCTCTGCTGGAACAAAATGGAAATGATCAGTGTCCAGTTAAGTCCCCCTCATATCGTGGGATAGAGGTGCTCAACCCTGAGTTGTTCCCCCGAGACGAGGATGCAGACGAGAGACCAGAAGGCGTGGAGAGCATCTGTCTCTCAGAGGTGGTGAGGACCCTGTGCCACGGTGTGAGCTACAGTTGGACTTGTCTGGCAAGGTGATTTGGGCTCCTGGCTCTTTTTGCCCCAAAGCCTTCTGTATGGCCCTTCTGGACCATCTGTGAGATAGCCAAGAGCATTTAATAAGTTATTTATGTACTTCAGCTGGCTAAAGTGCATTTAGCTGTCTGCCACGAAGTACCACCCAAGGCTGTTATGGAGACCGAGTTATTTAGGTCAAGTGCTCATGAGAACTCATTCTCATTACTTTGAGTTCTTTGATGTCTATCAGATCCCTCTACAGGATGTGAGAGAATACTGATTCTAAATTTCCTATAATGTTAATGCCATGTGGTGCAGGTTTTAAAACATTTCTGCAAACTGTCTGAGGTGCCTTCCATTGAGTGGTGGCATCTGTGTCCCTCCCTTGAAACCGAATGACCTTTGTGACCGCTTTTCGAATAGAGTGCAGTGGAAGGGACACTGTGTGACTTCTGAGACCAGGTTAGCAAAGGCCATGCAGCTTCTGCCTGGGTCTTTCTTGGGGATCTCATCTCCATGCTGTGGGGAAGCCCAAGCTACACACAGAGGCCGCATGTAGGTGTTCTGCTGATGGCCCCAGGTATGATCTCAGCTGACAGCCAGGACTCACCCCAGACACACGAGGGAGCAGGTGAGCCCCCGAGGTAATGCCTGCCTCCTCCAACCTCAAAACATCTGTGTGCGAACCCAGGGGAGAGCAGGGGAGAGTGTGTAGTTAACAGAAGGTGTTACATTAGTTTCAGGTGTAGAGTGATGTAAAGTGATGTGGTCAGGGTCCAGAGGAAAAGAGTCTACACCCATCTTCACCATCACACCACTGAAAGTACCATTAGAACGTGCCATTGTTAGCACGTGCCTTCTGCATGTTGTCCTCACCTCATCTTCAGACAGCCATTAGGTCAGTGATCATGACCGTGTAGTGACAAATCACCCCCAAAATTGGTGGCTTAGAAGGATGGTAGTCATTTACCACATTAGGTTGTTTCTGTGGGTCAGGAATTCCAAAGCAGCCTGGCTGGGGGCTCTGACTTGGGCTCCCTCATGAAGGGATGGTTCCAGTCAGCTAGAGTTGCAGTCCCATGCAGACTTGACAGGGGCTGGAGACCCCACTTCCAGGATGGCTCCTTCCCACGGGCTGTCCGTGTCCACAGGCCTGAGTGTCATCACTGCCTGGTGCCTGACTTTCCACAGAGCCAGCAATCCAAGATGCCATGGTGGGAGCTGCATTAGCTTTACAACCTAATATCAGAAGACACACCCCATCACTTCTGCTGTATGCTCTATGGGGCCACATAGATCATCTGAATCAGTGTGGCAGGGACCACACAATGGTGTGGATGCCAGGAGGTCATGATCACTGGTGCCATCTTTGAGGCTGGCCACCATGATCAGTATTACTACCCTAATACACAGGTGGGGAAGCAGGAGTCAGAATGGTTATCACTCCGGGGCTCCAGGCCACGCCGAGAGTGCGCAGCTGGGATCTGAAGCCACCACTCTGACTCTTGAGCCTGTGCTCCTCCCCATCAATGATGAAAGGTGAACTTACAGTGTATTTTGATGCATTTATGTTAGTTTTTTCAGAAATGTCTCCAAAAGCAGGGACTTCTTCTGAATGCTATCATGGAAACACGTGGGACATGTGGGTTAGGCAAGCCGAACAGGAGGCCTCATTGTCTCCCACCACTCATTTTAGTGTGGCTGAAATTCTACCTTTCACCTGGGTGCCCTCTTTACAAATATTTTTTTCTTTTCTTAAGCTGATGGGGAATTCATTTTTTTTTTTAAGATTTTATTTATTTGACAGAGAGAGGCACAGCAAGAGAGGGAGCACAAGCAGGGGGAGTGGGAGAGGGAGAAGCAGGCTTCCCGCAGAGCAGGGAGCCCGACGTGGGGCTCGATCCCAGGACCCTGGGATCATGACCTGAGCCGAAGGCAGATGCTCATCGACTGAGCCACCCAGGCGCCCCAGCTGATGGGTAATTCAATGAGTTCCCAAACATGAGAAGACATGGATCCTAGCTTCGTGTTTGTTTTTAAGATTTTATTTATTTGAGAGAGACAGAAACAGACAGAGAGCATGAGCAGTGGGGAGGGGCCGAGGGAGAGGGAGAAGCAGGCTCCCTCTGAGCAGGGAGCCCGACGCGGGGCTTGATCCCAGGACCCTGAGATTATGACCTGAGCCGAAGGCAGACGCTTAAACCCACTGAGCCACCCAGGCGCCCCCTGCCTTTTGAAATGCAACTCCAAAACGGACTTTATAGAATTCTAGAATGATCAAATAGGCTATGAGGGCTAAAATTACATAAGCTCTTGGACTCCGTAATTTCACTTTCGGGAACGCATGTTATAGAGTTAAAAGCAATGGTATGCCAGGTTACAGGTGTGATGGTGTCTGCTGTAGGCACGTCTGTCGTAACAAACACTGGAAACCACCTGAGAGCCCACAGATGGGTTAAGAAAGGTACATCTATTCTGAGGAACAATATGCAACTGTTAAAAAAAGGATAAATTAGGAGGACAGGTGCCCATGACATATTGCAAAGTTGTAATGCTGTGTATTATATGATGCTACTTCTGTACATAAGAAAGCCCTGTATCCCCGTGTGTGTTTGCATTAATCTGAAGAGAATCCGCTTATTGACTGGATGGGGTACGGGGTTAGAATGACGACAGATTATTAGTTTTAGAAGGAAAAAAATATAGACTACATGGTATAAAGTACAAATCCATACGTTGGCTGTTTTGTGAAAATCTCATGGGTGGTTAGTAAATACATCTTCCCTGATCTGACTTTTCTTACTGGCATTCTGCCCTCTTCCCTCAGGTTGAAACAGTTCCAAGGTGCCTTTTCGTGGTGCCTTAAAATGAAGATGCCAAGATTTCCCTGAAGGCAGGCCATAGAAATAACTGTTTCTAGTGGACCCATAATCAGCCATCAACATAGAAAAAAAATGGGGTGACATTTTTTAAAGGGAGGAGAAGATGATGCCATTAAGGGGCAGCCCTCGCTGGTTCAAACTGTTCGTGGCAGATTTGTGGCAAATGCTCTGTCGGCTTGGCGGGAGGGAGATCTGTTATTGAGGCCCTCTGCCTGCACTTAGCCCAGCGGCCATTTCTCAGGGAATATTGATCCAAAGTACTCACCTCCGCCATCTCAGGAGCATAATGCAGTCCCTGAGTATTCATGGGAGAAAAAAGCTTTTCTTCACCAGGCTATTTTCTGAAGTCAAAAAGATCCTTTCAGGAGCTATAATAGTAAGCCCCTTCCCACTTCACACCCTCAGTGAGAGGCACACTCTAATTTTCAGACGCCCAGGACCCCACGTCAAGGTGGAAGCCGACAAGTGTGACCTCTTTATGTAGAATATTCTGTCAAGCTCAACAAGCATTTTGCTAGAGGGACAGGTGGTACATAGAAGTGGAAGATTAAAAATTACACCTGGACACATAGGGAAGGGAACTCTTGTCCCAGACAGAATTTAGTCATTTAATCTTTATTTCCCCAAATAATGTTTTAAATAGAATTTTTGATTACAGACACAATGTCCTCTGATATATGAGGCAGGAATATCTTGGTGTGAATGTAAAAAAAAATCTAGTTGGTGTTTTTCTTGTCAGACATGGTACAAAAGGGGGGATGCTAACTGGGACTCCCTGATTTCTCATTTGTTCTGTAAGAGGCAGAATCTTCCAGAGAAGTATTTCTAAACACGAGAGCCTGTTATAAATTCTCACCCCCTTCATCTTACCTAATTTCATTTAGGATGGCAGAGACTTGGGTATTCAAAGTACTTTTAATTTAAAATGATAATAAAAAGAAGCAATCTCCAATTCTAGAAAATTCTTTTATATTACCAAGAAAGAGCATCATTTCAGAGTTCCTGCTGTTTTGGTTGCTGTCATCTGCTAGTTTTGGAGGGCACATCTGAGAGCCTATTTGAGACAGAGAGGATGGTGCTCTTGTTTAAAATGCCCCTGATTCCTGGGGCTGTCAACTGAGCTTGTTAGGTTGCCTGGGGGTGAGGATGTGGTTTAAGCTGCAGTAGGCAACAGGCAAAGAGACTCTGGCCTCAGTTTTAGGAGCCAGTCTCTTTTTGTTCTGCTCAAGGGCGGTCTTTGGGGCATGCAAGGACACTGATGGGAGAGTATCCCAGTAAAACAAGCTCCCCGATGCTAGAAAATGCTGGTCCCTGTTGTGCCTGGTCCAAGTGAGAGAAAGGTCAGGGTGGCTTCTGACTTGGCCCCAGGAAAACCTTCACAGGGGCCAGAAGGAACATGGAAACTACTAACAGTCTGTGCACTGATGAAGATCTGTGATTGCTGCTGGTTGGAGTTGTGGTCAAAAAACGGGGCCAGGAAACCTAGCTCCTTTTTGAAGCTCCACTTTCTAGCTGTGTGAGCCCCAGGTAGCCATCTTTGGGCCTCGATTTCAGTAGCTGCAGGAGGTGGTGGGAGTGTGGAGACAGTCTAGCCGATAGTCCTGGGTAGACCAGATACACGGGGATGACGTTTGCAGTGTGTTCCATCTCCCTGACCTTAGCTTTTTGATTTGAAAAATGAAATGCAATTAAAACCATTTCCATTTACAGAAGAGTAAATGATAATAGTTCCCCTTGACATAAACTGTTTAATAAATCAAAGGGGCCTCAATTTAATAGTTTATACACATACACAAGACTATAACGCTAGCTCAAATGTGTACAGACGTGAACAAATACAAACGTCTGAGTCTTATTCCTGAGAGATACTCTTTACTGGAGCAAACGTAAAACACTCTGGCATTTACCCAGTAACAGAGTATTTTATTATGGCCAGGGTGTACCTTAAAGGTGTTCTTTCTTTAAAACCTGGCACCTGGCAAAAGCCAAGAAATTTCAAGGAGAACACTACTTGTAGCAATGGTCCTTTTGGAACGAGTGGAAGTTGGATTCTTTTTGGAATTCTGCTGAAGGTCTTGCATAACTTGGCCTAAGATTTGATGAGCATTTTTTGAGAATGACTGGAAGTATGACGACTAGGACACCCTCCCCCATCTTTTTGTTATAAATAAGACAATAAACTGCTGTATGAGACTTCCATAACAATATCCTGTGAAATTCAAATAACTATTTCCAGATCGGAAGAGAATCCATAAATTATCCTGGAGGGAGCGGGGCCATCTACAAAGTGGAATCATTAGGATGGGCAGGACACTACACTGAGCAGTTAGTGCCTCAGGGACTCTTCGCTCTTGCTCCCTTCACCCCAGGGTACCTGTGCGGCATGGGGAGTAAGGGCTGCCCAGAGCATCACAATGGGGTCGGTTCCAGCGACTCGATCCAAATCTGTCTGCAGGTCGGGATCCTCGAGGCGGCAGAGGGGGACTTTAAAAATTAGGTGCTGAGGTTCTATCCAGACATGGTGGGTCAGATGGAAGCACCTCTGAGGCTTCCTGAATGATTCTGATGTCCAACAAGGCTGGGAACCACCACTTCTAGGAAACAAAGCTCTAAAACTGCATCAAGCTATGTTCTATGAGGAACCAAGTGGTAAAAGCACTTGCTACCAGTCCAAAGCTTTAAAAAGCCACATCGGTTCAGGTTCTTCCTGGCTCCCGGGAAGGCACCTGGATCCTTTGTGAGGTCACTGAAATGTCTTGTAAGTAATAGGGACTCAACAGCTATTTGTGAAATGGACCAATGGATGATTTTTAGACAGCTCGACTGTCCAACATGTTGAAAGTTCCCCGGCGTCCAGAGCGTGGGACTAGCCCAGGACGCTGGTGGAGAACACCTGGCCAGGCCTTCGGAATACGATGGTGGGAGCCCTGAGGCAGGGCCATCAACGGGGCCTCGACCACACCAGCAGGAGACTGGTATTACATTTTATCTACCACTTACTCACAAAGACAAACCCTCAAAGTCAGCCTCTTGACCATCAGGGCCAGGGACTCCTGACTGACTTTACATAAACACATTTGTAAACTTCCCTGGACTGGTACTGGCTACCATTTTGGGATACATAATTAGGCTTTGGTTAAAAAAAAAAAAGAGGCTTTTGAGCAACTCTGATAAAAAAAGCAAGCCATCTTTTGTGAGATGCCAGGATAAACTTTATTTTCCTAGAAACTATAAAGAAAACAAAAGAAACATACGGCACTGAAGTGCTGTGTTTCTACCTTATTAAATTCATCACAGCAAATCAGAATTAAAGAGAAAAAGAGGGTAAACTGGAGAGTTGAGCGGCGCTCATCAGCGGAGCCGTGTGCTTTCCCAGGTGTGGCATGCACGTGTCTGCACAGGTGGATTCTACCCCGCGTAGGCATAAACCCAGATGTGGGGCGTTAGACAAATTAAATAAGAGAGCAAAACAAAAGTCAAATGACATCCTATAACTTAATTTCCCATATTTATCAGTTTCTTTTTCTTATTTACATGAACTAAATGTTGTCGACCTGAAACCATAAGAAAACATTCACTTCGTGTGTGTATCATACACAGGTACTGAGTGTAGCTAAAACAGTGGTTGTTTCATGTTGAATTTCTTTCCAGTAGATACAGACACGACGCACAGTTACATGTGACGTCACAGTACGTTGTAAAGGATCCCTCAAGCCTCCAGATGATACAGATGTACCAGGAAGTGAAGCGCAGGCGGCCACACCGGGAGGAAGGTCAGGAAGACGTGATTTGCATGGTCTGCAGATCCGCATGATCTTGTCTGTAAGGCTGAGGGTCCCGTCGTCGGTCAGCCCCTTTTGTGAAGGCCAGGCTTGACTCCCCTTCCTCCCTGTGGCTCTTAGCAAACTGCAGCCTTCAGGGCATGAAGACACTGTGACAGTCACTTACCCAAGCGAAATTTCCTCACTGCTGTCTACTTCAGATTTTACCATTTTTAAGAAGTCATCATTTTTTTTTTTTTTTAAAGATTTTATTTATTTATTTGAGAGAGAGAATGAGAGAGAGCACATGAGAGGGGGGAGGGTCAGAGGGAGAAGCAGACTCCCTGCCGAGCAGGGAGCCTGATGCGGGACTCGATCCCGGGACTCCAGGATCATGACCTGAGCCGAAGGCAGTCGCTTAACCAACTGAGCCACCCAGGCACCCCTTTGGGTTTTTTTAAAGTACAAAAAACACCTTCTCAGTGAGACTATGGAACATCAGCTTTGCTTTGGACGGAAATCAGTGTGCAGAGATCAGCGTGCAGAGAAGTGGGGGGATGGGCCTGGCCCTGCCCGGAAGCCGGCGAGTCTTACCCATTTTGGGCCGATTAGGGCCACTTTCGAGTACAGATGGCTGACCTACTAATGCGACGAGTCAGCACTGTGACTCAGGTGGGTCCCCGCCGGATGAGTGAACCTCCATAATTTTGCTGGAAAGGCATTTATTGCAAAAAGCACAATATTTGCTTTTCTAAGTGAAAAAAAAAAAAAAAAAAGAGCTTGATCATTTCAATTTTCCACCCCAAATAACAAAAGTGATTCAGGTCCATGTGATCGTAAGCAAACCTGGTTGCTAGATTCCCTGCTCCCTATTCCACCCCAATGCTGCCGCTGACAACAGTGGGCTCAGAGGCAGCTCCAGTCCCCAAACCGCTGGCTGGAGTCTGGGGTCACAGGGAAGTTAAAATCAGGAGGGATGACAGGAAAGGTCTAGGTATATGCTGCCTACAACCGAGTTTCCCACTTGCCAGTTAGGAGGACTGGTTCACAGAGCACAAGTCCAGGGGAGTCCAATGCGACTTCCAAGTCCTGACACTTCAGCTCAATCCAAGAATTATGCCACAGGGGTTTTCTAGAGCCAGGAAATAAAATGTCCTCCCAGAAGCTACTGGCTGTCAGAGTCTGCCTGGGACTCTGGAGCCCAGGGACAGGTGATGCTCTCCCCTGCAGGAACGAGGTCTGGGCACTTCGTAAATATCCAGTGGAGCTGCTCAACACAAGTCTGCTGTCTGAGCGATAGTGGACAAACCGTGCCTACCAGAAAGTCCAAATTATTTAAAAGGCGAGGGTGGGCGCCTGGAGCAGGGGTGGGGAACAAGGGTCAGGTACTGGCCAAACCAACGCAACAGCGCATGGAAAGAACGGATTGGTCAGTGAAAACGGCCACCCTGATGGACTGAGGGGGCTCAGGAGACTTGCCAGGAAGGGGACCAAAGCCGCCGCCGGGGTGGGGGTGGGGAACACCCAAGTGGGCACAGAGCACAGAGGCAGAGAGTCACGGGAGGCGGGGAAGCACCCTTGCAGGGACCGATCTGTCTCGGGTCCTTAGCGGCTGTGTTCTATGTGCTGCCCACCCCACCCCTTCTGAGCCACGGGCTTACTCTGGAGACAGGCTGTAGGCCTAGGTGAGAGGCAGAGGGCCAGACAGGTCTTCCTAACTGATTTTTCTGTCGCTGACACCCTCAGACCCCCAGCAAGGATGCTGGCCAAGCACAGACAGAAGGTAGGGATTTTCATTTCTTCTTCTTCTTCTATTTTTTTTTTTTTTTTAAACAGGCTCAACATGCCTTCCTTGGAGCCAAATGGGTAGAAAGCCCCCATTTGTGCCGGGGCCCTCCCCCAGCAGTGGGCAGGAGAGCACAACTGCAGGGCGAACCTTCTGGAGGCAGATGGACATCAAGGGGGGCCTATCTCAGTCTAGTGCCTGCGCTGGTGTGCGCCTTGCGTGTTGACGTGGCGCTGTGCTGAGCTGGGCCCTGAAAGCCTCCTGACCCACAGGAGCTTTCACAGGGACAGGACCCGGTTTCTAGAGTCATCTGAGGGCCTCCAGGATGGTCAGGAAAACCTCTCCCCCGTTAGTGGGCATCAGGCACCAGGTGGAAAACACTCAGCAACCCAGATAAAACTTCTCCTGGGCAAAAGACCCTAGGGAAAGCCAATTTCCATGATGATGAAATTTTGGAGTAAACCATAAAATCTAACATAAGAACTAGTGAAATCAATGCAGAGAAAATTCCTCAGTTTAGCAGCTGTTTTGCCAGCCCTTCTGTGAATCTTGCTTGGGTTTATAAACAACTCGGGGTACAGAAACCAGTTGCACTCCACCCCTTCCCGAAAGCCCAGAATCTTCTCCTGCCATCCCTGCGGAGAGCAGCCCCGTCAAGGCCCATGAGAGCGCATCTGTCTCTGGGTGGTGGTGACCCTCCCCTCTTCTTCTTTGGAAGCTCAAGTTTCGTGAGGTTCTAGGGCAAGATAACACGGCCCAGTGAGAAAGTCCAACCGGCGACGTTTCGGTGGGGTTCACCTTGAACTTTGGAAGTCCGTTAATGGGAAGATGTGCCGAGGGCCAGCAGAGCAGTGATGTTTCCTGGAGTCTCTGTGTTTGGGGGTTTGGGGTGGGGGAAGGGGGAGTCTCATTCATCTCCTCCTTGTTAAGAGGTGCCGTGAGAGGGAGGCACTCAGGCTGGCGGCCAGGGCCCTGCAAAGGAAGCAGAGAAAGGCCGAGTCAGGGCACCAGGGGAGGCCCTCATGGGCACAGGTCCAAGAAGGACTTGCGGCCCTCAGGAGACTTGGCACCACCACATCCCCAGAAAGGCTTTGACGACCTCCCTTTGTCACCGGGGCAGAGATGTTTGCTGAATGAATCAACACGTGAATGTCTTTCCTCCGGGTCTTTGCTCTGGACTCTCCTGCAGCAGAAACAAGCTATAAATCCTTTTGATATTCAGCTGGCCTCACCGTCCATTCCACAAGTAAAGAATGAAGAGAAAAGGCCTCTGATTGCAGCAAAGGGAAGACAAGCCAGGGAGGGAGCAGCATGGCCCAGAGTCAATGAAGAAGCCAGGAAAACTTGATGGACAGCTTTGGGGATTCCTGTCAGTGTTATTATTTACACGTATTTACATATAATATTTCACCGGATGAGTTACAACTGGATTATTCCCCAAAGGATCCGAGAGAGAGGTCAGGACTAAATTGCTTGCCCGAATGAGTCCAGATGAGCATAGCACCATTCAGCGCTGGAGGGAAAAGGAGTAAAATCAAAGCGTGTGTGTCTGCACCTCTCCCCCTCCCCAGGGCCCTTGCGAGGGTGCTCAGAGGAATCCAGGAATGCCTGCTGCAATACCCAGCCCCTGTTGCTGCTAGAGTCTGGTCTCCCCCGGGGGCCCTGCTGCGAGGGAGAGGCTTGTTTCATCACCCCTCTTCCCCCATAAGCTATTTTTAAGCCGGCTGTGTTATACCCCAAGCTTCCGGGCCAGATCCGATCAAACCTCAGAAGCAGGCTTTCTATCCTCCTCCCAGAATGCTTCACTTAAAGGGGTTTGGCCTTTGAAATTTTTATTATTATTGGCATTTGAAATTAACTTATGTAAGTTGTCTTATTCACCGACAACATCTTTTCTCGTTTTCTGACCTTACCTTATTGTTTCTAGGAGGAGCCTCTGAAATCAATACTCACAAACATGCTTGGACCTGAGGAGACAGCCTTCCCCAGTGCGTTCCCAATTCCAGCACCTTAAGGCACCCACCGCGGGGGCTCTACCGTCTCCTGCCTGCTGGTGCCCGTAGGCCAGGCAGAGAGAGGAAATGTCCTGGGGCTCTCTCCTGCGGTTCTCATCTTTAAAAACAGGCTGCTTTTGACAAAGGCAGCACAGCCATACTGACCTCCCTGACAGAGACGGCATTGACAAAAGGTCTCTCTCTGTCCCCTCGGAGCTGGACATGGGGGTGAATAAACCTGATTCAATCCTTATTAGATAATGTTCCATTTTGAAATACCTTTGCTTCAAACTGTCTGGGATGTCATATTCCTCACTAGGAACCACTCTACCCAGTATTGTAATCAGACTGATTGGGAGAGAGGGAAGGAAAAAAAAAATAAAAAGCACGTGAATGAAAGAGAAAAAATGATGTTCAAAGATATGATATTAAGTGCAAGAGTAATTCTGGATTAGAAGGGAATATTGAATGCCTCCAGCCGGGGAGGGCCAGGAGGGGGAGGAGGGGTGCACGCTGCATTCCAGCAGTGGGGCAGGATGGCAGGCGGACAGACTGACGGCGGGCGGGCAGGTGGTGGACCTTGAGGAGCTGCAGGAAGCTCTGCAGCAAAGCGGCCCCCGTGCATCGAAAGCCGTGGCCCCAACCGCTGGGGGCAAAGGGAAGGCTGCCCTTCCCAAAGCCAGAGCCTGCACGACTGTGCCCCTGCATTCCTCCAGTCCCCCACTTCCCGCTGGCACAGCCCCAGCCTGCGGGGCTCCTGCCATGCCCGCTGCACCCCTTGATTGATGGGGAGGCGGCAGCTGGGGAATGAGCCGGCGGGCCACAAAGGAGAGAAGTCCACTCGCAAGCTGCCGGCAGCCGCTCCACTCGTTCGGCCTTTTCCTCCTGCGGGAAGCCGGGGGTCTGTTCAAAGGGCACTCGAGCCCCCCTTGGCCGCTCCGTAGCGGGAGCGGGAAGGGACGCATGGATACGGGGTCCTGGCCAATGAAGACTTCTGCAGGAGGCCCCCACTCTGGAGAGGACTGTACAGCCCCGCTCCATTCCACCCACCACGAGCACCCGGGCCGGTGGGGCTTATTGCCTCTGGGGGCTCAAGAGAGCCGGCCCGGTGTGGAACAGTTCTGGGACTGGGCCAAAGCCGTGGCCGAGGGGAGAAGAGAGGGCAGCTGGGCTGCAGGGTCAGCTCGCTGTGGCAGTGGCCGCTCGTCTACCCTGCAGGTGGAGGAGGTGACACTGTGGATGAACCCGAAAGCCTAGATGCTAACATTCCACCCTATGCACAGTTCCTGAGACCGTGACGGGCATCTGTACCACGCCTTCCTCTGTGGTGACATGGTTAATAAATGACAGCTCGCTGGTGTCCTCCCGCATTATGACTGTGAACGTCATCACCATCTGGTCTCCCTTCCACCTGTGAGCCCATGAGTCAGTGCCGCCGGGGCCACCCCCAGCCCACACGGCCACAAGGCGGCACGGGGACGGGTCTGGACCCCGGAGCCACGGCAGAAAGGGGAGGCCCACGGAGGTCACACCTGCTGCAGCCAGCCTGCCCTCTGGGTCCTAAACTGCAGCCCATCCCCGGGTTCTTCACCCTCTGTGCTCCCCCAGCTTTTGTCTGCTCTTCCTCCCCCAGCTGTTCCATTCAGCAGCCCCCCAGACAACCTGCTCTCGCTGCAAGGAGGCCTTGGAGCGCCCATTAAGGCGAGCGGTCAAAGGCCGGCCCAGCACGTGCCACATCTTATCGGCCCATCTCAAGATCCTGCTCCTCCTGGCTTGGGCAACAAAAAAGGGGGCGGCCCCGGGTCCACCGGCTCCCCGTGGCCCTGCACACAAAAGGGCGGCGACAAAGACATTTTCCGGGATGGCAGGTGTTGGTGTCGGATTCCGCCCGGAGTGCACGGGCAGAAGAAAGGCGAGGCTGGGTTTCCCCGGGCAGCACAGACATGCAGGGGCAGGAGGGTGGGCAGGGCCCCTCGGGAGGGAAGGTGGGAGGCAGCAGGCACTCGAGGGGACATTTCAGCACGGTGTTAGCCCTGGTGGAGGGTGGGTTAGTGAATTCACGCACCCCTCCCCAAGAGCAGGGTGGCTGGGCAAACCCCAAGCATCAGTCTTACCTTGCTCAAACATCGCAATGAGACCTTTACATATTTTAATCTGGAAGGAAAAAACATGAAATCAAATGAATACAAGCCCAGCACACCCACAGCCCGACCTGATAATGAACACAGTGCTAATAATACATTTATTCCTACGCTGCCTGAGTGTTGTCACAGCTTTGGAGATCATTACGAACTGAAAATTCACTTAAAATTCTACTTGGCAGGACAGAATTCTAGCTGCCATCACATTTACAAACGTGAAACGAGAGAGACAATAGTGTTCCTAGGATGCGTTGTGTAGAAGCTGCTGGGAGCTCTACAGGCACAGGGCGACACTGACCACCGGACCCTTTTCCTGGTGCCCCGTATTTGCTGACTGATTTGGTCTAAAATACATCAAAGACTAAGAATGTTCAAGATGAGCGTTAGGAATTCAATGGGCGACCTGAAAAAATACTTGCCAGGCTCTAAGTGTGCAAGTTTGCACGCCTCTTCATTTCATTTCACAGGTTTCTGAGGTGTACACGGTGTGTTAATTTAGTACTAGTGTCACCTGTGGTGTGACAGTCCCTGGGGAGGAGGCACACAGCCGGCGGTGTAGAGGGAGGCCGGGAGGGGGACCCTGCAGTGGGAAATCAGGCTGCGAGCTCACCCTCCCTCCCAGAGCAGGAGGATCTCAGCAGACACGCTGACCCTGAGAGGGGACCTGAGTTTTACGGACTTGGTGACAGGTTTTCTTGATTTCCCCCCATCCCTCCCACAGACAGTCTATTTCCTAGGTGGGTTTCCCTTAGCAAGTCCTCAGCCTCATTCTACACCAGGCGTTGTACCTCCTCACCCCAACCCCCACAGCACTCCTGAATTCAGTGTCACTAGACCACCATCAAATCTGGACAAAGGACATTCATCAGTGACACGGACTGTTGTTTGCACGGCCACAGTCGTAAACTTGGGTTGTCTGCTGACCCTGCCTGCCAAGGTTGGCACAGCGAGCAGGGCCAGTTTCTGAGACGGTGGTTCAGAAGGCCGTCAGGAGGACCGCTGACATAGTCTCAAGTGGGGCTCTCCAGGAGAAATGAGCACTTCCATGATCTAGTGAAAATTCATCCCCCCGCAGAATTACTTGGGGTTAGGAATTTCAGGATAAATAACTGATCGTGGATGATCGGTCTTACTTGATTTCCAACCACTGTCACCTGCTCCTTCTCTATACGTGGATAGTGCTCCAGACCACAGGAAGTTCTTGCGACTGTGTTGATTGCTGGTAACAGACTAGAATGTTTTCCGTGGATCTTGGATAATGCGATGATCTAGAGTTCCTGTTTTCTCCCAATGCACTGTGCTGTAGCACTCCATTTCTTCTCATGGAAAATGGCAGACGTACAACATCTCTCCACGGGTCTGTCTTCCTTGAGTTGGGGAGGCCCAGCTTTTCAGGGCACCATGCTACCTACCCTCTCCAGTGTGAGCAAAGGGTCTCTTCATGAAGGGGCTCCTTAGCCTCCCTCCCCTGCAGCCCCTTCAGCGCTGGTTATGCTGGGCGTACCAAGAAAGCAGATGGCGCAGCTAACAATGGAGGACTTGTTTGTAATTGCTGATGAGGACTGGTTTGCTCCTCTCCCCAGTGCATCCCCAGATGCAGCCTGGTGTGGTGTGCTGGACCAAACAGAATGTCTCAGTAACTGCCAGTCCATGGGTGAGTTAAGGAGATGCAAAGACAGAGACAGTTGGGGGCTGCCTTAATTATTCCATGGGGCTCAAATGTCACTTGCCCTTGACACACAGGCAGTGCTTACCCAAGGGCGGGGGCCCACACTTGGAACAGAGGAGTAGGCTGTCAGCTTCCTGATAACATCCCTGGGGGTGAGCATGAGGTACCAACTAGCCTGGGCAGCTTTGGAAGGCACCAGAAGAGAGCACACGGGGCTTGGAGATGAGGGACGGGAAGAGAACAGGAGGCGCATGATGCTTAGGGGGGTGGGGGAGAGACACAGAGCATAATTATTTCATCTTTTCATCAACTGGGCACCTGAGGTGTGCCAGGTTCTGTTTCAGGCTCTTGGTTACAGCCGTGAACAAAGCAGATGAAGCTCTTGCCTGTGGGCCCTTTGGTGGAGGAGTAGCGGCATGCATTCTAGCAGAGTAATATCACCCCTTGGGGGGCAAAAATATCTTATTTTTTACACGTCGAAAGCCCTGATGTAGGTATGGTAAATAAACAGACACACAGGATTTCTGGAGTGTTTCGGGGGGAGGAGACAAATGAGGAAATTGGTCGGAGGTCTTGGGGACCTCCGTGGTGGGGTGATTGTGAAAAAGAGCTTGAGCCACATTGGGTGGGAAGGTTAATATGTGCATTACATTCAAAGTTGTTCTTACATGTGAGTGGTGCTGGGACTCGGGGATAGGCTCTGCTCGCGTCTAAGAGAAGCAGAGTGGGGCCCCTCTGGAGGGAACCATCCCCATGGCAGGCGACACCAAGGGGCTAAACTGCAGCCACTCAGTGGCTCTGAGTGGAAAATCCAGAAGCCACTCTTAGAGAATGATGTCCTACTTCGTGGGCCTCCTCGTGCAGCTTCTGGGCTTCTCCGGGTATCAACGAGGATTTGCTAAAACACAGGAAACAATAGTCTTGATCCGAGATGTGCTGTGTTCCACACAGCTCTGCCTCATGGAGGCTTTTCAAGAACCGGTTGGTCTTTTTGTGGCATGTGTTCTCTGGCAGGCCTCACTGGGGGAGCGGAAGACCAAGGATTTGAACTGAGCTTCCTATCTCCGAAGAAAGGCTGCCATCTGGGACGTCACTGGGGATGACACTGGGCAGGGTCAGACAGGAAAAGTGGTTGCTTCTCCCTGGGTCCCTGTTACTTAACAGTCAGTGTGGAAAATGATTAACTGGTCCAAGATAATTAGGGAAGGGAATGATTTTGCGAGCTGGCATGGCTGAGGGAGAGAAACAGTGGACGGCGGTTCCAGCTTTAGGCGCACGCTAAGTATCCTCCCAGCAGGAAGGCGGACAGAGCGGGAGATCAGAGAGCTGTCTGGGCTATTCAGACCCCTTGGAATGGCTCTGAGGAAGGGAACAGGTGCAGCCGTGGATGGGGTAAGCCTACATGCTCAACTCAACACTGGCAACTCAAGACCAGTGGGAATTAGCCAGCTTAATTAACATTTCCAAATGGCCCAAGGATGGCTTCCAGGTATTTCCAACCCAGCAGCAGTGGCTGTGTCCTGGCCCTGGCCCTGGCTCTGGGCTTCCTCTTCTTGGTCGTTGGTCTTGCCCATCAACTTTGGTTCTGAATCAGATAGCTGGGACAGCTGGACCAACAGGCGGGCAGGCAGGCAGAGAGTGCTAGGTCTTGTGCGCCTGGACGTGCATACACACCGGAACGGGGGCTAAGCAAGCAGGTGGAATGCTCATGAAGTCTTCTGGCATTCTTCTCTATCCCTTCTACAACTATAATGTACTTGTATGGCTCTATGGCGAAACTGAAGTAAATTATACCTTTAAGAGTAATATCTTGGTTTCAACTTTTCTCGTCAGGCCCTCGTGGGGACAGGTTTCTAGATCGTCTCGCTATCTCACAGAGCATGAATACAAAGATCTCAGTTACATCTTAGCCGTGACAGGGCTGTTCGCTGTACCAGACTGAATTCACAGCTCAAAAAATGGCAAAACAGTACAGATATGTTTATAGCAGCAATATTCCTAATAGCCAAAAAGTAGGAATACTCTAAATGTCCATCAACTGATGAAGGGACAACCGGAATGTGGCCTACCCTTACACTGGAATATTTATTTGGCAATATAAGCTACCACACGGATGAGCCCGAGGACATGCTGAGTGAAAGAAGCCAGTCACCAGAGACCACATACTGTGTGGTGCCATTTATACAAAATGTCCAGAATAGGCAGATCCGGAGAGACGGGAAGTAGACTAGTGGTTGCCCAGGCTGGGGTGGAGGGCAGTTCGGGGGGAGTGGGGATTGACTGCTAGCAGGTTTATATTTTTTGTTTGTTTTAGGATGAATTAAAAAGTTCTAAAATTAGACTGTGATGATGGTTGCACCGTTTATACTTTAAACGGATGAACTACATGGTAGGTGAATTATATCTCAATAATGCAGTTTGGAGAAAGTGGCAAAAAAGAACAGAAGGTGATCTGGGCAGCACCACTGTTACTTCGATTCCAAAAGGGACACAACAGAAGTGGCTACAAGTTTTGGAAAAATCAGATGCCCCCGTGGGTGCCCAGGGAGACAGGGGGACAGGGGCTCCTAGCGGAGGCCAGCAGCAGCTCTCCTTCTGTGTCACCCCACACACTCTCAACCGTCCTCAGAGCAAAGAAAATGTGGCTGCCCCTCGGACCACACACTACTCTTCCCTTCAAGGTTCTCTCGGGTTTATCCTAACTTGAGTTCATCCGTGCTATAAACACCCAGGAGTGGCCTGGGGTGGCGAGGTGGGATTACAGTGTAATTCTCCGCAGGACACACTAGGATTCTGTGCGCCACTCGGGATGACTTTTTATGTTCTCTAATAATCAGCTGCTCAGGAAAACGTAGCAGTGACGTCTGTGGTGACTTGAGGGAAGACAACGAGTTCCAGGTATCTGTCTGAGGTGTCTGCGGAAACATCAGAGAAGCAATGGGACTGTCTGGTTGTTTCACTGATGAAAGCTGCCCTGTTGTCTTCAGACACGAAGGAAGCAGTTTCCTTCCACAGTTAAGATGTTTTCTATATGTGAATTCTTTCTGTGGTGCTTCATTTGCCTTCTAAGGTAGACAAGACTTTGGTTAACTTTCAGTTACATTTCTCAGTTACCTGTGCCAAAGTGGGTGTGCATTTGCCACTGGACACACTGTAGAGGTCAGAAGTCCTATAAAATAGACCTTTCTGCCTTTGGGGAGGAGCACTTTGCCTTTGCCTCAAAAGAAGGGCTCCCCCCACCACAAGCAGGTACCAAGAAGCAGGGGGTCTCTCTGGGTGGGCGACAAGTCTCATCTGGCTAAGCACCTGAGCCCTGGTCTCAACATGACCAGCCGCCTGATAATGAAAAAACCAACCCTCCTCAGTTCCCAAACTGCCAAAGAGATGAATCTTGCTCTGTGGAGGGCAGACTGTGGGGAAAGTGTGCAGTAATGTGATTTCTACACATACGTAAAGAGCCTTTACTACTCATCGATTATTCTAGAGACTATTTTTCTCAGAGCAAAACAATGCCAAGGAACCTTAATTCTCGTATCCTAGCTCTTGTGGATCATCGTGAGTCCTTTTATGTGTCTTCAAACAATGTTCTGTGTACCCGGGATGGTGATCAACCATGATTCTTCTTGTTAGCCCATGGGTTCCTGACCACTAGATTCTGGTGTGAGTCCGGGGGTTGGCGGTGGGAGTCTTAAGCAGGTGGGGGACGTGCGACTGCAGGTCAAAGTTCTGCCCCATCTCTTTTTCACCTTCTTCCTCTGACCACACAAACCTTCCCCCACAAGAGGTAGGTGTCACCATGCTCCCCTAACCTGTACAGTCCCAGTTAGGGGCTGCATTCTGTGGCACTGGGGGTAGGGGTTGTCACTGGGGGCCCTCTAGCAGCCCCATGGAGAATGTTCAGGGGGAACATCTCTTGGACCACAGCATGCATTCATTAGTCAACATGTATTCTGTGCCTGCTTTGTAGTAGGGGATGGGAATACATGGGGAACAAAATCTTATCTAACTAGTCTCCCTCCTGTCCCTCCCCTGGAATATCCTCCCCACAGGAGTCAGAGTGATCTTTTTAATCAAGAATCATATCATGTGACCCCACTGCTTAACACCCTCCAGGAGCTGCCCAGCTCCTGGTCTTTCCCTAGGCCTGGGGGGCTGTTCTGACCTTCCTCCTCCTCCTTGCCCCCTTGCTTGCTCTACCCTAATCACGCTGGGCACCTCACTATTCCTCAAATGTGTCAGAAAAGCACCAGCCTCAGGGCCTTTGCATTTGCTCTTCCCTCTGCATGGAGTGCTTTCCCCCAAGATTTAAATGGCTCACTCCCTCACTTCCTTCAAGCCTCTCTTCAAATTTCACCTTCTCAGTGAGGCCTTCCCTAACCCCCATTTTATTTACTTTTTTTCCAAAGATTTTATTAGAGAGAGAGAGTGTGAGTGCACGAGTGGGGGTAGGGGCAGAGGGAGAGGAGAAGCAGACTCCTCACTTAGCAGGGAGCCCGATGCAGGGCTAGGTCCCAGGACCCTGAGATCATGACCTGAGCTGAAGGCAGACGCTTAACCCACTGAGCCACCCAGGCGCTCTCCAGGCGCTCTCCCGTCCCCCATTTTAAAGGGCACCCCAGAGTTCCTGACAGGAGACCAGCGTCTTTCTCACCCATCTGAAAGATAAGCCTCAGGGAGGGTAGGACTGCTGTTTTTCCCATTTCTATACCTTCCCTATTAGTGCACAGTAAATATTTATGGAATGAATGCCTGAAGGCCCCAGCCTTTGTGGGGCTATGTGATGATGTTCCGACGAGTGAAGCCACAGTTCCCATCTACTTAGGCTGTACCAAAGGTACGTGTGTGTCCCCAGGACTTGAGTTGGACTGAGTTTTAATATCTAAATATGGCCTCTGGCAAGTCACCAGCTTTGGATAATTGGAATAAAGAGCAGAGTCAGCCTAGTGGCCCGAGGAGTCCCAGTTCTGGCTTCTTCCTTTCTTCTCTGTGGTCTCCCTTCTCTCTGGGACTGTCGCCCTGACTGTTGCCCTGATGTCGCCAACATCCGCTGGTCAGGAGAGCCTGGACTCAGAACGCTGCATGCCCAGATGTTACAGAGGGCTCTGCCGTTAACCAGAGTCGGGCTGTTTCTCTAGCTGCTTCTCCGAGCCCTGGGGACAGAGCTAGGGAGCAGGGTTTCCCTAACTACCGCGAACGGGCTCTGGGACGCAAACCAGCTGTAGGGTCTGTCCGGACGTATCTCAGCAGCCGCGGCAGGAGAACCTGCCCTCGTTGGTTTTGCCTGAGATCAGGGCAGGGGGAACAGGACCCTGCAATGCAAGTCCTGGACGACCTGTAGCAGCTTCCTCACCCTCAGGCAGTCTCAAGGTCAGACGACCTTGCTGGAGAGAAGAGACAGGCTGGGTGACCGTGTAGGCCGAGGACGCTGCCACAGGTAACGGCTGAGCACTGGGGGGTAGTGGGTAGGGGGTAGGGGGAGGAACGCCAGAGGGGCCTGGTGTGGGGACACAGGCAGGGGGATGTGTCCTCTATGCATCTGGGATTTTATTGTCTCATATTCCTGAAGTGGCCAAAAAATAGGGTTTTGCCTTTTCTTTTTTTTTTTTTTAAGATTTTATTTATTTATTTGAGAGAGAGACTGAGATAGAGAGAGCATGAGAGGGGGGAGGGTCAGAGGGAGAAGCAGACTCCCCGCCGAGCAGGGAGCCCGATGCGGGACTCGATCCCGGGACTCCAGGATCATGACCTGAGCCGAAGGCAGTCGCTTAACCAACTGAGCCACCCAGGCGCCCGCCTTTTCTTTCTTTCTTTACACTCTTTACAGAGATGCTGTGAGGTTTCTTCTGTGCTGAGAAATGAATTTTGGCCATGTCAATGCTATAAATCTGTTATTTTATTTTTAAACAAAGTTGACTGGCATGTTTCCCATTTTTTAGGGATTTTTTTTCTCCCTGGCCTTTTGAGGGCCTTTGAAGCTTAATTGGAGAAAAGTAACCAGCTTTTCTCTTTATTATTCTATGCAGAGGTTTACTTCCTGGTCATCATCATATAGCCTTCTGGAAAAGGGTAGTATAAAATATTCTTTCTTTTTCCATCAGCAGACTTAAATGCTAGTAAGAGAGCTTCCATTTGGCCTCTGTTTTGGTTTAGTTGTTGCTAAACAGAAATTCAAGCAAAACCATGGAGTTTTCCAGGAGCCCACCCTACCGGCTTGTGTTTGCACCTGTTCCACCTGTTAGAACCAGGAGAACACGAGGGCCACAGCCGCGGTTCACAAGGAATGTGAACATGGGGTGTCAGAAAGCTCCAGGTTCTTCTGAATCAAATCCTCAAGGTTATTTGAAATAAGCTTTAATTAAGAGTCATTTCCAAAAATTGTCTCTGAGAAAAATTCTCGGTATCTGCCGGCCATCTCTTGGCAACTGCGAAAGTGTCACGGGAACCGTAATTAGCAGTTAGGCAGGGAGGAAGATGCCACTTGCATTTAAAACCTTGTAAGGACTGAGAAATCAGAACTAAACTGAAGATGGCATTTCACAGAAAAAGCAGCATCTTCAAGTTCTTCCAAAGGAACAATTTAAATGTGATGTCAATACTTTAGAATGAATAATCTTGGGTCCCTTCCTTTTCTGGGCATCTGTGAACACCCCCAACCTCTGTACCAGCCCCAGGGACAGGAGGGTCCCCACATGGCCTCCGAAAGGAGTTATTTCTTCCTCTGTGCTCTTCCCACGTTGACTGTCCCTCATATTATTCTTCTTGTCCATGGCCTCCCAGTTCTCAGACATCTCAATTCTTAGCCAATGTGGGAAAGTTGGAAATTGACTGGCGGGAGACTTAGCAGTGTATCTAATACATATTAGGTAAGTTTCCCGTCTCTTCCAGGCTCACAAGGCAGATGGCACAGCTCGTATCAGGGAAATCTCAACCCAACTGACCCAAACCATTGGCTCACTGTATCTTTCTTTCTTTCTTTGAACTGTATCTTTTAAATATGTGGTGACGGTTTGGAGGTAACTCATCTGGGCTTACTCATAAGTAGCCATGTTTTAGTGGTTCATGAATATCTGCTTTTCCCTAACAAGATTGCAAGCTCCAAAAGGGTAGGGGAGACATTGAAAGTGAAGCTTTCGGAGCCTTTGTGTTCCCTTAAGGTGCCCAGCACAATGCCGAGGGCAGGGGAGGGCAGGGCCAACTCAGAGATGGGACAGGGAGTACCATCATTTCCTATCTGTCCCCTCTCTTTCTTCCCTCTCCCTGAGCGGACACTGAGGGGAATAAAAGCATTTTAAGAGGAAAAGAGGGATGAATAAGCATGAAGCAAAATCTGGTGCTAAACAGGGCAATGAAGAATTCTCTTTAAAACCCACAATACTGTTTGTGGAAGTATCCCGCATGACATTTCAGTTATTCGAACTGCATTATGCGGTCTGTGGAGTACCCAGGCCCTGGCTTCCCCTGCCTTTCTCACACCAGGCTTTGGTCATATTCCTTATCACCGGTCCACTTTCACTAGGAAACTGGGAAGGGGGGGGGTGCTCTGAACACAATCACAGGAGTTCGTGCTGCCTCTGCCTCAGGCCCAACACACATCTGTGGCCTGGGGACAAGCAACAGGCTGGATCTTTCTATCCACATTTCTATTGTATTCCTATTGCATATGTTTTAAGAAAGAAGTTACACGTGTTATTCTCTAAGGAATTTACTGCCCATTATAGACAGAACACACACGTGTGTGCACGCGTACACACACACACACACGATTTACATAGGCTAAGAAAAACCAAGATAGAAGTAATGACAAGTTAAATGGCACTAAAATGAGGACCTGAGCATTACAGAGATGCCTTGACAGTGGTTCTCAGTCCCGCCTGCATAGGAGAATGCTCTCAGGAGTTTTTAAAAGAAAGTCCTCATGCCCAGGTCGCACCCCAGACCAATACATGCACCTCCCTGGTGGAGGGTCATGCAGGGATTTGCAGGTGGTCCAGTGCGCTGCTGGACCCAGCACCACTGGGCTTGGGCGATGGGATTATGGGTGGTTTAAAGAAATCCTATGGATGCCTTATCCCCTTTTCAAGAAGAATACATTTTTAGTTTTAAAAAATATGTCATAGGGGGGCCCTGGGTGGCTCAGTCAGTTGATCGTCCAACTCAGTCAGTTAAGCATCCAACTCTTGATTTTGGCTCAGGTCATGATCTCAGGGTTGTGAGACCGAGCCCCGTGTTGGGCTCCACACCCAGCAGGGAGTCTGCTTGAGATTCTCTTTCCCTCTCCCTCTGCCCCTTCCTCTAAAATAAATAGTTAAATCTTAAAAAAATATGTCATATGCAAAGGGGGTCAGAATTGAGCTGGTTATGTGGATAGGAAGATCTGGATTGGCTCTTCAAGGGACTACTAGGATGGAAGAACTGAGTGGGGTGGTTAGCTGTTTGCAGGCCACGTGGCAACACTCATTTAGCTACAGCCAAGTGTTCTGAGGGTGTCGAGTGGAGGTGGCCCTGAGTTCTTGAATAGACAGTGAAATAAGAGAATGTGTATTTAAGGGAAACTTCTGGATGATCTAAATGGAGTTCTGAGCTTTCATCCAGGTCTTTAACTAACATCAATAAAAAGTCAGCAGCCACGGCTCTGATGAATGGGGTTGTCCCCACAGGGTGAGCACTGGAATGGTATTTCCATAGTAGGGGTCCCTGGCCTGCTCTCCCCTTCTAGGAGACAGGCCAATGGGCAGACAGCGGTGTATTCCAGGATGAGAAAGGAAGAATCGGGAGGCACATGTTCTAAGAGGAAGGTAGAAGGAAGACAGGCTGGAAGAGGTAGAGGGTTGCATGGGATGGAGTGAGGAAAAACGTGGGCATGACAGCCCAGCAAACACCAGCTGAGGGGCCCCTATGTGCCAGGCAC
This sequence comes from Leptonychotes weddellii, assembly GCF_054177405.1. Classification (NCBI taxonomy): domain Eukaryota; kingdom Metazoa; phylum Chordata; class Mammalia; order Carnivora; family Phocidae; genus Leptonychotes; species Leptonychotes weddellii. The sequence continues at coordinate 39,741,290 of NC_138378.1, forward strand.
TGTGCTCATCTCTTTACACATATTAACTTGCTGAATCTTTATGAACACCCTTTAAGGAAGGTTCTTATTAGACCCATTTTACAGAATCAGACTGAGCCACAGAGTGACAGGTAACTTGGCTGAGGCCACATGCTGGAGCACAGAAGACTCTAGCTAACTGGCTGCAGAACCCAGCCTTCTCAGGGGAATCCCACCTCCCTGCATGGAGCCGCCAAGGCAGCTGGGGAGGCTGATGCCAGGTAGAAGGTTCCGGCCGGCGTTGAGCAAGGAGGACAGGAAGACAGTAGAATCTGAGAGACTGAGGTGGCTGTATGTGAGGACGAAAAGCAAAAGAAGGCAAGCCTGGGCTGCATTAAATACTGAGGAAGGAAAATTTGCAAACCCTGGCAATGGCGTATAAAGGATTAAAGGTTTGCTGATGGCCACTGGCATCTGTCTTTATTCCAGGTTTCGGCAGCAGTGTGTGGGTGCATGGGCTCTGGGCCCAGGTCCTGGCTGTGTTCCTAGCACCCCCAGAATATCAGAAGCCCTTCTAGGTCTTGGGATGGTCTGCCTGAACCCTTGGGGCCTGACGTAGCCAGGGCATGTGGAAGCCTCTGAGGCATGTGTTCATTACATGAAGTCAGAGTATATTCTGGGCTTCCCTTCCCTCATCCGCTCCATGTGGTTGGTTAGAAATGGGAATGAGAGGACTTCTGGAAGGGTTTTGCGGCCACAACTACGAGGCCGCCCCACAGACTGGCACAATGACACGCGTGTGCTGGCCAGTGCAGTTATAAACGGTCACCCGAGTAACCAATAACCACAGCATCATCTACCAAGAGCTGCGGTAATCTGAGTTTCTGCTGCTTACGTTTCCAGCACTATCACTTTCCCAGACTTCATTCTTATCTTATGAAGACTTTTTGAAGAACAATGAGGAAGGCACAGCTTTCCTGAACAGGCTATGTAGGAAAAACACTGATATAGTACCGCTTCTCTCCTCTCAGAGAGGTGACATGGGTGTTGGACATTGAAAAACTCTTATAAGTGGCTGGCTAGGAACTCTGTGACCAATGTAACTGACAGCCAATGTCTGGTGACAGCTTACCAAGGAGGGGATGGTGGTAACCATCTGAGTCTTGGATGACGTCACTCACAACTGACTCCACTTTGGGAAGAAAAGAGAGCGTAGCACAAGGGGTGAGGGCCCCACTGCCAACTTGCCCATGGCCTTCAGTTGTCCCTTCATGGCCTGGTCTTCAGCCTACTCAAAATCCATGTCAAGGGGTGAGGCTTGATATCTCCGGAAGCTTCCTCGAACATTCTACGATGTTCTTTGTTGGTTTCAGCAAATTTATGAGGAGGGTGAATATATAAGTGCTACCGATCAAAACCTTATGAAGAACACTTTAACATGGAGGGAGGAACGGAGGAAGGAGGGCAGAGAGAGATGGAATGAATCTGTAACATGACCACCCTCAATGAATGGGGAAAATCTGTCATCTTTGGGGGGTTATAGTGCAGTGTCTGGGGATCAACCTGATTGCTATCTGCCAGCGAACTGGCCACACTGGGATCGGCGTGCAGAGGGGCAAGCCTACAACATCCTGGCACACGTGAGCACTGAGCATGGTTCGGGGCTCCAGCAAGTGGAAGCGGGGTGTAGCTTTACTCCTCTTGTCAAAGGCTGGTGGGTTATAAAAGCGGCTTTGTGTGGCACTGAGTTGCCAGATTCACTTTGGGACCAGTACACCTGAAGTCTTATGAGGGTCACCAGAATGACCCAGTAACATCAGGCAGTCTTCTGATAGTTTCTGTGAACTTAATTTGATTTTGTTATAGGGGAAAATTACAGGAGTCTTTTTTATCAGGTAGGTGAGCATAATAATCCTTTCCAAGAGGGCACCCGTGCACGTCGTGAGCGTGACCGATGAAAGCCTACGGTTTTGTGCAAGAGTCTCGGTGGCAGAAGCATCCTAAGACCGACTCAGACTAATCTGGGTTAAGCTCCAAATATGACCTACATTAAAAGTGGCAGAATCTGGTGGAGCCTAGTGAGGAATTTCCTCCCACTTGTTCTAAATCCTGGAACCTTTACCATCTAGCCTATCATGAAGGAGGAAGTATTTTTGACCATATCTTGGAGAAATCAAATGTGTTTATGTAGGGCTCACAAATAAACAAAGATTTGTGCTCCCTCTGCTGGCTCTCCACAGCAATATTAAAGCAGAAAGGAACCAAAAACAGTGTTGGCATGTTCAGCAAACAGTTGATTTGCATATACTGAGAACAACTCGTTTAATTTGGTTTGGGACATTCTTTGGGGAAAAAAAAAAAAATCAATCTTTTTTAAAAGATTTTATTTATTTGACAGAGAGAGACACAGCAAGAGAGGGAACACAAGCAAGGGGAGCGTGAGAGGGAGAAGCAGGCTTCCCACGGAGCAGGGAACCCGATGCGGGGCTTGATCCCAGGACCCTGGGATCATGACCTGAGCCGAGGGCAGACGCTTAATGACTGAGCCACCCAGGCGCCCCCCAAAAATCAGTCTTTATGAGGGTCTGACCAAGGTACTTGGAAATTCTTAAAATTAGATATTAAATTAGACATACCTGTAGTCCTCCACTACCAAACTGGAAGCTGTGACTGTAATAGTGATTTGGGGATTCATTTATCAACAGACACAAGTGGATTCCTCCAAGGTTTTAAGGTCCAGACACAACCTTTAAGGCAGTTCCGGGGGCGGGGGAATCTAGGGTTCAAGCTCAAGTTTCTTTTTTTCTCCTCTTGTTTATAAGATCAGCTTCCAAAAAGTAAAGATTTATACTATTTATATCCTTTCCGATAATGTCAAACATTAGACTTGATTTTCCAAATCATTAGCATGCCGAAGAATGACCTCATGGTGAACAGATGCACTTGGCTGTGAGCTGCAGTGATTACATCAGCCCCGCCCAGCAGTCGAGGGCGCCCATTCCAGTTAACCCTTTGAAGGCCTCTCTGTTGGCCCCCCTTCCTTGGAAACATGCATGAAAACACAAGCCGAGTCCCTCACCCCAACATGCGTGTGTGTTAAATGCACGTATGTACGTGCATAAACATATACATGTATGTAAACACACAGACACACACACACACGTGTGTGTTAATTGCAGCCAATATTTTCACACTGGCTACCTTTTAGAAATTGCTGGCCAAAAGGGAAGGAATCAAAAGGAACACAAACTACAGGGCTAAGAAAAAGGCAGCTCAAACACCTATTATACACTGGGTATTATTATCAGTACAGGTAGTGGACGGAATAGGTATGAGGTAGGTGGTATTTTAAAATAACATTTTCTGACTGGGAAAATATATATATATTTTAAATCTCCTTTAAAACAGCTGAGTACCCACATATGAGCCTAACAATCAAAGATGCTATATCCTCATCGGTGGCTGACAGTGAATCATGAGGAGAAGCTCGTGTACGTGGCCAGTGTGCCCCTTCTATGGCTTCCTTGGGTGGCAAGCAACAGCACTGGGGCAGGGGGGCCTACGGAGAAGGCATTTTCCAACAGCAGTGTCTTTGGGCACGAGCCCCTCCCACTGAGCCCATTTCTTACTTATGCCTAGGACTCCGAGGCTGATATTATAGGTCCTCCCTCTAGAAATGGGGGCTGCTTGCTGCTACAAATACAGTGTGGAAGGCATACCGGGTTCAGGTTATTCTCCCTCTGCATTATCGACAAAGTCCCTTGCAGCGAGGATACAAAGAAAACCTGGGAGCCCCTAATTCCTCGGATTGTGCATATGCATGTGAGCAGGAGCCCAAGGCCCCGCTTTGATGGCACTGCTGGCCGAGATGGTCTGATTGGGTCCTAAGTGCACTGTGGGGGCTTAAGCCGCTCAGGGTCAATTTTTCCAGTTGGCTTGCTGCTTGGAAGAGCAGAGTCCACCTCTGTTTCTTAGTTTAAGCTAGCTGGCTCATCTGGGTTTGACTGTGCTTGTCCCAAGAAAATAGGACTAACACTGAAGAAATAAAAAATGTTTTCCTTTGTAAAAGTGGTAACAGGCCGGGATAGGGATTCCTCAAAAGCAAAACTGGCAGGGAAAGGAGGGGAGGATGTGCTTCTGAAAATGTGCCTACTTATGGTCTGGAAATGCTCTGCCCTCACTGCACGGCCCCCCAGTTTCAATCCACATCAAGTTCCTTTCTAGTTCCTTCCTAATCTTTGTTGTGGGCATATATGCAAAGTGGTGATAGAGAACACGGTGCTCAGACTTAAAATCGCATTCATGCATTGGCGTGATATGTATACCAAAAATTTTATCACTTGACACTGAATGCCCTAAACCCTGAACATTGTGAAATGTCATCTGGATGCTAATAATTTGGAAAGAGGAAGACCAGCATTTGTCTTGATACCTCATCTTCGGTTTCACATTCCCTTTGTATCGGTTCCAGTGCCCCCTCATGAGCTATCAGACCCTTATCTGCTAAGTGACTTTGGCAGATGTGATGCTCTTGAAGAAGCCTGTTGGTCACTGCCTCCAAATAGCAGGTCTTGGAAAACCCAAATCACTTCTGGAGACTCACTTAAGATGTTACCTACACACTAGCTCATTTGAGTTGATTTAAGTAATTGTGAGCTTTTGGAAAAGATCAAATTAATTTATACAGATGCTAAAGTATGCACAGGAAACAAAGTTCATCAATATTTGTTTCAGGAACATCTTAATCTGGAGCCTTAAGAATGTGACAGCTAAGGAATGTCAGTATCTAGTTATTATTTAATTTCTTCTAATTTTAAGAAACAAAAAGCTTTCTCAAGAGTTAAAAAAAACAACAACACAAAACCCCCCGCACAGAAAAATTAAGCCCCAGTACCTCATGAGGATGAGAAAGAGCTGAATGAGATCTTTAAAAAAATTAGCTTTGCTACGGATCCTTCATGTTCTTTCACCTACACACTAGAAATGATTTTAAACCTCTAGCCAGAGTGGTGTGAAATCTTCATTTCCCTTGAAACCGTTTTTTTTTTTTTTTTTTTTGGTTTTAGATAGAATGTTGGCAGAGTGTATAAAAGAATTCAATTCACAGCTGTTCTACTTTTTTTTAATGTAAGAAACATTAATCAAAGCTTTAAGTTATAAGCTTTCTCATGTTGTTTAGTATTCCAGTTCAACAAAGATCAATAGAGGCCATCCCCGTGTTTCTTGACGCCTCCCCAGGAAGCAGAGGCGTGATTATGTAAATCGCACAGCTCCCGCACCCCGGCCAGCTTGCTTATCTCTCAGGCCTTCTGCCTGCAGCTCCTGGCTCCCTGAGCAAGTGCAAGCCTCGCCCTCTTATCTCCCAACAAAGCTCGGAGAGGCAAGGATCGAAGCCAGCGATGTTAAACAATGATGCATGGCTGATTGTATTTGTGAGCGATTCATTTCACTGAATTTAATTTTTTTCACTTTGTGTGTAAGATATTTGTTAACAAGTCAGAATCGGAGAAGTAAGGCGGTGTTCAGAGACAACTGACACAGGTTAGAAATCTATTAAGCATGCTAACAGTTGTGTCTACACCGGTGGAAGTAGAGGGAAGCCCCTCATTGAGAATTTCAACATGCATTGACTAAATATCCCATTTACTCTCTGAAAGGCAATTAATCTGTAATTACATGCAGAAATTCACAAGTAATTCTATTCTTTGGGAAAAAAAAACCCCACAGTAATCATATAATCAGTTTAAGTGGTAGTACCCATTTTTTTTTCAAATTGGAAATATAAAAAGAGTAAAACCTAAAAACAAGGACACTCATGGAAATTTCTGAAATTTTCCATTGGCGTAATAAGTGAAAATGATCGAAAGCCAGTTGCTAAACAGGTTCCACGCCAGGTGCTGCTCTAGTCGGCAGCTTGTCCATGTGACACAGACCACTCCAGAGGGAAAGCGTGCCCGCCGCTCTGCTGTAATGACGACCAGGGGACACTGTCCTTCCATTTCTCCTGCATTAATCCCTGACCCGAGTATCTCAGCAGCATAATCCCCATTTAGCATTAGTAGCAACGGCTTCGACTGTGAGGAAGACTTTTTTGATAAGTAAGCACTGATTCGGGCATTGCTTTTAAGCAACATATTCCCAGCTCAGCAAGAAACCCACACTCCTGAATGAACCAGAGCACATTACTGAGAAAAAGTTCATTAACCTTGCTAGTTTCGGGGGTTAACAGGATAGCTGAAGAAAAGCACTGAGTGAACAGCTCGGATACAAAACAAATTAAAATGAATGTCACCATTCCTTTTGATATTCATTAGTTGATTCAGAGGGAGAATGCTCTTCTTAAATTTGCAAGCATTTATCTGTGAAAAACAGGTGTACATCTGCCGCTCGAGTGCGTCCTAAGCGCGGGAGGGCAGAATAATGCAGACACTCACCCGTTCCGCCGAGGGAGGGGCTGGGCGAGGGAGAAAAGACTTGGGCGGCGAAATCCTCAAACGTCATGACTTCTCGGTGGTTCTGAATTATTGCTTCGAGGTACAGGGCTCGCTCTTCGTAGCTGCGGTCACCGGTCAAGGAAGCAAGTGCACGTGTGGAATGACATGCATAACAAATGACACAGTTCACTGTGGTTTGAATACAGTTATGCAACTGTTATGTGTGTTGGTGGGAGGGGGGAAGGTACCTTACAAGTCTGTTACCCATCCTCCCAGGGAATTAAATATGAGTTACAATTAACGGTAAGATTCTGATATTGAGACTTAAGTTTCTCTTAGACTTCGGTGACATCCAACACCAGTATTCCTGAAAAATATGTACATCAATGGTTACAGAATCACAGCAAAAGATCCTCAAGCTTGATCCAAACAAACGAAAACAGAGGCACTGGTTGTGGTGGCATCTCTTTCAGTGTGGGACAGTGTCGGACCTTCCCTTCCCGGGTCAGCAGATAGAACGTTCTAAGTCTCCTAGAGAATGAATTGACACTTGAAGCAGGAATTGGTGGTACACTTTAAAAAAAAAAAAAAAAAAGAGACGATGCACGTCCCAGGGAAGAGGAAGGCCAGGAAGATATGCTCTGAAGGGGCCCCGGTGCCTCCAGCCAGGACAGGCGAGAGCATGAGAAAATAGGAGCTAATAAGTGAGAGACTCTAGCAGAGAGTGCACAATGCAATTTAAAAAAGAAAAGACTATTGCCTTTTAATTAAAACTGCAGTCTGGAACACACACATTCAAATGTGTAATCAAAAACCAGTCACCAATAAAACTTACAAGCGTAACACGCCGAAGCAACTTTCCAGCTGTCTTAATAGGACCCCTGCGTGTGACAGCCTTTCACAGGGCAGAAAGCAAATCTTCCCCTTTTGTGTATGGCTTCTGTTTCCTCAGAAGGTGAATCATGCACTTCCAATAACAGGATAACATCAGAACAATTCGACAGCGGAATGAGGCACCGCACGTATGACTTTGTGAATTAACACTTGGGGAAGTCGGCATGACGTCCCATTTTCCCCTTCCTAGTTATCAATGCCAAAGTTAAAAGACGTGTTTTAGTCATTTTGAAAATCATGCTAATTCTCCAGGAATACAGGGAACGCGGATCACCATCAATCAGTTCATTATTTGCTGCTCTGGAAGAGCAAAAGTCATTTCTAGCATTTCTCATTTTAAAACTATCTTTCCAAAATGACCTCGTCACAAATAAAAGTTGGTAAAAATGATGCTTTTCCAATTAGCTTTCGGTAGTAAGCATGTGACTGAAGATCGGAAAATATTTTTCTATTTTCTTTTGTCAAAGGATGCACACAGATTTCCCCATGCAGGTCCTTTCTCTTCCTCCTCCTTTAATTATAGTCAGAGAAGGAGTTTTTACACCATGAGACCAGAGGCATCCTGGGGCCGTGCTGGCCAACGCCGTAGCCGTGAGCCGCATGTGGTTATCTAAATTTAAATTTAAATTAATTAAAACAAAAAAATAGCAATTCCGTTCCTGGGTCCCACTAGCTGTATTTCAAGCATGAGCTGGGGTTACTGGGCCAGATAGCATGGACGGAGAACACACCCTTTGTCGTGCAAAGAGCTACTAGGCAGCTCGCTTCCAAAACTTCTCTTTAGGCTTGCTCTAGACAACTTTAAAAAAGCAAAATGCCTTTGAGGATGTCAAAAGCGGCCCTGCTGATGGGTTCACAGTGCGTTATGTTCCATAGACGGTCACCACAGCCGAGGGCCTGGGCGGTGGGGGCCTGAACTGGCTTCTCGAATGCAGGCTGAACTCCTGGTGACTCACCCCTACGAACAAACAGGCTGCCAAACTTCCACAGTGAGAGGCGTCCTCTCAGGCCCAATTCTAGAGGGACCCACTAATGCCATTCACGTCTCATTATGAACACGCTTATTCTGCACAGCACTTGGCTGTCGCGCGGCTCGGCCCTCCGTGCACAGCCCCAGCAAGCCGCTGGTCCAGGGAACAGCAGGACGTTAGGCCTGAGTGGCCGTCTGGCGAACAGGCACTCTGACACTAAGCTGGCACGTGCTGGCCCAGCAGGGGCCGAGCGAGGCGTGACAAATTACTCAAAGAGCTGAGCTAAACTTATGGCTGACAACCACCTGAGCCTTAGGACAGCCATGGCCCGCTGTCAACGCGCAATTCATAGCTCCCCCTTTCAGACCGCAGTCTGCTTGAGGGCCCGGGTTAGAGCCGGCGCGGCCCTCTAAAGACCTGTCATGCTCTGCCTAGAATGGTCCTGCTGTTTCCTGAAAGGCCCCACTGCGCCCAACACATCCACATACAGTGCTCGGGACAATGGTGAACAAAATAGAAGTGCGGATGCATTTTGCTAAATATGCTCTGGAAGCCACATATCTGGAAGAGTGGCTGCTATGTTAATCAAGCTCACAGGCAACCCTACAAAGAGACGCCATGTATAATACCACGTAAACAGACCTCAGACAGCAGCCCATCACCCTCATCCGGGAGGACACTAGCCAACTCGTAAGCTTGTCCTTGTCAAGCCTGAGAAATCTGGGCCCCTAAGAGCAAGTCCAGCACTAGAGTTACAGGGGGGTGATAATCAAGTTTTGAGATTCTCTGGCTCAATGAATGTTTATGGTCTGACTCCTAAAACAAGGCACTATGGGAGACAGCACAAAGAGATGCTTCCAGAACCAGATACTAGAGGAGGAAGTGTTTACCTCATAGAAGATTCCCAATCTCGCATTCACGCCCCCAACTGTCACACGTAGCACACACTCCCCCACCCCCAGGCTGGTCCTATGCTGTCACGGGAGCGTTAACAGCGCTAAACTGGGTGTTGTCATTTAGACAAACATCCATTAGGGACTGCGGGGCGACCAGGAGATCACCAAATGCATTTTCACTCGCGGCCCACGCCAGGGCATGTAAACACCATGACAAAAAGAAAACAAACACCACCCCAATCCTGGCAGTGTTTAGAAACAGAGAAGGAGCTCAGGGTGCCAAAAATCATTTCTTTTAGTAGCTTTAAAACACGTAGCTCTGGGATTTAGCGGAATGTATTAGAACTACTAGGTAGGACAATTAGGAGCAGTATCACCTGACATTTTCTTACCTAACTTCTTTAGGGCTTCAGTGCTGGTTGATTTGTATATATAAAAAAAGGCATTTATAACTTAGACATTGAAATGCTTCTAAGGTTCTTCTCATGCATAAGACATGTTAAGACACGAACCGAATGCTGTAATAATGCCATGCAGTGGCTGGTCAGTGCCTCTGGCTGAAGGCAGGTGGCTAAAGGGGCACCTGCACCTGGTCACAAATTCAGTACCTGTTTGATACTGGCCATTGCCCTGCTGTTCTCTTAAAAAGTCCACTAACAAATGTAAAACTTAAATTTTGTTCTGAATTACTATCTCATTCAAAACCACACACAGTAAAGTACTTTCTTAAAGAGAAAATTTTCCCTTTGATTACTCAATTCAGAGAGCATTCAAATTACTACTAGAAACCCTTCTTGGTTTCTAGATCTTTTGAGCTTCTTCAGTGACCTGCTGTGTTTATGTTTTCACGTAAGAATTTTAGCATTTACCAATGTTTCTCTACTTGAATAAAGAGGCTATATATCTTTGCTGCTTACATTTTATCAGAAACTTCCAAGAGAACTTTCTGAGTCCCTCAACACACATTCAGGGGGTTGCAAAAGCCCAAGAATCCAAATCCAACTCCCCAACTTTATTCCGATGAGTATTTGTTTTTATTTTTCGAAACGGTAGCAGCAGCATGAGAGGAAGGAGCTTGCCTTTTGGAGAAGATAGGCCTAGGTTTGAATTCCACTCCTCTCCCCCACCTGCCAGAGCAAGCCGCTCCAAAGCCCCCAGCCTCGGGTGCCTTATGTGTAAAGCAGGGTCACTGAGATCTGCTCTTGGGGCTGCCCTGAGGATCAGATGGAATCATAGAATGACCCAGGTTCCAGTGCACAAGAGAAGCACCATAGATGTGGACTGCCTGCTCCCCTTCCTCCCTTAATGTGGGCTTCTGGGTTCGTCTTCCAGAAAGAACACAGTGGATAAAGTAGGGGGAACCTCTGTGTCAGGCTTTAGGACAAGCAAGCTAGACCCCTGTGAGCCGGGGCAGTGCCATGGCCCCCACAGTACTGATCAGCAAGTGGAAGCGCAAAAGATTCAAGTGATTTTCCAGAGTCACAGTTACTTGGTGGTGCAATTGGGACCAGAACCCAGGTCTTCCAACCTTTACTGCTTTTGGCTAATTTATCTAGATTTCTAGGGTACATGGGATTAAGTTCAGGATTTTGTGCAAGGTTGGGAGCTAAACTAGTGGTGAAGATAAATCAACCGACTTAACTCTACAGGGGTATGAAAATCAACTTGAGTCCGTAGGTTTGAGCTGCATTGACACCCATAGGCCATGCTGACGTTATAAATTCAGAAAAATAACAATTACTTCATTTTCAATTTCTTTCTACTTATTCGGGCTATGGTGTTTGTTGACTGCTGTTTAGGACTTTCAACTTCTTCTCTTGGAATAACTCCTTCTGTTTGTTTGTTTTTAAGGAAAAGGGAGAACTGTTTACAAGAGTCTCTATTGCAGGTTGTATCTTTCTTCAACCCTTGAAACTCTTCTTGCCGGGAACTTCTCTAAGTTTCCAAGGAGTGGGCAACCAGACCCAGCCCGACAAAGCAGCCTTGCAGGAGGCTGCCTCCTGCGGTCAGTATGTGGTTTCCTGCAGTGGTTTCCGTACCTGTCCCTGGTTTTCTTTCTTAACTCACTGCAGCCCCTCATCGCTGACAGAAGCCTGCCCAGAGCTGCTGGCTCTTGTGACTCTGCACACTCTCCTTCCCACGGCAGTGGGAGAGAAGCCAAGTTTCATCACCGCCTGGGAGGGAGGCTTTGGCTAACCCCGGGCCCCTGGGATAAATTGTGGCACTCACAAATTTTGCCACCATTGCTTGTTTGATCCCTTGAGGATGTGACGGGGGAGAAAAGAGAACCCCCTGCTATAGTTACCGCATAGGACCGTCTCATCCTAAGCATCCTTGTATTAGCTTCCCATGGCTGCCGAAAGTGCCCACTAGCGGGGGGGGGGGGGGCTTAAAACAACAGAAGCTTATTCCCTCACACTTCTGGGAGGCCAGAAGTTCAAGATCAAGGTGTCAGCAGGGCCTCACTCCCTGCAGAGGCTCTAGTGACTGCATCACTCCTGTGCCTGCCTCTGCTTATGCTGCCTCCGCCTTTTGTCTGTGTGTCTCTTATCAGGACACTTGTCACTGGATTTAGGGCCCACCTGGATGATCCAGAATCATCTTCTCATCTCAAGATCCTTAACTTACTTATAGTTGCAAAGACCCTTACTGAAATAAGTTAACATTCACAGGTTCTGGGGTTAGACATACCTTTTCGGGGGCCACTACATAGCCCCCCATACTCCTTGAGTATGAGTCAGGTCCATCCTTACATTACTTGCTACCTAGCTTATATGTGCTTTATACAATATTAGTGAATGGATAAATGATTGCCTAGGATTTGTGCCCACTGTTCTGAGCTATGACACTGCTAGATATATTCTAAGCAAAGGCAGTTTATTTATTTATTTTTAAAGATTTTATTTATTCATTTGAGGGAGAGTGGGTGAGGAAGAGAGAGAGAGAGAGAGCACGAGAAGGGGGAGGGCCAGGGGGAGAAGAAGATACCCCACTGAACGGGAAGCCCGATGCAGGGCTCGATCCCAGGACCCTGGGATCATGACCTGAGCCGAAGGCAGACGCTTAACTGACTGAGCCACCCAGGCGCCCTGCAAAGGCAGTTTATAAGGAGAAATTAGAGAGTTGTCCATTTGAAGTACAATTCTGCATAGATTAAAAAAAAATAAGCTATACAGAACTTCTAGAAGAAATTATGGGGCAAACTCTTTATGACCTTAGGATATGGAATAATTTATTAAATGAGAAACAAAAACATGAACCATAAGGGGGGAAGACTAGTACATCTGGTCATATTTAAATTAAGAACTACTGTTTACCAGAATACCATAAAGAAGTTAAAGCTCTAAGGCACAAAGTGGGAGAAGTCATCTGCAACACCTAACTGACAAAGGGTAAGTGTCCAGAATATATAAAGAACTCCTACAAATCAATAAAAGAACCAAATAATCTATTAGAAAAGTGGGCAAAAGACATAAACATTTCCAGAACATAAACTATGAATGGATGTTAAGGTGTTTAACATCACTAATAATCAGGGATTATTAGAGCCACAATGAGATACCATTTTATATACACCAGACTGGCAAAAAAAAAAAAAAAAAATCTAATAATGCCAAATGCCAGAGAGGATGTGGGGCAGAGGAACTCTCAGAGCCTACTGGTAGGAGATAATTGGCCTAACTTCTTGGGAAGGCAATTTGACATTATCCAGAAAAGGGCAGCAACTCCACATGTAAGAATGTTTATCATATTCTATAGACAATAGCAAAGTCAAAAAAGAAATTCTACTGATAGGTGTAGTCACACAATAGAATACTATACAGCAGTGAAAATAAACTATAGGTATGTGTATTAGAATGGATGAGACTTAAAACAATGCTAATGAAAAAAGTAATTCACTGAAGATCATGTATGGCACAATTTTAACTACATACATTTAAAAAAAAGAGGCAAAGTGAAATATACTGCTTTAGGAATACACACATATGCAGGGACACTATAACCTAGATTATCTCTGGGGTGGTAGAAGAGGTAGCACATGGAACGGTCACAAATATATTGGTCGGTACACATGGGGGGCCAGGATGGGGGCATGTTTTATTGTTCTTTAGGACTTCTGTAAATGTTCGAGGTTTTCCAGTCTGTATAAAATATTTCATAATGAAAATAAGCCTTCTGGTGAGAATGGAATAGAGTGCTAATTAAAGGGTTCTTTTCTCACCTATTCAAAGGACAGAATGAGCTTCTTTAAGCCAAAGGCAGATTTGAAAGGTATAAGTTTGGTTGTTAGAGATAACAATGATAGACAGGTCCATCTGACTCAGACACAGAAAAAGCAGAAAAGAGGCGGTGCTATTTTTAAGGCCCTAGTTCCAGAAGCAGGCCAAAATATGAGAGCTCAACATTTTCAGAAAGTTGTGGAAAACTTCGGATACAAATGCCATTCATGCGGAGGAGGGTACTGCTTCAGAAAAAATGTTTTCCTACAAAGATACTTTTGCTGGAATGATCACACACTAAGAATGACAAAATGGGCTGAACTAGAGAAAGGTCAACATACTATATGTATACATGGGCCTGTGTGAATGATTTCGATACAGCATCCTACTCTGCTTAGCACACTTAATCTCAAGTGAATCTGCCAATTTCAGAAAGCAAGTCCATTTTCACTCAAGTGTTCATCCATTCAAGAAATATGTGCTGAGTGCCCACCAGTACTTGGCAATGAGCACACAACTGGGAAACGGGACAAACTCTGCCCCTACCCTGGTCAAGCCCCCATTCTAACAGGGACAAGTGCACAGAATAAGGGGAACTGTTCTTTCATCAGTGCCATGTAGGAGAGCAGGGACCAAAAGGGCACGTAAGTCTCAGAAGGGGTGGCCAGAAAGGGGCTAGCCAAGAAGGGCCGGGGGCAGGCAGTGGTAAGAGCATTTCAGGTGTGGAGAGGCATGAGCTGGAAGGAACCCTGGGGAGGTTCAGGAAGTGAAAGGAGACTGGAACCTCAGCGTAGCAAGAGAAGGGAGGGGGCGCAGTTGAAAGATTGGCTGGGGCTGGGTCACGGGAGGCCTGAATGGTCTGAGGCAAGGGAGCAATGTGGCCTCACTTAGGTTTCCAGATCACCCTGAGAAGATATGCCACCACTAAGGAGAGTCTAGAGTACCCTTGAGTTTGAAGAGGTCAATGCTGACTTGGTCTATATGATCAATCCATGGGCTTGTACAAATGTCTCAATACTTTGTACTTGTTCTTCGCCTATTTTCAGGACATATATATTTTGAGCAAGTAGAAATGGTAAGAAGGCTACCTGCAGATTTGAAATGACCAAAACCTCTGAGAATGGTCTTCACAGAGAAGGGGTCTGGTTGGGGGATGTGCCTGACTTGGAGGGAAGAGGAAATGGAGCAAGGCCGAGTTGGAAGCAGCCCTCCCAGGTGAAGCAGAGAACAATGTGTTATAGACAAGTCAGTGGGCACATTCCTCACACAAGGACAGATGCTGTGCTCACAGAAATCTGGTAAAAAGGAGATTATTTAAGACAGCTGTGGATTGAGGAATGCTACCCTGAATCGACTGCTTAAAATATATCTACAGATATACTTTAAATCTAGTAAAAAGATGCATTAGCAGTTGCAGAGTGTCTGAGCTCAGAGAAGGGACAACTATGAATAACTTACAAAACAAGGAAATTAATGAGCCAATTTCCTCTGTTGGTTTTGGAAGAGAGTAGTTTTTGGAAGAGAGGATGCAGATGATCATCACCACATTTTCATTTCTTGGGCAGTGTTCTGAACAGTGATCAAAGGATAAAGCTTTAAAATGCTGACTGGTCTCAGATATGACACCAAAAGCACAAGCAACCAAAGGAAAAAATAGGAAAATTTATCAAGAAAGTGAAGGGACCCCCTCCCCAAAAAAGTGAAGGGACAACCCACAAGTCATTCTGTGGGAAATATTTGCAAATCATTTATCTGATAAGGGTCTCATATCCAGATTATATAAAGAACTCATAATTCAATAATAAAATGACAACCCAATGAAAAAATGGGCAAATGATTTGAATAGACATTTCTCCAATTCAGAATATAGACACATGACCAACAAACATATAAAAAGATGCTCAACATCATTAGCCATTAGGGAAATGGAAATTAAAACCACACTGAGATACCACTTTAAACCCACTAAGATGGTTATAATCAAAAGGACAAGAATGAACAACAGAAAGTGTTGGTGAGGATGTGGAGAAACTGGAATTCTCATACCTTGCTGATGGAAATGTGAAATGGTATGGTTGCTGAGGAAAATAGCTTGGCAGTCCTCAAGAGAACTGAAAATGTATGTTCACACAGAAACCTTTCCACAAATGTTCACAGCAGTGTTATTCATATTCATAACAGGCAAAGGTGAAAACAACCCAAAACGTTCATAAACTGATGGATAAACAAAATGTGGTCTATCCACACAATGGAGAGCCATAAAAAGGAATGAAATACTGAATGTGCTACAACATGGATGACCCTGTAAACACTGCTAAGTGGGAGGCGGCAGATAAGAAAGGCCACATATTAGGGCGCCTGGGTGGCTCAGTCGTTAAGCGTCTGCCTTCGGCTCAGGTCATGATCCCAGGGTCCTGGGATCAAGCCCCGCATCGGGCTCCCTGCTCGGCGGGAAGCCTGCTTCTCCCTCTCCCACTCCCTCTGCTTGTGTTCCCTCTCTCACTGTGTCTCTCTGTCAAATAAATAAAATCTTTAAAAAAAAAAAAAAAAGGCTACATATTATATAACTCCATTTATATAAATGTCCAGAATAAGAAAATCCACAGAGTTAGAAAAGAAATTAGTGATTGCCAGGGGCTGCAGGGAGAAGGGGAATGAGGAATGACTACCGGTGGATAAAGGGTGTCTTTTGGGGGTGATGAAAACATTCTGGAATTGGGGGTGGGGCATTCGCAGGAAAGGAAGACAGAAGAGGGACTGGGGAGGGAGCCACGTCACAGAACCCTGGGAAGGGCACTTCTGGAAGGAGGAGCCTCCGCTTGGATGCACTTCTCTGTCCTTAACATCTTCCCTGGTATCTGCCACCCAGGGGAATACTCCATAGGTAGGCTGGGCTGGCATTCAATAATTCTAAATAAATGGACGAAATTCCATAATCATCAAGACAGGAACAGATGCCAGTTACAGCCTAAAGCCATACATCATTTTTTACAGAGATTCTGTTTGTCTTTCAATATAATGCAAATTTAAATTCTAGGACTGTTTAAGACCCCAAATAAATGAATCATTCAAAGTAAATGTCACAGCCTGGTAAAGGATGAAGAGGATGACTTTACTGAACAACGTAACCAAATAAAATGGATGTTCGGGAAAAGGAAATTAAACACACAGAGGTATAAGATATTAGATTAGGTTTCAAACATTAGTAATACACTCCTGGAAAGGAAAGCAGTCCACTTCTGCTAAGAAATAAGAAAATACCCCTATAACCAGGTTTAAGAATAATTCTGAGGAAATGACAAGAGTAAGTGGAAATGGGACAGAGATAGGTTTGCTTCAGGCGATTAGATTACAGACTTTTGGAGGTCTGCTCCCACATTCCCACGTCCTTCCGGCACAGGGAATGGAAGGTCTCCCTCTCAGGATCTGAGATGCTCCAAGGGTGCAACGGATTGGATCTCTATTCACGCCAGCTCTGTTCAGGGGACTGGCTTGTGAAGGAGCACTCCCCTTTCCGTCTCCTCCGGTGCTGTGCATACGCCTCACCTTTGGTAAATCACCAAGAGAGAAAGGACCCCACGACACTGCTACTCCAAGTCTCACGGCACTAACGCCATGAGCGACGAGAAAATCAGTCCTTGGGCCTATTTAGCGTCTGGAGAATGTGCTGTCAAGTGAGTGAGCAAGGATTGCACAGGCTGCTTGGCTGATGAAAATGACCCAAGAAGTGCTGAATCAATACGAACAGTAGAGAAGCCCACGGGCTCTGCCGCCCTTATGCCAATAGTGTGGTTTCTGGGAGGAAGGCAGTCAATGTCACCTGAACTGTTTCTCTTCCACAGGTTCCCATTCACCCTAAAGATACGGCATGCGAAGGGCTAAAAAAGGTACTCTCAGCCTTAGCTGGAGCCATTTGGTTACCTCTCACACTCTGTTGGCATTCCACACCCATGTAAAAGTCACAACTAAATGTAAAACAATCAGAAATGCAGAACTGTCTCGGAAAGTCTGGAATGTTCTTTGTCGTGAGGTATAGAAAGGGCAGACAACTGAAATAGCAGTAAACACGGATTTTTCAGCTCTAACTTCATCGTCACTGACCGTAAGAGGAAAGTTATTGTGAATACATTACAGGTATTATTTAGTGCAATGTAATTTTAACTGAATCATCCAATATTTATGCTTCAAGCACTCTCGCTTTGGAGGCGAAAGTGCATCCCATGTGACCTAACAGATTAGTTTATATCTAGGTTGATTCTAAAAATAAAACAGATTCATGATGATATATGATAGATAATAAGAGAACAAAGTCAACAAGGATAAGAAAATCTTCTGTGGCAGATATTCTGGTTATCCTTCTCTTGAAATATCCTCTACAGTTGCCCATCAACAACCCACTGGGCCCAGATGAAGTAGGACAGGGCTCAGGCATGGGAGAATTAAATTTTCTGGCCCAAAGTATTTGTACCAAGCTCTATACAGACTTTCTTGATTTTTCATTTCAGCAAACACTTCGGGTGAAATACTCCTTTTTATGATGTTTGTAAGTTTGAGCTGTATTTTTTTTTTCTTTTGAACATTTAAAAACAAACAAATACATCTATAGTTCTATAAAAATAATTACGATGGTTTAACGGCATCTGAGTTTTCCAGGAAGATACTCATCTTAACACCAATTATCAGATGTCAAGGAGAAACTCCAAGAAAAGTTAGGGGGTTACCAAATGCAAGCGACCTAGAAACCGAAAATCAGCTCATATGAAGGGTGCCAAGTGGCCTCCTCTAGCCTATGCAGACTCTGCTTTACCGGGTAAAATAGGGCATCATCACAGCACACCTGAGTGATAACTATTACTGCCGACCCGGCACTTGAAACTCAATACACCCACAGACTTATCAGTTAGAGCAAGAAAATGATCGAAACCTAACTGGGAAGTTGGGGAAATTCTAATGATACAAAGCTCCTCCACGATCAGAAGTAGCAAAACTATGTTTGCAACTCAATATTAAAGCAACTGATTTCTGGCAATTGAAGACAGCGTATGATGCAAATGGTTCCCTTCGGCAGAAGCTACACCAAGGGGACACAAGAGTAGAGCTATCCCACTGAGTGGTCCCGGGGTGGGGGAGGGACATGCATAGATGCAGGGAACCGTAGAACCGCTCTAACCCTTGGTATGGCCAGGCCCGTCAACAGACATGGGCCCCGTGCAAATCCCAGGTGGTCAGATGAGCACAGAGAATGCTGGTTCCATGAAAGCGGAAGGGGTTTTGAGTAGCTGGACGGCCAAAAGCACCTTTTACTCCTCTTACATCTGTTCCAGGAACTGGGTCAGTGTTAGGTAAAAGCCATAAACGTATATGGAAGTTAAATAACGTAGTGGGAAATTTTTATGTTTTGCTTTCAAGGTTGGTCACAGAAATTCCCAGGGGCTGATAGAATGACTCTGATTTCACGTCTGTTAAAAATTGTTTGTCTGGATGCAGGTCTAGCTGCTTTGCACGGACCAGGGGATGTCTTTGAAGAAAGTAGTGTAGACAGACCACCCGTTTCCACTGGGCCCCGGAGCCTGCAAGGTGGTTGCTGTGCATTCCTGTGCTACTCCTACTTCCTGGGGAGAAAGGGAAACTGCCCGCAAGGAAACTGGCAGAGATCTCAGGGAAAAGTAGGGCGTGACGTTCAGGCACGGTGGCTGCATGGCCTCAGACACAATCGGCAACACGCCATGCACAGGATGCCCTTTTACAAAAGCACTCTTGGTCCTGACAGCCCTCCGGGTGAGGTGTCTGTCTGTGGCATATGCATCACACTGCATCCTGAGTGTAAGTTAGCCCCAGGACCAAGGCACCTCCGCTGAGGTGATGCCAACTAAAATGATCGTGTGCTTTCCACAGGCCAAGCACTGTGCTGAGTGTTTTATAGGTTGAATCCCATCCCATCCTTGTAACCACCTGTATGGTTTTTTTATTACTCTTTTCATTAGGGGAGGAAACCGAGGTGCAGAGAGCAAAACATGCTCTGTGCCCCTCAGATGGTAAATGCCAGGGCCTGGACTCAAACCCCAGCAGCCTGACTTTGGAGCCCCCACTCTCAGCCATGGCCCTGCCTCTTGAGGTCAGAATTCTCCCTCGAAGAGAAAAGCCTGGGGTAGCCACAACTAACAGAAGGCCCAGCTCCATCCCCTTCCTGGTATTTTTATGGACGCCTGAAGGAAGAAATGGAAGCTTTTTTCCTGTCCCCTCCAATTCAGACACTATTCTCCAACAACGTCAGGAGAAAGAAAACTTGGAAGATTTTTCCTCCTGCCAATTAAATAAATCTCAATGCTTAGGTCTCAAGTAAGTATTTCCAGCTATAACATGTCAGTGAGAGAAATGCCTGTGGATTAGGGCAGGGACAGGGTGACTTTTCCACTTAAACCCTGCTGATGTTCGAATCCTCTGTCTGCAGGGTGGGACTTCCACAGCAGGGGCACCCCAGGTCAGGACATCCTCGCACTTGGGCGATGCAGATGCCTCCTTCTGTCTGTTGCTCGTTCCTTAATGGAAACTACCTCCCACACCCGGCAGGCCCACCCACGTGCTGGCGTCCTCATCCCCCCAGGGCCTGGCACCTTGTATCTGACGGTGGACAGTGTGGGGTGACCACTGCATTCTTTGTGCTTCTGGTGATATTCCCATTCGCCTGCTGTGGTATTTTCCATGGCTTTCACCTGACACTGCAGAGTGTCATGCCAGCGACCCCACAGGTTGTCAGTTACAGGAAAGCAATTTTCTCCATGAGCTACGGCTAAATCTGGCTCAGGGTAAACTGTGGGAGGGAAGATTTTGTGTGTGTGTTTTCTTTTGTACTTGGAGAATATATGTCATCAGGTGCAGAGTGAATATTCAATCCCAGTTGAGTGTGACATTTGGATAACAGATTCAACATCTATACTACATTTCAGTAGGTACTTCTGAGTATCTAGAAATTTTCCATTTTTCAGAGTAATGCAGAAGGAAATAAAGAAACAAGGCTGACCCAGTGGGAACAAAGATCAGAATCAGAAATTCTCTCATAGTAACGCATGCTTTAAAAAAGAAAACATACAGATAAAAAATGATGGGTGTCTACATCTTGATTTTACATGTCATTATATTCTGTGATTATTCTACTTCGCACTTTAAATGAAAACTGCCTGCTTTTATATTTTATATTCAAAATTCTCTGTCAGAAATCTTGTTCATTCTAAAATATATTTGTCACATTACAAACAGAAACAGCCCTGAATGCTGTTAAAGATCAAATTCCCAACTCACACAATTCTCTGGGACTTTCCACATTCGGATCTCATAAAGTCACTCAATATCATCTTCATGACTAAAAATATAACTGCAGTATTACTTAAAATTATAATCAAATCATTCTCCTGCAAATTAAGACACTTACTCTTGGAAAAATAACTAAATTGAATTAGGTGTGTCTTTTCTTGATAGATCAAAAGCAGCTCCATTAAATCACCAGCTTTATATTATTAATGGCATGAGACATGGTCCAGATGAGGAAAATGTCCTTTGGAGCCACTTTGTATTTTATTTAAAGAGAGCTGGAGATGTTCTTCACAATTCAAATGTGAAGTAGAATTGAATCACATGTCCCCAGACCAGGAAGGCAGATAAGATCCCCATGAAGTAGACTATCCATACCAGAAAGCCCAGGTTCCTCTTCCCTCAATTCCTTATTACTTCGAATTATTATGCCTGCCACTCACCCATCCACCCATCCATCCATCCATCCATCCCTCCATCCATCCACTCTTCCAACCATCCATTCATTTACCCACCCTTCTAACATTCATTCCTTCCTTTCATCCACCCACTCTTCCAAACATCCATCCATCCATCCATCCATCCATCCATCCATCCATCCATCTAGCTGATATTTACTTAATGCTCCCTATGATAAATCCATTGTTCTTCCTTCAGATGTAAAAAAAAACCAACCAAACAAACAAAAAAAACTTCCTTGTTCCTCAATTCTCTTCAAACTCTTGGCTTCTATAATATATATAACACCCAACCATCACAGTAAGTGTTATAGTATTTTGTGGGGGATTCTAAAACACATTATGGCTCTGAGTTTACATTATAATTAGCCTGAGTTCTAGTGGGGCAAATCTCACTTAGAATAAAAGACAATCCTTATGAAATAAACAAGAACAACCTGCCTGGTGTTGGCACACTGCTCTTAAAAACAGGGCTTACTAGAAATAGGATTGAGAGAAGTCTAGATGTGACTGTCACTTTAGAAATTCCCTTTTGTAGCCATGAACCCATGGGGTCCTCTTGGAAATCTCAAACTATAGATGATGAAGCAGGGACAGGGAGCAGAAATGATCCTTCTGAGACTACCCAGCTAGTACTGAGCAGGGCTTGAACTCAAGCCCAGGCTGATTTGTTTCAAATCCTGGCCCCTTCTATCTACTCTCTTATACTGTCTCAGTTTAATTTGAATATTATTTTAGTTAAGAATTTGCACTAGTCATGCAAAGTTAATTCACAGATACTGTTATCTGCTGACAGGGAAGGTGAAAATAGAGAAATTAGATCCTTCCCTCTCCCTCCAGAACCAAGAATAATAGTACACAATAAATTGGCAATTTTTATAGCTAAACTGAAATAAATGGTGACTACCAAGCTGAATTATTATCTGTATTATTGATGTAAGAGGCCAGAATTTAGAGTAATAAACTGTATTAATTCAATTCTTTCATTTATGTATCAGGGAGGGACTGGGAAATTTAAATGAGTCCATTTAAAGCAAAATTGATCTTACTCTGCTTATTTCTGGTCACTTCCTTAAGACAATCAGTATATAATTCTAAAGTTTTATTAATTAATTATTTCAAATGGACATTTTCAATGAGAAAATAATTTAGCTTCATCAGATATGTACTTTGAAGTTGCAACATGCTTCAGCACGGGAGAACAATGCAGCTTTTCACTGCAAGATCCATTTGGCTTTTGTTCCACAATCAAAACACCGAGAGGCAATAAGAAGGGATTGTTATTCTTCAACTGTGATAAAGCTTCTGGCAAATCCTTATTTTTTAATTATGTGCTACTCGGTGTCATTAAAAATCACGGAAGAGGGTACACTCGTCTTTGCAATGACTCTGAGCAAAAGAAGGACTAGAGACACATGTGTTGTGGAAGATAGCATGGTCTAAGCCAACCCTGTGTTCAGGCCACATGGCCCTAGGCAAGTAGCTTGCCTCTCAGAACCCCAGTTCCTCATCTGGGAAAGGGGGTTCAGGGCTTACCTGTAGGGCCATATTGCAGGGAGGGGGAATGATGCCATGTGGGTGTGGAGTCCAGGGGCCAGGTGGAGTGCTGTTCATGACCACAGCAGCACTTGTTAGTGGAACTGAAGAGCAGTTGGAAAGGGATAACTGTGGGGTGGGGAGCTCTGGCATCACAGAGCAGAGGATGGAAGGCAGGATGGCCCTGGGGCTGAGGACTGGTCAGTAGCCTGTATGGTGGCCAGACATCTGGCCCAGAGTCATGGGCCTTGATGAAGGCTAAGGCATCTCCTTGTCCCATGGCCTGAAACTGCTTCCTCCAACAATGAAGAAACATCTCAGGGGAAATGTTCTTCTCAACTAAAAACTGAAACAGGAAGACCAGGGACTAGGATAGTCGTTTTAAATCACGGAAACTTGAGTGCTGCCTACAGTGGATTCTGAATCTCATCAAGTATATGGGTGATTCACTTGTGAACTGATGTTTCTGACTATTCTTGCCCCATGGCTCCTTAGAAATGTCACTTTAGAAATTCCCTTGGTACTTTCTGTACTGCTCTTGCCTTCCAGGCTTCCTCATACCCACATGCTGATCATAGAGATGGGGTCCCACTGCTTTCATGGGACATCATGTAAGCATGCCCTGGGGATCCCCTGTCCTGGTATGTATTCGACTTGGCCTCTGAGGGTCAAGGAGAGTGCGTGAATGAGAGAATGTTAAAAAAAAAAAAAAAGTCTACACTTCCTCAGTCAGGAGTAATTATTTTTTGACTTCATGGAGACTATAAAAAACATCTACCTCATGGTCCCTGTCTTCTCCCCAGCTTACCACTGGTGCAGCATGACTGACCAGCAGGACACGCTTCCCAGGGCTTCTAGGTAGTGCTGAGGGGAAGGAGAGATGACACAGCATGGGGGTCTAGCACAGAAAGCCCCTGACACAGCCCTAGGGATGCCTCTGGGTGAGAAAAACAGCAGGGCACAGGGAGAGGAAACCAGACAGGGTAGAGGACATTCAAAGAGCAGACAGGTCTTGAGGGGTGCCTGGCTGGCTCAGTCGGTAGAGCATCTGATTCTTGATCTCAGATCATGAGTTCAAGCCCCATGCTGGGCGTGGAGCCTACTTAAAAAAATAAAATAAAACGTTTGGGGCGCCTGGGTGGCTCAGTCGGTTAAGCGTCTGACTCGATTTCGGCTCAGGTCATGATCTCAAGGTTGTGAGAGGCTCAGAGCTCAGTGGGGTGTCTATTTCTCTCTCTCTCTCTCCTTCTGCCCTTCCCTCTGCTTGAGCTCCCTCTCTTTCTAAAATAAATAAGTCTTAAAAAAAAAAAAACACCACCAAAGAGCAGACAGGTCTAATGAATGGTGCAGAGAAAACTTAATCATGCACCACATTTTATAATTTTTAAGTGTTTTATTGAATTCGCAAGAATTTTTGCAAACTGGCAATAGATTCCTCCAAAAATATTCTTGAGATGGGGGAATGGAAACATGCAAAACAATTTTAAGCATCTTTGTTTCTGCGATTCTCAAAGGGAGTGTGTCGCCAGGTCATAATGCCACCTACAGAGCACACGTGCCCTTCTGGGTGCAGCCGAAGTTCCTGGAAAGTGCAGCTCCAGCGGAGGCTATCTTTAATGCAGAGAATCTACTAACGTTGCTTGTACAGATTTAGTGAGAGAGATAAATGGGTTAACTTGTGACTAATAACAAATGATACGTAGGCCACTGAAATCATATATCTTTTGGAAAAAGCACTTGCTGAGAGGAATTCTAAGGGCCGGGAGAAAGGAGCCCTTGTGGCACAAGGGCTAGGATCACTGGTCACTGTCAGAAGCTGCCATGAGAGCATGCCATTTTCCCCCTTTGATGATCTGACCACTATAGAAGGAGATGCCTGCGTCATTTTCTACAGGGACGGTCCAAGAATGTGACTGTCTCATTGCATCTACCCGTGAGTGAGTGTCAGGGCCCTCCGTGGGTGATTATCATTAGCTGCCTGGTGTCACAAGCCAGGAGATACCATGGGACAAAAACTGGGGGGAGGTCAAAAGTTACCGAGCGGTGGTTCCCCACGAGTTTTGTGACAATGCTAATCTTATTATTAAAGGTGAGCAATCAGCCACCTAAAGGGCTTTTACCTTTGAACTTTTTGAAGGACAAATTAAAGGCACCTACTTCAACTTTTTATCACTTAGTAATGCTATAAAATTCCCTTGGTTAGGAGAGAATTAAAAATAAAGGCCACTGCATATCCTTAGAAAACAGTTACGTAGAGTTAATGATTTAAAGGAGACGAAATAGCAGACTAATTCACCATGGTGAAAATCGACTCCGCCACGTTACATGTACATGGTAAACCAAAGAATTCTTTATTTACTGAGAATGGTTTATTTTGAAAGAACAAACTGATCTCTCTCCAAATGCCTTGTCCCTGGGTGTTTTGTTTTGTGTTTTGTTGCTGTGGTTGTTAGCTGGCCTCCTGCTTCTGCCAGGGAGGATCATTATCATTGTTAAATGCACGAATTCCTCAAATTGCCCATCCTGGAGTTGCCATATGCAAAGCAGCTGCTCTCTGCCAGGGCTTCTCCGGCAGGGCATGGCCACGACCTCCGCTCCAGCTGCCTGGTGACCCACATCTGGCTTGTTGCTGTGCCCCCAGCATCTGCTAAGTGAATTCTGCTAGTGCTAAAGAGCCGGTATTTTAAGAAAACACCATGCACATTTAGTGACAATGCATTTGGCCATTTTCACTTCATGCCAGGAAGACAGACATTCCTATCCATCCATCCATCCGTCCATCCATCCGTCTATCCATCCACCTGTCCATTCACAAACATAATTATTACTCCTATTCTGTGCCAATCTTGTGCCAAGATTATTTGGAAAAATTCTCAGGAAATTCTATGAAGAAGGTATTGGCTATTTTCATTTTAAAGCTGAAGAAAGCAAGGCTCTGAGAAGTTAAAGATTAGGCCAACATTGGCAACTTCAGGTTCAACCTAATAGTATGTCCTGAGCCGGAGGAAGGGGAGAGAAAGAGAGAGAGAGAGCGCGTGCACAAGCGAGGGAGAACGAGCCTGCATTCTTTCCAGAGAAAAATTTGAAACAGGTGGAAGGAACGAGGAGAGACACCTAAACCCAGCTGGAGGGTGCGGGGTTGGGGGGCTGGGAGAAGATGGGGCTGGGCACAGGAGACTACCTCCAGAGGCTGTTAGTCTGTGAAATCAGGAATAAGCCCTTTGATATAAGCAATAAATACAAATTCAATTTTAACACGTCGTACATTTCTGTCCAAGCTGCACCACCCGCAGTTTGACCTATCTTACAGGGCTGAACTATTTCTGACATGAGGTCTGGCAACTGTAAATATTCATGAACAACCCCCCTCAGCCCATTTAAAGCAAGCTCTTACTAATTACTAATTAATAATTAATGTGTTCTCACGTAAATCTAGTTGGTATCATGCACCCAAAGGACTACAGAGACGAGGTCACCTGAGAAGTTACAGGGTCTGGATGTTTGCTTGAGAACAAAGACAATGTTCTTAGAGAAAGAGGACAGGGACCTCTGCGTCAAAGTCTAACAGGTAAGTGCCAAAATAGCGACAAAAGTCCCTCCTATCCCTGTACACAGGGCTCTCATTGAGGACTCACGAGAAGGGCCAGCAGCTCCTCTCACTGAGGGTTTGCACGGTCAGCAACAGGGCCCGCTTTTAAATGAAAAAGTTCAAAGCCGGAGTAGATGGGCCAGGGTAAAAGCATGTCCACACAAGTGGAGATGGTTTCAGCCCCTCTGAGCTCTGCCGGGCTGTTTCAGCCTTACCCAAAGTCGCGGAGAGCGAGTCGCAGACATCCCCACACGAGACACAGAGGTGTTTTAGGCTCAACGCTCTGAAGTGAGGACGAGGCAGGGGAAAGCCATCTCCTTGATGGGGTGCACTCGTTTTGAAGCAGCGTGTCATCTTTTATCTTATACCATCTTATGAGGTGAGAGTACTATATTTACATTCCTCCTAGGGAAAGCCATTCCAAGTGAACGCACAAGAAATAATTCCACAAGTTATTCTTCTGCTGTTCTTATCCTGTGTCCAGAAATTAGATAAAACATCACAGAAAGATGGCTCTGAGGTGGCATCTGTTCTTCACTTACACTTCCAGAATTCCACCTGTCCCCACACTTGAGGTTCAAGGACCCACCCGACACCTGGGAGCACTGGACGCTGCGGCCCCATTTCTTTGCAAGACGCCCCTGCAAAGCAGCCTGAGTGCTGATTCCAGGGTGCCGTGCATTGATGACAGATGCTCTTACTGCTGTTGGAGGCTGCATCTGGGGCACTCAACTCAGCCCTGGATGCAGGAGATAGCCCTGGGAGGTGGTGGAGGGAGAGATGAGATGTGCAAAAATACGAAACTGAGTTCCAAGACGGAGAGGCAGAGGTAAGCCTACAAGTGTCAGGTATTCAGCCATGCCTGAGCAGGCACCACTGGGAGGGATGACAAAGGAGATGGATGACAGCCCCCGCTTTCAATGGCTCCATTTTTTAGGGAGGAAAATATACACCAGCGCAGCTAATGCAGAGCCAAAGGGAAGGGACGGTAATGCATAAACTTTTTAATCAAATGTAAGCTCACTAAATGATATCTGAGGGAGAGTAGGGAATTGGGGTCACCTGCTCTAGAGGCCGTTGAGGCAGAGGGCCGAGCATGCTCTCCTTTGCCAAGGCAGAGAGGGAGGCAGAACTCTGCGGGAGAAGATGTGTCATGGCACCGTTTTTAGCACAGGAGGAAACGGGCTGATGGTGGAGCTGTTGAGGGGCTGTCAGAGTCCCAGTGCGGTGAAATTCAGTGGCTCTGTTTTCTTGCTCAGGGGAACAACGGACCCCGAAGCTAAGGACGGGTCTCCAGTTCTCTCAGTGGGCAGGGACTGCATGGCATTCTCTTTCCTGGGACTGCTCTGGATGGAACTCACACAGATGAGAATCAAGCTGAAGTCTGTGGGCAGGATTAGTAAAAGTTTTTGGAGATGTCTTGCTCTGAATTCTGTGTAAGTGAACAGCCCCAGAAATACTGTATTATAGCTACTGAAGTCTGAAAATGGGGTGATTTATGTATTAGGCTGAATCATACAAAATTGCTGGTTCTTGACCTACAAAAGTGGAAATTTCACGTGGTCACTGATCACTTTGGAAGGCCCACAGGCCACATAAGTTCCTCGAGTCAGCCTGGGCCACAGCCCCGCTTGTGGGTACTTCTTCTTCCCTCTCAGGCCACACATCATGGGCTTGCCAGGGAGTTGGATGGCCTCCAGCATGCAGTGCTTTCCGAGCCCTTGAAACCACCCCACAAAGTCACCTCAGGGCTACTAAAATCCCCAATGCCTCCATGTCCAGACCTTCATGGGTGGGTTTGCATGAGTTTTCTGAAGAGATCTCAGTCTGTTTGTAAATACCACCCGACTATGCCAAACGACTTAAGATAGATCTTTCCTAGCTCCAAGGTGATATTTACCTATTCCCTCTTCCGACACTGTTCCTAACATGAAGGCAGAATGAACTGGTGGCTGACAGAGAAGGTGTACTCAAGGGTTGCAACAATAAATGAGTAATGGGGAAAAGCATCCCTGCCCAGGGCACAGAGGTATAGACACAGCAGCATGGCGGCCGAGGGCATGGCCGATCTCCCCAAGGAGGCAAACACCAGGATGGCTTGCGAAGACTACAACCCATTGACCCTGTTGACTCTGCCGTCATAAAACTGGAGGTAGGTGAGTCATCCAAGTAGAAGGATTAAAGCCCTGGCCTTGTTAGGGTTGTTGGGTCTAGGGAAGGAGGTGAGTCTGTGCCCCAGACCCCTGGAAGGGTGGGAGCAATTACCCACCCATGTCTTGACAGCCATGCCAGACCCAGCCTGTGAGTCTGTGCATGAGCGAGGAGCCAGGCAGCGCCCTGCCACAGGCTGGAGAGGTCCTGGGCAGCTCACGGGAGGCTCAGGGTTCTGAATGCTGCCTGCAGGACCTTGGCAAGGTCTCCACCCTCCCTGAAACCCCAGTTGCCTCTGTAAAGTGGGCATATTGTAGAATCCAGTTGTTAATATATGTGTAATATATAATTTGTACAATGTAACATTAGCTAAATGCTAGTTATTGTTATTAAATAGATGTTTACCCTCTGCAAATGGGGAAATTAAGTCAGACTAGTGAGCACCAACAGCCCTGAATGTCCCAAAAACCTGGTGACTTAGGACACCCATGACTCCACTCCCTCTCACACACCACATCCCATCTGGTAGCAAATCCAAATCGGTCTAGAACCTGGCCGCTTGTCACCACTGCATGCCACCCCTGAGGAAGTCACTGTCTCTTTGTCCCTGGATTATGGCTGTAGCCCCCTCTCTGCTCTGCTAGCCTCTCTGTACCCAGCAGCAGGGGTCATGATGGGATGGTGTCCCTCCAATGGCCCCATCTCACAGAAAAAGCTAAGTCCTTATGGCAGTTGGTGAGGCCCTACTGGGCCCTTGCCATCAATCACCTCTGACCTCTCTGTGTCTTCTGCCTGGAATGTTTTTCCCAGAACCCTCCTCACTTTCTTGGGAGGCACCCTGATCTAATCCTTTTCTCTCCTCCACACTCCTCACACTCTAATGTGCTCTGCATCTTCATGATTTGTTCTGCTTGCTATATGCCTCCCCCCACTAAAATGGAAGCTCCAGAAGGGCAGGCATTGTGGTCTGTCTTGGTCAGGGTTTTGTCCCAGTCCTGCAACCTACAGCCACAGTACCTTAGGTGGCTGGCTGGCTGAAGGAACACAGCAGTGACTGACTCTGGCTTTTTGCCCCAGTTCAGAGCATCCAAATGAGGCCAGGGTGAGGAGGAGTCTGCTTCCATGGTTCTTGTGAATCCTGAAAGGAGGGGGTTCTTAATCTAGGTCTATGGACAGACCCCAGGGGTCTCTTTCAGGTGATGATCAGAATTCAAGGAGACCTTGGATTTCTATGGTACAAACTGCATCCTTATTTTCACTTTCCTCTAACTGAAATTAAGCAATTCTTTCCATTATGAATATGGACAATGAACCACTACTACCTGTGACTTTGTCACCAGTGGAAATTACAGACATTTTCAGATCACATCATGGTGCTGCCAAGGTCTCAAAATATTGGTTTCGCTCATCACTGCTTCAAAATGACAGCAGTTACAATGCCCACTGCTAGAGCTTAGTTTTTAATGCATGCATAACAATGGCCATATATTACTACATATGTGCTTGATTTGGAAAAGTATTTCACTATACCTGATTTACTTTGTAATCCTATTTTTTTTTTTATTTTCTGCATTTATATACACTCTGAGAAGGACAGGAGGTCCACGGCACAAAGGAGTTTGAGGGACCCTGCTGATGGGACAGCCTTTAGTTAAGTTCTAGGGTAAATGCTCAAGGTTGAGTCCTCAGAGGGCGTGAGAAGGGTGACAGCCCCTACCACTAACAGTATGGTTCAGTGCTGTCGCATCTGTCCAACCTCCCTATCTACGACTGACATCAGCTCATCTTACGGATGTGGAAACAGCCAGGGAGAGGGGTACTGCTGAGGTCCAACTGGGAGCAGGATTCAGATCTAGATTTCTAGCTCTAGAATCCTGAGCCAGTGTCAAGAGGGGCGCCCGTAAAACTCTGCAGTTTGAGCAAAACAAAATGGACTTCCAAGCTAGAGTGGAATACACACACACACACACACACACACACACACACACACACACACACACACATATATATATACATACATATGCTTTTTGTCTAACAACTAAATTCAATATATTTACTTTGTCCTTGCAGAATACTTATGCAAAATGGAGCCTGAAAAATAAATCGTTTAGGAAAAAAGGGCATGACCTGGCTCATTTTCCACTGGGAAAGACCTGATGTGTGGGAAGGAGGAAGGGGAGTACACTATGAAACAGACCCTGCTGCACGAATAGCTTTTCACGTACCATTGTATTTGCCATCCCTTTTCACCAATGTGGAAGCCGAGGCTAGGAGTAATGGCCTAACTTGGCTCAGGTCGCTCTCCCATTTTACAACTAAGTGGCTTGACCGCCATTTGATAATAAAGATACTGAGAAACACCTGAGACCTAACATTTGTCCTTTTTTTTTTTTTTTAAGATTTTATTTATTTCTTTATTTCAGAAGGAGAGAGAGAGAGCACAGGCAGGGGGAAGAGAAGACTCTCCACTGAGCAGGGAGCCCGACACGATGTGGGGCTCGATCCCAGGACCCTGGGATCATGACCTGAGCCCAAGGCAGATGTTTAGCCGACAGCACCACCGAGGTGTCCCCTAACATTCGTCCTTCTAAGCAATCCTAGTAACTCTTCACAACTAGTTACCACCGGTCAGACCCAGTGCCTGGCTGGAAACGTTTTTCTCATTTCAGTTTCCTAATGGTAGCTCCTGCCCTGGGCGTAGGGGTGGGATTCCCCACTAGAAAAGCTCCAGGCAACAGTCACAGCCCCTCTGAATCAACAGCTACATGCACAGCTTCAGAGCAATACAAAACAGGTAATTTAATTTCATAAAAGGATCTTTCTACAGTTTGTTTTTTCTCCTCCCAGCCTATTGAAATGTACACACCATGAGGACAAAGTACAAGGTGCTGTTCGGCTGTAATTTTACTTCTGCACATATTTAATGTGCTGCTGGGGATGAAACATTTCATGGTTCCTGTGCTCAGTAAATGAAATCAATCAATGTGTTTAAGAGAGAGCGATTTTTTTCCCTTGCTGTTTGGGGGGAAGAGCTCTTTACTTTTCTATTAACATGAACTTAATGAACCATTTCACATTCAAAACCCCTTAGAAAGGTCGTAATGCCTATTTCCTAATTAAATTTTTTTAAAGTCAAATAATGCTAATTTTCTTTTATATCTCCACATGGGGAGCAGTGCTTTATAAAAAAAAAAAATTACTGGAACAAACAACAGCATTGAGTGAAGGACTATTTCAGTGAGTTAAAGATCGATGCTTGTAGGGCTTTGTAAAGGAAGACAGAGAGAGCAAAGACATGGCCCAGCATTTTATTAAATATAACCAAAGAACCACAGAATTTGGGTTGCCATGGAATCCAGACCTCAGTGAAGTTTATCGTTGGGTGTCAAGTTGGTGTGATGCTTCAAAAGAAGCAGCCATAAAGCCAACACGCTTTAAGCAACAGTGGTCACTCCACATTTAGGTGCCTTTGCTCGGATTTCCTTTACATCCTGTATTAAAAGCGCCGAGGCTTCGTGTGATGCAGAAACAGGTACTTGAGGCTCACTGCTGCTTCGTTCTCAGGCCGGTCTGATTTTTTCCCCTCCTAATTGCAGCAGACAGCATCGGAGCTTTGTCAGAGTTACCTGCTCTGAATAGAAGCACTCTCGGGCCGCCTCGTCAAAGACCAGGGAAGAAAGCAGGCTCTCTGGCTGGCAGCAGTCTTGGATTCTCGCCCCCGGCCATACTGTGCAATCACGCTGTTTATTCCACTGTAACAATCAGACGGCGCGAGCGGAGCACCTGGTCCTCCCGGCCGGGCCTTCCTTGGCAGCTGACGGGCAACCTCACTGCCAGGTGGTCACGCTTCAATTACATTAGCTAGCCATTCTAGGGTTAACGAGGACCCACTTTCTTCAGAATGCCCAGGGAAAATCAGTTCTTCATAAAGGACAGTATGCCTTTTGTTGATCACTGAACAATGTTGCTGAAAATCCATTAAATTAAATTCTCTTTATTGGACTGCATAATGCAGTCGCGATAGCCTCAGCGAGAAGTTTGCATGTTTATTTATCAAATTTCTGAATAATTTATACGTGGATCCTGGCTCTTCTTTCATTTAGTGGCCAAATGTTTCTTCGGAATGGAACAGTGTGGTTTTGCCTTCATTTTAATATGGGTTAATGCTCACTTGCAAAAAAAACAAAAAAAAAACAAGACAAAAGCAGACTGAATTGAAAACCGGCCAGAAGAGTCAGTCTCACTTTAACTCAGAATTCATATTGCAATTTTCTTTTGCAGGAGGACTTTTAAATATATTGGCATGAACTTATGTAATATGCTTTTTCTTCTTCATATGATCACCATTTTTATAGAGAGATGGAAACAAGAATGGGGGGTAGGACGGCTGCTGAGCTGCCGGTCGGGGGACAGTGGCCAAGGCTCAGGTGGAGGTGAGCCTGGGTGGAAGAGCACAGAGTGGCTGAGTTAGATGCATAGCCGGGGCGCCCTCACACCCACCACAGCTGCTCCCTGCAGGCCTCACGCGACAGGCGGGCAGGACAGCAGCAGACGGGAGCCCCCTTGCCCTCTTCTTCCTTTGCTCTTTTCCCCCCAGTATCGACAGGGGGTCCCTGGAGGAGCCCTCCTTTCTTGTTCCGATGGGTGCTTTAGGTTCCCGACAGTTAGACACTCTGGCTGGCAGCGTGGGACACACGGCCAAACAGTTTGAATGTGTTGGAAGAGCTTTGAGTGGAAGACGTGTAAGGAAAACAAACGTATAGAGGTATCAACAGTCGTTTAGATAATATTTTCCTAGGAATTTAGCCTTAGCTGTTTGGGAGATAATTTAAAATAGGATTTTTTTTTTTTTTAATTCAGAGGAAGCATTAATAAAAACCTCAACAACAAAAAAGTTAGATATTAGGTACATACTAGGTACCAAAAGAACATAAGCCAAACAAAGAAAAAATTTCTATTGAATTTCACTTTCATTTACGGGAGGGGGGGAACCCTACCTTTTTTCAGAGATGAGGAAGAGCATCTGAATAAATTTAGCGAGGAAGGTAAATTTTAGTTGATATGCAAATTACAAGTACTGTGTGAGAATATTTGTAGCAATTAGTGATGGAGCAGTCGGAGGTGGAAGGCATGAGAGTGCCTCTCCACTCACTGGCCGCGGTGCTTGGGCAAGTCCCTGCACTTCTTTTTTTTTTAAG
Source organism: Leptonychotes weddellii (assembly GCF_054177405.1). NCBI lineage: Eukaryota > Metazoa > Chordata > Mammalia > Carnivora > Phocidae > Leptonychotes > Leptonychotes weddellii. Next base: position 39,774,903 of record NC_138378.1, read on the forward strand.
ATTTTATTTATTTATTTGAGAGAGATAGAACGAGTGGGGGAGGAATAGGGGGAGAGGGAGAAGCAGGCTCCCAGCTCAGCAAGGAGCCTGGTGTGGGGCTTGATCCCAGGACTCCGGGATCATGACCTGAGCCGAAGGCAGACGCTTAACTGAGTGAGCCATGCGGGTGCCCCACCTGCACTTCTTTCTGAGCCTCAGTTTCCTCTCATGTAGAATGGGACAACAACCCCACTCCCTAGTTACGATTAAATGCACATAAAGCTGTGTTGCTGTGTTACACACACCCCAGGGGCTCATGTAAAGATGACTGGCTAGTAGACATTTTACTAGAATGTCATCAACTTCCAGTTCGCTGAGGCACCTCCCCTTGGCCCTCCATCAACCTAGCCTGATTCAAGCTAGGAGCACGCACTCAGGCACTCTCGGCCCTGTAACGTAACCACTTCATTGATTTCCTTTGCAGTCAAACCTCCAAAGCAAAAGCAAATTAGAACCCGGTGCCAGAACAAAGCAAACACCGAAGAATAACTTTCTGTTATATTGCTGATGGAGTATCAAGAGCACAGATTACAATCGGACATTCAGAAGTAAATGTTTTAGTTTTGCTTCCTGATCATTTTCGATAAACGCTTTGCCTTTGCCTTGGCATTTATCTTCCTGAGGCAGGCTGGTGTCTGGTCACAATGTACGGCTCTAGTAACATTATCTCTGAATTATAAGATCCACCTTGAACAAGGCTCCAGCACAAAGGTATTAGAATGTGCTGGTGACAAGCAGACGCTCTTTTGCAGCTCAAAAACAATGGCTGAAGCTTCCGTATGAATAGGCAGAAAGCACATCAAAGGTAGGCTTTTATGGAGAAAAATTGTGTGATGTCCACTTTAATCTCTCTCAAAATCTATGCACAAACTGAACCCAATTTCATTTTTCACATAAATGCTAAGGCTTGATAACAAGGACATCTTTTTCTTTACAGTTAAAAGAGGAGGAGACAAAGATATGCTAGCATAGCCTTTGAACTTTTTAAAGCTATATCAATGAGCCATGATACTTAACCACTGATACAAGGGCAGAGATTTTACAATAGCTGCATTTAAAGCATTCTGACTAAAACCATTCATTATTATAGATTAAAGAATAGCACTGATATCTACACTTTCTTTAAAGCTGCATAGTTTTTATACTTTTAACCCTTTGATCAATCTCACAAAGGTCTAAAAAGATAAGATGGTAATATCACAAGGGTTTATAAAAATACAGTGGTATAGGGATGTCATTTGAAGGGGGTCACATTCATTTCTTGGATGAGGAAGGATGCAGAAGCAGCACGTTTTGGGGTAGAAATGGGGGGGATGGTTCTCTGGTGAACAGATGCCTTGGAATGGAGATAATCCAAGCAGTGACTCTTCTGACACTGAGTTGTTTGCGGGGGGTGGTGAGGGCTATGAAATGGTGTCTTCAGATGCCTCCCGATCTCCACTTTCCTCTCCTTGTACCTCTGGGTCCCTCTTGAGCCTTGGGTGTCCTATAACAGGTGCCCTCATTGTGAAGTTGGTGCTGTTTGTCTTTCACAGTTTCCAGCCAGCATCCCAGAGTCCCCCACTTGCTCCCACCTGCCCGGCTGCTCCTCGTCTCACACAACATTCTTGCGGGTGGAATCCAGGCTCTGTGGTCAGACTGCTGGTGCTCCAATCTCCCCATCCCCACTCACCAGCTGTGCGCTCATGAGGAAGTCAGTCCACCTCTTTGAGCCTCAGACTCCTCGCGGGTTAAGGGGGAAAACAGTGATCCTACACAAATTGCTTAGTACGGTGCCCAGCACAAGCTAAGCCCTAGATAGATGTTTGCCACTACCTGCCATTTCCGGCTTGGAAAGAAACCATGGAGGTTCCTGACCCCACCTCCCACAAAGCAGCAGCAAGCCTTTCCTCCTAGGCCTTGGGCATCCATGAATCCCTGCTAAGGGGGCTGCTAATGCCTCATGGCAGCAGCGCTCATTCCTGGCTGCATGTGAGAATAATCCAGTGATTAATCCGCACCGATGAAGCCGGACTCCAAACCAAGTCACCAGAATCTGTGGAGCAGGTCCTGGGCATCAGTCTGTACTGCACTTCCCCATGGGATGCTAGGGTTGAGAACCAGGGCTGAGGACAGTGCGACACAAACATTTCCCCTGGAGTCCTCCCCCTTTGCACAGGGGCACAGAATGGGAAGGGAGGACCTTCAGGGGTCCGGAAGCTGGGCCGGAGGGACCTGCAAGCAAGAAATGTGTTCAATTTCTTATCTTAAAAACAACGCAAATTCCTGGTGTGTGTTTATGTTAATAAAAAATGTTGTAAATGATTTAACACCCAGTACTGCTGCTGATCTGCAAAGATGAGTTCTGCTTCTCATGGGACCCAACTGGCTCATCGCCTGGTTTCCCAATGTGAGAAGCTCTAATGTAATGTCTGGCTGTCCCAGGGGTGTTTGAGTTTCGAAAGGAGGTTCATGAAGACAGAGAAGTCTGTTATCCAAAGGGCTGAAGTCAGGATGGCAGAAGGGCAGATGACAGGACAAACACACTGTTCAGAGGTTGGTTCTGGGTAGGAGGGCCACTGCCTGACATTTGCTCTGCTGCTAGAATCAGAAGTTCAGGGGAGCCTTTAACCTAATCCTGGCTTTGGTTCAGCTCATGGGCCTGACTAGTCCACATCTCCCAGAAAGGGCTGCTCCTGAAAAAAGCTTGTTTTAAAAACCAAAAGCAAAAAAGACCAACCACCAATCCCTCTTGCCCAGCAGGGCTACGTGGTGGGGATGTGTGCGAAGAACCTCTCAACGGAGCCTCCCTTACACAGCACCGAAAACACTTCCATCACCTTGAACTATCAAACAGGTGTTTAAGACTCACATTTCAGTGGGATTTTAATTATAAGTAGATTTTATCAGTTTGTCCAATGCCTTTACCATTCTTAGAACCAGTCCGTAAGAAGTATACTCTTGAAAAGAAAAACTGGCAAAATCCAGCAACGGCTTTGAAAGACGCCATAAGAAGGTCTGAATTTGTAGGCATTTTCTGAAAAGCTGAAATCATGACACAGCTGAAACTAATGGAGCCTACCAGCCCTGAACAATTTACATCTGTTTTGGGGGAAAAAAAAGATTTTTAATGAGTGGATTTATGAGTGGAGTCTATTTTCTTCTTAGAGCCAAAAGTATTTCTCCTGCTGAAGGACCTTTCCCTCCCTTCAATAAGAGCTGTGGTCAGTAAAATTTTATATTCTTATTTAACTGCATGTTCATAACAAATCAAACCCATGAGCTCCTCTGACTGTTGCATGGATGTGTAGGTATCTAGTTAGCAGGAGTACACAGGTAAAAATAGAGAGCTACAAAACAACAAAATTTGAGATTTTTGTTTCTTTACAATTTCTCCATTTTGAGGAGAAACAAGTGAGAACCATTTAGAGAAATAAAAAACAATTCTAAACTAATTTTACATTAAACACATATGGTGGCAGGTTATAAACCTTTTTCTAGAATTGATTTTTAAAGCCCTTATCACAAAACAGGGTTGGAGACACTCCATATAATAACAATAATAAAATAACACCCGTTGGGCACAATGCCCAGAGAAAACAGCTATGCAAATATAAGGCGGAAGGAAAAGGATGGTCTCAGAGAGAGACCAAAATGGTTCAAGAAACGGCAAAGTCGACACTCGGGGCTTCCATGGAACGAGCGGCCTCCCAGATGCAGCCCTGGGCTCTGGCAGATGTCCTGTTTGGCAGTTAAACCCTTCTCACAGCCTGCACCCCCCGCCCGTCGAAAACCGCCGTGGACGCAGATTTCTTTGCACAGTTAATGGAGTTCATATTCATATATAATACACATTTTGAGAATCCAAAAAATTAGGCTGAACTACATGAAAAGGCGTTTTTGGATAGGCACCAAATAGTCAAATATCAGCAATTTCATTTACTTCAAGCCAATTTAAAGCAAGGAGTGGGGAGCTCATCCCACAATTGTCTCTCATTTTTCATCAACATAAAGCTTTTTTCAGGGGCGCCTGGGTGGCTCAGTTGTTAAGCGTCTGCCTTCGGCTCAGGTCATGATCCCAGGGTCCTGGGATCAAACCCTGCCTCAGGTTCCCTGCTCAGTAGAGAACCTGCTTCTCCCTCTCCTTCTACCTGCCACTTCCCCTGCTTGTGCTCTCTCTCTCTGTCAAATAGATAAATAAAATCTTAAAAAAGGAAAAAAAAAAAGCTGCTTTCAGAGCACTTCTAGAGGGAATGGGGTGGGACAGTTCCCGATCAGGCCACATCAACAGAGTCAGAGGATCCCTGCCCCTTATCAATGGTGTCTCCAAGGAGGGTGCCCGGTCCCCGACTACAGACAACATTCTGCTCAGCAGAGGTTCAGGGAGGGAGAGTAAAGGGTGGTGCTCTTCTAAAGGTCCCAATCCCACACATGAGCACACTGTGGCAGCATTCTAGCTGCCTTTTGCACAATTATTCTTCTAACTCTTAATCCTTTTTTTTTTTTTAAAGATTTTATTTATTTGACAGAGAGAGGCAGTGAGAGAGGGAACACAAGCAGGGGGAGTGGGAGAGGGAGAAGCAGGCTTCCCGTGGAGCAGGGAGCCTGATGCGGGGCTCAATCCCAGGACCCTGAGATCATGACCTGAGCCGAAGGCAGACGCTTAACGACTGAGCCACCCAGGCGCCCCAATCCTTTTTGTTTTTATGCTTACCGTGCATGGGGTACTTAGTTTGGAATAACTATAATATTGATTTTCAAATCTATTAACTTTATAATTGTTAAATGGGAACACAAATACAGTTTCTCTCCAATTCTGATGGGGTAGGTAAAAATAGTTTTTGAAGAAATGAATATTCAGACACATATATATATATTTTACCATTATAGGTAAATATATATAAAAATATATATTTTACCATTATAGGAATAAGAGTTAATATTGTGATGAAGAAATACAAGCTGAATGTGGGACTCTATCCTGTGTTAGGGTAGAAAGAAATTCTATGACTTGAGAGCAGCCGACTGGGTAGAGTGGAGTTTAACCTCCATTATTAAATAGTCTTTAAAAATAGGCATGAATCATAGGTATTATTTTTTAAAATCAGCGTTAAACAGCCGATCTTAGTTTGTAATAGATTTTTTGAATGAACATGGCTAGTTTTACACCATGTGTCATAAAATATCAAATTTGTCAGGTCTTTGAATAGATAATAACAAACCACCTCTATGTCCAGACAGAATTTTACAACACACTAAAAATTAAACAAATAATGGAAGTTTTAAAAATATGTTTCTTGAGTGTTATCATTTTCCCAGAAGAAACAAACTCAATGGTTATTCCATTACTTTTAATAAAACCTATGCTATAAAATTTCTTGGGCAATTCCATAAAGGAGATACTGGAAAACAGTAATGACATTTTATTTCTGACATTCAAGCATTTCTAGAACTTTAATTTCAGAAAGGAAAAGCTCAAACTAACAGGTATATATTCACTGCATTGAAAGGAAACATAGCTTTTTAAAAATTTGAATTTTTTTTTCATTTCATTTTATTTAAATTCCTGTACAGTTAACATACAGTGTTACATTATTTTCAGGTGTACAACATAGTGATTCAACAATTTGAATTTTGACTCTCACCTAAGAGAAAATTATAAAAACTGATTAATAATTCACTTGCTTAGGAAGGGATCTGACTTTGGGTTTGTGAATATATAATGAAGGAAAAAGTAAATTTGCTTTCAAGTTAAGACTTAACAGAAGTTTGTTGAGTCCATAATTAGCACCTACCCGGGCGGGCTTTCTAGAATCTCAACAAGGAAAACCTGGAATGCAAGTCCCATTCAACAACCTGAGAAGACGGAGCGCTTTTCACAGGCAAAGAACACATTACCAAGTTCATTAATTAAACAGTGCGGGTGGAGCAGATGGATGCTACCTACGCTCGAATGACGCTAAATTGGGACAGAGGTTTGCAGTCCTTAATGAGGCTCCATAAAATGAATGATTACATAGTGATCACAAGTAAACAAGCCTGTGAGGAGAGCTGGATTATCAGGGCAACAAGTCCTGCAACATGGTAACAAGAAGACCAACGTGAGTGGAAGTATCCAATACACAAAAACGCCTCTGAGATCATTCAATCCCAGGACCCAGGCCTCTGGAAAGAGGCCGAGGAAAGTGGTATGGGGCTACAAAGGGTTAAGCATGAAATGACAGTGGGGCAAGAATATGAAAATGCCTGGCCATGGAAATGAATGGGACAGAAACCTTTTTGTCACATATTAAGTGCATTATTGAGAATGAGACTCTCAAGATTCCTTTTATCTTTGCAGAAAAACAGAGATGCAAAATGTCAGGTACTTGGGCTTTTTAAACTAAAAGGCTTAGCAGAAGCAGCTATCCAGAAAACGTGGGCATTAAGATGATTTTTTTAATGCCTCTTATTGCTAATTAAATTTTTACTTTTTCAGCTACGTCAAACCCTTAACTTTTTGGGGGGGGCAGAGGCTCCTAATTAGCCTTTGTGCACATGGACTTGTATACACAAAAGAAATTTTGTAGACTCACAGGTAAAATAGAAACTTATTTTGATATTAAAAATTTGCTATGAATATTTGTTGTTCTCTGGAACTTAAAATTTTGAAATGAAGACTATACCTCTTTAGAATGATCTGTTATATTTTCCAGTTTAGGCATAATATAAGCTCATTAACAGTAATTGAGAACTTTGGAACAAGGGTATCCAGAGAACACAGGGTAGCTATGTATTATAGTGTAGCTCAGAGGTCGGCAGTAGTTAATGGGGACCCCCTGCTTCTGTCCTGTGGCCCCCATTGGGATGCCCCATGTCGTTATGCCTGATCTGTATTTCCTTGGCTTTGATTTTCTCAGTACACATGTCCTTTACCGTAAGTTTCTTCAAATCCATTTTTGAAAGATGTAGAATATAAACAGATTCAACATATACAAAATCAGTGTCTTGCAAGATCAGAAACATCACCATGATGGAACTGTGCTCTCAAATATTCATCAAGGCAAAAGCACAAGGAGTCACACCCATCAGGTCCTTGTTTTGAGTTAGACTCTGTCGTGAGATATGATATTGAGAATATTTATACTGAATGTTTTCACTGTTGTTTAATTTGGAAGCCACATGTATTTAGGTATAAGTGACGGGCATGTGGTATCAAAATAGAATCCTTTCCATTGCAGTTTACAACACTTTTGCTTTCATCTTTATTTCATAAAATCGAGGTTTAAGGGCTAAGATCCTCTTGGTAAGAATAATGATAGGATAGGCTAAAATGTAATTGAATCGCTTCACTTTCTCAAAGCTGTGTAATTTTGATGGCTTCCTGTTCTCAGGTCAAAAGTGTGGACTCCTGAGAAACAGTAGGGTGGGGGGGGGCGCTCAGAGTCAGGGTTGGCCGGGGCTCCCATCCTGGCCCTGCCCTGGCTGTGGGGCCGTGGCTAAGCCCCGTGCTTCCTGGAGCTTCATTCTCTCCATCTGTGATATTCTGCAGAGCTGTCACCAAGCGCGGCAATAATGGACCAATGGCCCTCCTCTTCTGTGTGCCTTTGACCATCCTGTGTTTCTCTGCACGTTATCCACCGCTGTCCCAGACTGCCCTTTGGATGCCAAGTGCCCCCTCCGATCCATCAGCTAATGAGAGAGCATTTTATGGGTCACGTGCAGACACTAACCACCGACCGAGAGTTCAATCTCAGTGATGTCCCCACTTCTATCCTTGTGCAATTATGTGGATATTCCCCTACATTTCATAAAAACGAGTGGGAATAGGGTAAAATGAAAGTACTGACACTAGTAACATACATAGCTCTCAACCTCATGGCAGCGGCAGAATTGGAAACCCTTTACCCGGTAAACTCAAGTATTTTGAAAACTTCAGTATCTGTTTAATTTAATTTTAATTTAACTGTCATGGTGAATGTTAAAAGTGTCTAATGGATTTTTAGGCTCACTGAGTACACACTAGGTGACTTCTGGTGGCAAAGGGCAAGAGCATTTGAGAACACACTGGAAAAACAGCATCAAACACGAGGATCTGGGAAGTGAGGCAGATTTAGGAATTTTACATATTTTGTTTCATTATCTGAAAACAGAACGTCCTTTATAAGAGATTAGATGTACATTTGAATTCATATCTGTTGATAAGAAAGCAAAAATTCTGGATTTGAAAATGTAACCAAAATGAAATATCAATATTGAGAATATGAGTCTCCAGTCCCTTCCCCCAAAGAAATCTTTTGGGGGCACACAAAGTAATCTGCTAAAAAAAAAAAAATCTGTATTATCCTCCTAGGTTGAAGTTCCTTTAAAAATTTATGTATTCGCCAAAATCTGATTGCAAAAGCTCTCATGTGCCAGACTGACTACAAAACACTTAGTGATTAGGTCCATAATTAGAAACTGTCTAATCATTTTCTGTTGGCAATTCTTGACTCTGAAATGCTTAAATAAAATGTTCAATAAGGGATTATTTATAAAAGAACCAATATTTTGATCACGAATTCAAAGGGAGGCCTGATTGTACAAATGCAGATAACTGCCTTATTTTAGTACATAAAATCTCAGATTGAATTTAGATATCTATTAGCACAACTGATCCTAAATAATTTAGTAGGGACATTTTTTTAGAAGATCCCCCTGTATTTATTTTGCAGTTTGAAAAAATGTTCACTCGAATGAAAATTTATAATCTAGATTTGTTTGGGTACAATTTGATTATTTAAATGAGCCATGCATTTAGTATACTAGGAGAGACTATGCAATATCATATTCCACAAAAGAATCAACATTCTTTTATAGCTTTAAAATATTCTAATGTGAAGAGCTTTGAACTACTCTGCAGTTGAGTTGATATACTGTCAGGCAGTAGTTTCTATGGAACTTTATTTAAAAAGAGAAAGCTAGCATTAAACTCTCCCATTGTGAGAAAGGGACAAAGTATAAGCTTAAAAATTCCCCTTCCCTGAAGGGAAAAAAAAACAAACCGGTCCAGAAATTTAAAATAACTTCAACCCAAAGCAAAGCAAGACATTTCATATGCTTTCAATAAGTGTAACACATTTTATATAACGATCCAGAAGCCACCTTTCTAGAGACTTGCAACTGAAGACTTTTTAGCTGGAGGGGTTAAAAGTGTGGGTGTGGAAGTCAGCTTTTGTTTGAAAAATTAGCAATGCTATGAGTCATCATGCATTAGCAGCGGAGGAGTTTTGCATCTTGTACGAATCCAGGCACCATATGCCATGCGAAGGCCTATTACTTTATTCGGTGCCACCGCTGACAGGCAGCCACGTGGGTATCCCCAGTGGAAGGGCTGTCTCCTCCCGGCGGCGAGGACAGGAACCCAGTGAGCTGAACACATCCGACATTGTACGGAGCAGCAGGAACAGCTGGTAAGCTAGCTAGCAGCAACGGCCGAGCAGAGCGCGGATGCTAATGAGCCTGGCGACAATGCTGGCCTTCAGAGGGACGATGGCAACGTCCGCGTGTCCCCACAACAGCCTCAAGAGTAGAATCTGCTCGTTCATGCCTTCAGTCTCATTAAAACACAATACTGGTATTTGTGGTTTATCAAAACCAGTTGTAAGTCACAACTTCTAAATCTACCCAACAGATCCAACATGCTTTAAAAGTTGCGCTGAAATGTATGTACAATTTCCCCAGGCATCTTTACGTACTGTGGGGAATTGGGGGCAGTGGGGTGACACGACTGGGTCCAGGTCCTGGCTCACCCCTAACATTGACTGTGTGGCCTCAGGCGGGTTAGTTAACCTTTCTGGGACTCTGTACGCACTATATTTTTCAAATATAGTAAAATACATAATAGATTATCTTATATAAGACACTGTGTTTGCCTAACATCCTGAAATAGGACAATTACTGTGTCTCCCTCAGAGGGTTGCAGCAAGGATCAGATGAGTGACTATGTGGGAGGTTCACCATGCCTGGGATGGAGCAAGTGCCGCTCAAGCTAAGCAAACCACTGGCTCTCCAGGTGAGCAGAGAGTTGAGCTCCGTTACTCTTCCTGGAACCAAGGTGGTGGGCAAGTTCCTTAACTTCCTAGCCTTGTTTCTCTCACTGTGTAAGACGCAGCACATTTCCTTAGGAGTGAAGGGCCTGCTACGTGGGGGTGGGGCAGAGGACTGGCAGATACAGTAAGACCAGACAGTGGTGACAAGGGAAGTGGGGGTAGGGAGGCCTTTGGAAGCCGGGTGTGATGCCCGTCGTGGCATCTGCGGTCCCCAGACCAGAGATCCTTGAAGGTTCCAGGTTTACTGAGGGTTTCTGTTCTGCTGCAAGGAGCATTCAGAGATGTGTGCTCCTTTCACGTCTCTGAATGCTCCTTGCTTTGATCAAGTCCCTGTGACTCCTGCTGGCTCTCCAAATGCCAGCTGGAAGGCCCCTGCTCAGGATGCCTTCTTTTGGGCTCTGGGCTGAGCTCTCCATCATGGCCATTACGAAACTGCATGGACCTCTCTTTTCCTTATGTTTTCCATACTCAACAAAGGGCCCTTTGAGGATGGGGACTGTGCCCTCCCTCCATTTTTGTGCCCTCAGCAACAGCACGGTTCCTGGTGTACAGGAAATAGTCAATAGATATTTGGTTGAATGAGTAAACTAATGGAAAAAATGGCTTTTAGATTTGCCATTTTCAGAACTAGTGTCTGGGAGTGTGAATGAGATGATCAGAATCTGTTGATCACTTTTTTTTGCCAAGATTTTCTTAAAAGCTCTGAGAAAAGACATTTTATTGAAAGATCATCTCCAGCAGCGAATGCACTTTCCATCTCTACTCCTGGGGTCGGGTGTGTGTAAATACAGTGGGAGAACTGTCTCCTTGAAGTCTTCCTGCAAGCTAAGCTCAACTCAATGTCAACCCGAAGGTGATGTCGGTACTTTCTGAAAAATACAAAGCATGCAATTGCCTGCAGAGTGCAGAGCAGTGAGATCACTGCTCAGAGTGGTCTCTGCCTCAGAGTTTAAAAGGCTATAAAGATTGACATAAAGACTACATACCAGGAGAGATAAACTTGAATTTAAAGAAGTACAATGACAAACATCCTAAGGAACTTTGTGCAAAATACGGCATGGAATTCATGACGAATTCAAGCATGTTTTAATTTGGAAAACTGCGTTCACGGAGGAAATCTTAGTTCTCTGGCCGGCAGCTGCTGAGGCTCTCACATGGAGCAGGCATTAGACCCTCGGCTCTGCTGCCCCTGGCAGGGTGGCCTTGCACAGTGGTCAGTCCTGACCCTGATTTGAATTTGTTGTTTCCTATATATTTGCTTTCTTTATAATCAGCTCTCAATTTTCTGTTGCATCCAAAATTCCACAGACAAAATCAGGATTACTCAACATGTTAAAAGAGGATTGGAAAGCGAGGTGAAGAACTGGAAGGGGCTTTTTCTGACTCCCACCCTGCTTACAGATGATGCACAGGAGCAGTTTGAGAAAAGACCCTACAGCAGAGGCCACCCCCCCCCTCCCCGAGGCCTCAGTGGTCCTGGAAGAGCCTGGTACTCAGCCCCGAGTCTGTCACAGGTCAAAGCCATCCAAAGAGGAGACTGATACACAATGTTTAGTATTTTCTATTGATCTTTGGTGGGGAAGTAGTTGCTAGAGTAAGAATGCTCTTTAGTCACTGGGATTTCAAAGATTTTTTTTTTTTTAATCTTCAATGTTTAAAAAATGCCCAGAATAGAAATACTTGCGGCACAAGGCTCAAGAGTAGACGAAACTGCCCAGGATGCAGTTATGATCAGGATCAGCACAGAACGGAGTTGGTGAGTTTGGGAAAGGAGCAAAATATGTGCCTGAAATTTACACACACACACACACACACACACACACACACACACACACACAGACACGTGTCCCAAGTAGTCCATTTCCCTGAATCAAGTTTCAGAGGAATGGTGATCCATGCAAGAGATAAGACACACACATTACAAATGGAATGTGCCCCTAGCAAGGGTGCTATGAATCTGAGCCATAAAGCTGCTGCCTTCACGGTCCCGTGTAATGTCACCTAAGCGCTCTGCCTTGCATGACTTGCTGCAGGCTGCCGCAGATTAGAGCTATTGATTGCTTCCTGCAGAAGGGTCTCACTGTGCGAAAGGAAGGTAAGCGGTAGAGACAGACAGCTTCAGTATTGATTGGCTCCAGCGGGGCGCTGTGCTTCCAAATGAGGGTCAGCACTCCTTCACACCACCTAGGAGGGTTACTGTGATGTGCATCCGGGCACAGAGGGATAGGGGAACCGGGCCAAATGCCAGAGTCTCAAGGCCACCTCCTCTCATGTTAGCCAGTCACAATACCTCTCAGAGAAGCCAAAGATGCCACGTGAAATCTCAGGCAACAGAAATCATGGCAACAGAAGCCTAGGATGGGCACTGGTGCACTCTTCCAAGGCAGACGGACCACTGTCACAGAGAGCTGCCAGAGGCCACGTCAAAAACTGTCAAAGCAATGTGTATGCAGCTTCAAGAATGTCCCTCTAATGTCTGAGAGGTTCATCAAAGCCAGAAGGGCAGCTCTTGTTACAAAAGACAAAAACCTTTTCCCCACTAAAAATTGACCGCTCCACCCACTTATAGCTGAATATTAAAAAAAAAAAATGGGTCCAAGCAGACATTCTACGTAGAGAAATTTCAATGATAGAAGTGATTCTCAAAAGATGTTCGTAGAGACAAACTTCCACAGGCACAAAAACATAAACTCATCTCAAAAGTCAAGTAAAATTATGAGGTACATCACAGTTCATGATTCTCGAAGGCAATGTAAAATTAAATAAAGGATTAATGAGGGCAGATTAAAATGAGAACAAGGAACCCAAAGAAATCAAGCTAAGAACAAAATGCACCCTTTAAATGTGTGTTCCTGTGGACATGGAAGCACAGTGAACTCAACTTTACGGCTTTTGTGATTAAATTCTTTGGCCTAAGAAGTCATTATTTAAATCATTTCTCTCTTTTTGGTATCCATTATAAGTCATTTCCTCTTATGCAGGCATAAAAACATCTTACGGTGTAATTAAATAAATGGTGCTAGAGTCTATTTTCCCTTAATCAGAAATTCCTTAAAATGTTTGCATTTCAGATTTTAATTTAAGTAATTACCCCTACTGAGTTCTTCTTACGTTGGATGCAGGAGACTGAAAGACAAGTAAGACTGGTCTTTGCCCTCAAGGAGCTTGCTCTCCAGCTGAGAGAGCAGGTGCATCAGAATGAGCCCTGCTCTGTGTGGTCAGGACCACACCCGCTGTGGAAGGCAGCAGAGAGGTCCATTGGCCTCCTCCCTTCCCTGCACAGATAGGTCGCTGCTCCCCTCAGCAGGTGGATTCTCCTCCCTTGAATCTAGGCTGGTCTTGGGACCTGCCGTGGCCAACAGTTCTGGGACTTCCAAGGTTGAACTGTGAAACCTGGTGCCTTCCACCTGGGTCTCTTGGAGCCCAAAGCAGCCATGTATGAAGTACAATTGCGGTGGGGTTACTTTGCCGTGAGAAGACCCAAGCTAGCTAGGTGGGGAGGCTGTGGAAGAGTGAGAGATGCCTGGAAGCCTGCAGCTGCTCTCCAGCTACGCGAGTGCAGGTGCCACACATATGGGAGATCTGAGTGAGAGTCACCCAGCTGAGCCCAATCAACCCACAGCACCATGGGAGGTCCTTTCTCTACCATCTCTCCTTTAAAAACCTCTGCACATGGGGCCCGAGTGGCTCAGTCGGTCTGAGCGTCCGACTCTTGGTTTCGGCTCGGGTCATGATCTCCTGGGTCATGGGATGGAGCCCTAAGTGGGCTCCTCGCTCAGCAGGGAGTCTGCTTGGGATTCTCTGCCTCTGCCCCTCTCCCAACTTGTGCGTGCTTGTGCGCTCTCTCTTAAATAAATAAATAAAACTGCACAAGTCTTTAGACTTTACCCTGCAGGTTTCCAAAGTGGGAAGTGACAAGACAATGCTCAGATATCTATTCACATGTATCTTTTATATCTAAAATTAAGAAGAAAATTCAGGTTTACTGAGATTTAACACCTGGCACCCTTCTTGTTCTTGCTCGGTCATCTATCAGACTGTCCCGGGTCAGGATCAGTCCCGAGGGTGAGACGGGTGGGGGTGGGGCTCCCTCATTCACTCTTACCACCCTGTGATGTATCGTGGTTTACAAGACCCTTCATACTGAAGTTCTGAATTTTATTATCTTATAAATGGGATCGTCTTTCAAATACATTGTACTCAAGCAGGTCATGACCATGAAAATCTTTCGCACCACACAAACATTTGCTCTTGATCTCACAGGAAAGTTCTTATTAAAGCTCTTCAACATAAAGATGGATTACTCATCTTTCTTTTTCATAGAAAGACAAATGTTCTAAATTTGTTGACCGCTTCTGTAATGACAAGGAGCTGAATTTATTCATTCATTTAACAAGTACTTATTGAACAAATGTTTACTCTGCGGCAGGTGCTGAGGCTGCATCCAGGGTTGGTATTCACCTGGAAAACACCAGCATGGGCAGCACCCTGACCAGGGTCTACTGCTGCCCTTGTGGTGCCCACAGTTAAATATTTCAACTATCACCCTTGGAGCCATCAGGGAAAAAAAACAGACAAAAAAATCCCTGCCCTTACGCAGGGGGCACAACGTGAGTACAATTACTAAGTGACTTAGTAGATGATAAGGGCTGTGGAGAAAATAAAGGGTGCAGGTGTGCTGCAGGAGGCGGTGGGCAGGTGTGGGCAGGTATGTGCAGGTGCGGGGACGCTATGCCCCAGGGAGGCTGGAGGCACCGGGGAGGGGATGAGGGAATGAGCCCAGGGGACATCTGGGGAACAGTGTTTTAGGCAGAGGGCACAGAGCATTTGGGCCTCCCCTGCAGGACTCTGGCCCTGACTCTGAGTGAGGTGGGGGCCGCTGGAGGCTATGGACAGGGCAGCGATGTGGCCTGGCCCACGTTTTAGTAGGCTGGCTCTGGCTGGTGGGCTGACTGTCCTCCTGGGCAGAGGCAGGGCAGAAGCAGGGGACAAAGACAGGAGGCTATGGTTGGTCAACAGTACATCCTTAGCCATTATCCTAGGAAAAATGACCCTACCGTTCCCTCAAAGTGACATCCTGACATTAAGAGAGTCACGGCTTATAAAGGAAACACATCATGGAGAGAAGATCTTGAAAAGAAATGCTGGAAAATGCTGCCTTCAGCCTGGGAGTTTACTGTCGAAGATGGTCTACGTTTCCAGAAAGCTCTCTGATCTGTACCACCAAAAACCTCACAATTTTGTAAGCTGTTTCTAACTTTCCCAATGAAGACCTGACTACTCTTTCAATCTCTTTGTTGAAAAATATAATTAACAACTAATATGACCTCAGGTAAGATGGAAATCTCCTGTCAAACGCCAGTAAGAACCTTCACAGAATCGGTGGCTAAGAATGAGCATGAGTGTGAGTAGGCCAAGACAATGACCCTTTGCTCCCCAAGGCTTATGTATCTTTTCAAGGTTTTGTTTTCAGCTATAAAACCAAGTATTAAAATAAACTGAGTTTAGAGGCACTCCTTAGAATCACTGAATCACAGAACAATTATAAAATCAAGGTTATAAAAATCACATTTAATCCCATTGCTCTCACTGAAATACTATTTATTTCTTAATAAAAGCAAAACAATTTTATACTATTAAATATAAAATACTTCAAATTATTATTTATTTCATCTTCAGCACATCCTTTCAAATTCTCACTGAGTAACAGTTTTAAAAGTTTTTTTTTTGTCTTTTGATGGCTTAGGTCTTTAGAAGTAGGTTAGAGGTGAGTGTCCTCAGCCACTGAAGGGAGGATTCGTTCGGGTGGACCTCCACCCTTTTCCTCCAGGAGGGACTGAGTAGTAGCTGCATATATTGACAATGAAAGGCTGCTCACCATGAGCCTCACATACTGAAAAACTGCTTCAGCACCTTGAAATAAGGCTACAGGCATTTATGTAATCAATTCTAATTAGTTTACGGCATCCTTCTGTAAAACAAGCAAAATGAACAAAATTGTTGTGCAATTTCCAGCCTCGAGTTGTAGATGGCATACACACGAAGAGATACGCAAAAATATATGAACAATTTGAAGACACAACCAGAAATAAGCTTTTCCCTCAGGGCTCCCATGACCTTCTGATTTTCTCTTTTGTGTTTCAGTGACTCCCCACATGCCCACTGGGCACCGACTGCAGGTCTTTCCTAGACCAAGGGTCACGTTCCAGCCTGTCACAGTTACATAGCTGTATTGGCTGGGAAGCGTCTTAAGGGCAAGGCCACTCATCTCTAAGTCCCACTGCGCTTGCCACACCTACACCAGCAGTGTGGGCGGCAGGAGGCACACGGAGTTACCAGGTGCGCGCGGCAGTCTGGGACCTGACGTGCTCACCCGTGCTGGGGGCGTGGCGCGGCTGCTTCTGGATATAAAGAATGTGCAGGGTGCGGGCCCTCCTCTCCAAACTGACAGTGCATCTGTCAGCTTGCTCATGCAACGTGGATGCCCTTCTCCTGCCAGGTTTCACAAAACAAAGTTCCTGCTCTCATGCCCTTTACATACTAGTGGGAAAAAGAGACATTAAGTAAACGTTAAGTGCTAAGGAGGACACGGGTGAGACTCCACGGACGGCTTGCTCTCAGAAACCTTTCTGATGAGCGACTGCTGAGCAGAGACCCAAGGGAAGGGAAGGGAAGGGAAGGGGTGAGCTGTGCAGATGCTGCGGGGAGGAGCGGTAATTCCTCCCACAGCATGCAGTTCCTGAGGCCGGAATATGCTTGTGGATCCTTTTAAGGATTCTGGATTTTTCTGTGGGTGAAGTAACTGGAGAGTTCTGAGTTCTGGCATGCTCTGATTTCTATTTCAGGAGGAAAGCTCTGGCTGCTGGAGAGTACTCAGGAGAGCAGGGAGAAGCAGGGAGACTGGGAGGAGGCTGCCACACTGGCCCAGGAAGCGGGTGCCTGGACCAGGACGGGTGATGGGGACATAAGGAGCAGCTGCATTTCTGTTATATTGTGTAGATTTTATATATATACACACACACACACACACACACACACACACACACATACTCATTCCATAAATCCTAATATTATAATCTGTCTTTGAGGGATTACCGTCCTCATTTTAGAGATAAGGAAACTGCTAGAGGTAAAGATACTTGTTCAAAGCCAAAGAACCAGTTATTATTTAAAATAAAATTGAAACCACCCAAGGTCTGTCTGAGGCTGGCTACTATGCATCACCTGCTAATCTGAGCACTACAACTGCAAGACACACCTTATAATTTATTGGGCACTTGTAGGAAAATTGCCGCTGAGGACGGAAGAAAATGTCCTCGGATGCTTCTCAGTGAGAACGGAAGCTTCACCAGGAGGGTCCACTGCCACTGTGTCACTGATAACTGCCTCACAGAAGATCTAGGAAAAGGGTTTAAGGTGCTTTCAAGCGGCTTCTCAAAAAAAAAGGAAGTTTGCTCTCCTTTATCATCAGAAGTCTAGTTAAACGACTGGTCAATATGACAAACCACTGAGTAAATTGGGGCCCCCTAGTGCATGTCACTCGAGCAGCTCTGGGACGCCAAAAACACAGCTGATCTGCTCCCTTATCTAATCTTTACGGCCTAACATGTGATAACTGGGGCTAATGAATCCAGAGAAAGGAGAAAAGGAGCAATGAAAAGATTAAGAAAATTTATCTCAGAGGAAGCCAATATATTAAAAGGCAAGAATGTCTCATCCTGATCTGATGTGAGCTAAAAACAACACTTGAGAGAAGCCTGAAATTCTACAGAGAGTGGAGTTTATGTGAAGTGTTTCTGCACAATTATAAAGACATTTGCTTGACAAAATTATAGTGCATAAATACAGAAATAATCTTCATGCAGATAACTTAAATGCTGGTTTCTGATACAGACCTCTGATGTGCATATATGGTGTTATATGCAGAGAATGTTTAGTTTTTCTAAGACATTCTAAAGAGGCTTTCCTTTATTTAAAGGAGTCAAAAATCCTATGAAAATACCCCTTAAAGTTAAAACTAATTTACATTTCTTATCATATTCATATTAAAATTGGTTTCTAGGTAGTATAAATTTCATTTCATTTTAATTCGTTTAATTCTGAATATATGAAGAAAACACACATCCTATTTGTTTATCACAGTGAAACTGAACTCTCACCAGGAAAATATAATGTGAGGACAATTTTCATCTTCTTCTGGGAGAACGTTATGGTTCTGGGATGTTAAAGGCAGAACATAATGATAAGTAGCAGCAGCTCCCCCATCAATTCCACGCCTTCTTTAAATTCCACTGAGGATGGCAGTTTGGATGGAGACCCCAAAATCTATTCTGTCCATCTGTTTTATTATTCTTAGAACAACTGTCAAAAGTTGCCCAGGGATCAAGTTGCAAACATACTAATTTGCCTTTGAAAAGTAGGCCCTGGGGGAATTCTGGAACTCTGCTTATAAATTCAGAATCCCATCAGCTAGCGAGCTGCCTACCCTTTGTGGAGGTATGAGACTTTGCACTTCCAGGCACACATCTGCCTCAAAGCCAGGATGCACTGATATACTTATATCCCACTTCATAGGCAAATGAAGGGAAAACCAAAGGGTCTTGGCATCTTAAGGGCTGGCTTATCCCATGACAAGCAGACCCTGAGTTTTTAGAAGGCAGCCCCTTCATTGATCACTCATGGATTAAGACCAAAGCTTTATATTGGAGAGTTTAAATGAGTGGGCAGGCAAGGGACACAAATTCTGTACTCTTGTATGTCCTAGGACCAAATTAGCAAGACAGAAGACTGAAGTGTTAGAAGAAATCAGCTGAAGATAAACATCATAAGCCTCTAAGTATTGTATTTGTTTCATTTCTGTGATTCTGATGAAAGGGACAAGATCATCTGGACATATATAGTATCGATGTGGGTTTGTAAGTAATAACGAGCAGTATCCAAGGAGGTGTCTGTTCAAAATATTGTGGCATTGTGGAAACACGCCACTCTGTTGGAAACTAAAGCAGCTGTGTACTTCTCAAGTTGGCTATGTTAAAGGCATGTGCAAAATACAACGTAAACATTAAAATGAATCTTCACTCGGGGCGCCTGGGTGGCTCAGTCGTTAAGCGTCTGCCTTCGGCTCAGGTCATGATCCCAGGGTCCTGGGATCGAGCTCCGCATTGGGCTCCCTGCTCCGCGGGAAGCCTGCTTCTCCCTCTCCCACTCCCCCTGCTTGTGTTCCCTCTCTCGCTGTGTCTCTCTCTGTCAAATAAATAAATAAAATCTTAAAAAAAAAAAAATGAATCTTCACTCCCTAGTGGCTTGCACACTGGACACCTGATCACAGGGGTGGGAGGGGAAGCGGAAGAGAAAAGGGGTGGGCATTAGCACTGATCCTTGGAGCTCCCATCCTTCCCTTACCCGGGCCCCAGTGGTCTCTATCAAGTCTCAGAGAATAAAGTCAAATGCTTTCAAAGCACAGGACCCCAGGAACATATTTAAAGCACAACATTCAAAGTACCAATTTTAGAGTTTGGTAAAATTCCACAGTAGTAAGCTAGAAAAAAACACCCTTTCAAGGCTAACAATGATGGCATTTGGCTTGTACTCATCCACAGGTTACCAAAAAAGTATTCTGCTTTGATTAAAAAATTTACTTGAGTGTGTTGCAAATTACTCTAGCTCGGAAACCTGCGGGGAGCTCACTGCATACACTAAGGCAGACGGGCACAGAAGGGATCACCATTTGGACTTGCCTGCTTTGTCCCTCTTTGGCTTTGCACAATCTCTTATTATAATAAGGCATGTATTATCCTTTTTGGAGATTTGAATAACAGAAAGTCTCACTTTCAAATATATTGCTTATAATCCCAGAGTCTACTAAATGTTCTGCGGATGCTGTTTATGGCATTATGCTCCTTTCAAAATGGGACTGATAATTAGTAAACTGAAATTTGATTAATGTTGGATTAAGAGGTTCTGATGTCTCGCTGCAATGTGTTACTTCAGTCTGTGGGCACTGGAAGAGACTGTCCTTAGGAAACTTGTTTCTTTCCCCTTTCCAGAATGGGAAGATTAATTTAAAACCCTGATTTTTTTTTTTTTAAAGAATTCAGTTTCATTCAACAGTTTGTAATGTAGGATTCAGTTTTTTCTCACTCTTTTTTGTTTTCTCACTTTGAAGCTGGAGCCAATGAATTAACTATTTGGGAGAGAACAAAATAAACTAAAAATAAAAGTCTTCCTCCAAAAGTGCCAAGGGTGAGCCCTTCCTGGTTATGGCAGAATAACTTGGCATGAATAAATGGTTCAGACAGTCTCAGCTCTCACTAGATTCAAGTACAGAATTTTGAAAATATGATGAGCTTCTCTGAAAACAAAGGACCTGTTTGGTGTAAACATCGAAGCCTGTGAAAATGACCGCTAGATAATATTTGAGGGAAAAATTTTAAATTAATACTGCGATGTGCTCTTTAAAGTTCAGGTTAGGGATACCTCTTTCACAGTTTTGCCAGGATTATAAAAAGGGCTGTTAATTTTCAGAAGTTTTTCTGGGCTCCGTGGCCCAAAGACTCCATGTTTCTTCCTCGCCTGTGGTTTTAAATTCATAATCTTGTTTGCCTACTACTGAAGACTGTGGGAGAATCAGGAATAATGGGCTCCCTTTGAAGCTGTGCCATCCCCAAAGTAGCCATCTGAATGCTAAAGAAATATTGTCATTTATGGAATGACCTTTCGCTCTTTGAATATTCAGACATGAACAAATGTTAAATGCCTAGAAATCGTAGCAGCACTATGAAAAAAGGTACGTAGGGTCAGCAAATACCCTCTCGCATGCTTTTGACATGATGACCATTTCCACTTTTCTAACAGCTTCTAATAGCAAAATGTATTTGGGAACAACAGTGGAATTTGTGTCATCATGACCAAATGATTACGGTGCAAACCCGAGATTCTTCTGGGGCCCAGCAGGCTTCTGGTCCCTATGGAAACGAAACCTCAGATATTGTCCTCCACTCAGCTGGAGGACAGAGCGAGGGAGGCTTTTGTGCTTGGTGAGATTTCTTCCACAACCTTCCAGCACCAGACCTTAGTGCTTCCTCCCGACTCTTTTCTAATTGAGATGCAAATTAATCTCTCTGGCTGATTACACTTCCCTTAAAGCTACTGACAAATGCAGCTGTAACCGGAGTTTGCGGACTTTCCAACAAGTGACTTCAGCTGTCAGTATTTGCATGTGCAGCCAGGGCCCAGCCTGCTCCAGGTCTCAGACATGCGGAGAGCTTCCCTTAGGCATTGCAGGCGTTTTATTTACGTGTATAAAATTTACATACAATTAAGAATGTAAAAAAAAAAAAAAAACCACAACCAAAACCCTACAACTACATCCCTAGGATTTGGAAATCGACTCTGACACCAACATTATTTAAGGCCTTTCCAGACACTTCTTTCTTCCTGGGACTGGAGGAGCACACCTCTCCTGGGAGCCCATGGCTTTCCTGGCAACATTATGTTTCCTTCTCACTTCCTTCTTGTCTAAGTTTTCTGACTTCAACACTCTTTGAATTCAATCTGTCTCTCAAAAACTAACTAAATAAATTTATCACTCTAGGAAAACAGGATAACTGAATAGACTTTACTTTTCATGGCTCAGGAAGATTCCATTAATTTCAAGACCAATTATAAAGTCACCATTCTAATTGTCAGGATTTCCACACAAATGTCCTTCAATACCTTTTTGGGGTGGTGATGAATCGATTATTATTTTGAGTGCAATGGAATAGGAAATATGCACAAAACACTATCATTCATATAAAGAAAAATACACACGGAATCCAATTTTTCAGTAAAAATTCTAACACTTCTTTTCTCTTGAATACTATCATGTACGTATTTTTGCCAATATAGTTCACTCAAAAACTAGTTACTGAGTACCCACTATGTGCCAGGTGCTCTTCTGAATGTTAGGGATCTGGGCATAAACTTAAACATGCAGAAGTGGAATAAAAGGGATTTTAAGAATATATCTATATATACCTACATAGATACATACTCTCTTTGAAGAGCCACATTTCTTGGATAAATGAGGTTTTCAATTTTGAAAAAATTCAGTTTTGTAAAATAATGATTTGCTTTTGTCTCTAAGTCTGTTTACCAAAAAAAAAATTTTTTTTAAGCAAATCAATCTCCCCCCCGCCACACACTTATATTCATAATGCACTAGGAGGTATACGAGACAGGGATATCAACCAAATGGAGACAAGGCCCCTGTTGGGCAGCTCGTAGTATAATCAGGAGACAGAAGAGGACACAGGGAGGCCCCGTCTGGCAGAGAGAGTGTCAGAGGGCTAGATGGCTGTCGGGGGGTGAGCGATCTGTGTCACAGGAGAGATGCAACGGGAGTGTCCGGGATCAGCAGAGCTCACCGTACCCAAAGGTCCCGCTGTGGAAAGGAGCACAGGTCTGTGAAGAACTGGCTCTGAGAC
This sequence comes from Leptonychotes weddellii, assembly GCF_054177405.1. Taxonomy (NCBI): domain Eukaryota; kingdom Metazoa; phylum Chordata; class Mammalia; order Carnivora; family Phocidae; genus Leptonychotes; species Leptonychotes weddellii. The sequence goes on from NC_138378.1 coordinate 39,797,458, forward strand.
ACAGTGACCCCACAGCCACGGACCCGAGAGGGGCAGAGCAGAACGCCGCCTTGCTATTTCCCTAAGCACGCCACCACCAGCCCGGTTTCCACACAGATTGTGAGATTTATACTAACTTTTCTGGAAGGGATGGTCTTTTGTCTCATAGTGATAATTCACTTTACATCAAAGAAGGGCAAAATGGTTTCTTGGTCCCACTTCTTGAAGACTTTCCCCACACCATGTGCTTCTCGCAGGCCCCATCAGGCACCGAGGGCAGAGGACAGCCCCAACCCCAGGGAGCCACGCCATGTCACTGAGGGAAGACAGTCTCCAGCCTTTAACACCTGTGATGGGAAAAAGGAAGTACTTCCAGAGACCTAAGTCCACAGCTGGGTGGTTCCAGTTCTGACAACAGAGGTTTAAAACTCCAAGCTGGTGATGTGATAAAAATCACCAGGGTGACACACATTCCTCACCAAAGACCAGGCACTGTGTTACCTGCTTGGCCCATTAACCCTCTCACCATCCCGAAGAGGGAGGCCATTGGGGTGGGGGGTGGGGGGTGGGGGGGCGGTGCTGTGCCGGTGCTGCCTGGCACAAGGCCTCAGCGCTGGGCAGCCGCGGACCGGACGAGCTGTGGTGATGCGGGAGCACACAGCCTGTAAGGAGGCTGACTGCTGCCGGCCACAACGGGGACCCAGTGGGGTCAGAAGCTCTGATTCTTGAAGAAAAGTCAGAAATCTAAATTTCTGAAAATGCAAAATCTCCCGATTTTTCAATGAGGCTGACAAACTCAATCTTTATGAGTTAATACTGGAGGCCAACTGCAGTTCAAACAAAACCCATCTGGGGGCTGGATTCAGCCTGCAGGCAGCTGGTTTGTCGGCTCTGTTTTTGAACATTGGCTTTGACTTTAAGCTAAAAGCTGCCTCCTGGTTGCCTCTGTTTATTGGTCCCAGTTCTGTAGCCTTATCTCCTTTTTAAGAAACCCCCAGGCTCCTGAAACAACTCCTTCTTGGTTTTAATGGCTTCCTGAGACCTCTAGGTGCGGTGGTCACTATGTGGACATGCTCCAGGTTGGTCAAGGTCTCTCCTCACGGCGTGGGCCCCCCTGGTGGAGCGGCACCACGTTCACAGTGCAATCTGCGGCAGCAGGAGCAGAGACGCCATGCCTTTCTTTCTGTGACCCGGACGTCAGGTGTCTCAGGCTGTGGTCTGAGAGAACACTGGTCGGCCGCCGCATCACCTCTGGTCTCTCATCTCAAGTCTGTGCTTAACCAGAATCCTCAGACATTTCCCAGGGACTGCTGTCACGCCCCATCATCCCCATCCTGTACACACACAGCTGATCCTCTAAACCCAGGCGCATGGCATTAGTCTACCCTGCTAATCTCACCTTGTTGGTTTGGGTCTAAAAGTCTCATCTGTTGACGTAATCCTATTTTCTGATTTTGCCTTGTGTCAATTGAGTTAACCCTCTTAGCTTCCTGACAAATGGTATTTTAATAAACATGTGTTCTAGACCTTTGTGAGAGTCGCTGATAAAAAAAGTTGTTGCGTGGCAGAGGGGCTGGGCAAAGCTGTGGTGCACACGCAGTACCAGAGACACAGAGGCCCCAGGTGATTGGTGGCCCATGAATTAATGCATTGTATGTTTGGCCAGAGTAAAGTCACCCAACTCCCCTGGACCCATATTTCTCTCTCTTATTTGCCAGATGACTGTGATACTTTATCTTGTGTTTTACCAAAATTAATATTTTATATTTAAAAGCTTTCTCTAGGGGCACCTGGATGGCTCAGTTGGTTAAGTGTCTGCCTTTGGCTCAGGTCATGATCCCAGGGTCCTGGGATCAAGCCCTGTGTCAGGCTCCCCACTCAGTGGGGAGTCTGCTTCTCCCTCTCCTCCTGGCTTGTGCTCTCTCTCTCTCAAATAAATAAAATCTTTTTTTAAAAAAAAAGATTTCTCTAATCTCTGAAAATAGCAATTTTATCAAACACAATGAGTGTGTTTGGGATATTTTGTTCTTTGTACACTCATTCTTTTTTGAAGGCTCACAAGCTATTTAATAATCTAGTCTAACAATTTTACAAGGGGTCCATGCAACATCTCAAAATTCATCCTTATAATTCTATTTGAAAATAAGGAAAATATTTTCCTGTTTTCAGTTCTGGTTGCATCCTTTATTTTACTTGATTTCTTAAAAAAAAAAAAAAATAGTTCTCATGGATCTGAGACCACTGCTGGAAATTTGTTCTGCAACTAGACATATACTGGCCTTGCAGGCTGGGCCTTACTTTTAGGGCCCAGTTCTTTTTCCCTTTTTTCCCTTCTTACTGTGTTCTCAGTGATCTGAGTTTTCATTCATACACTTCAGACACTTTTCTGTCCCTTTCCATATGAAGAAGATGGAGGACAAGTGGGGTAAAGGTTAATGTGGCAGCCTTCTGTCAGGGCGGCGTGGAGCTCCTCTCTCAGTCTTGATGCAGCCAGGTTAAATATGCACTCATCGGAACCCACACTGGGCAGCTACACTAGGCCTCCCCTTCTCCTTCAGAGACAGTTTGAATTTTATAATAAAAAAATCTCCCATTTCTTATTCCCTTTTATAGTCTTGACCCACCCACGGGAATGTGCCATTCTTTGATCTGAACTCTACTTTTTGAAACGTGCTTCCCAAGTGTCAAGGTACAGGTCTACTTGCTCTCCTCCCGTTCTTACATGAGCTCTAGTACAAAGTCATTACCTTCTGGAACATTCGAAGTCACAAATCCCATTTTTCAAATTTCTAAGGAATACATCCAAAATAATAGTTCCCCTCATTTGCTTCCTCTGTCTTCTGAGAAGAGGATATTGTTTGCCTGCCAAAAATTTATCAAACGCTTGTTCCCTTCAGGAGAAAGTACGGTGGAGCTGATATTGGGTGGTGCAAATCCCTGTCACAATGACATTTTGCCTTTGGGCCTGTTTAGAAGTGTGGATTGGGAAAGCAGTGTTCATGCCCTCCCACCTGCACCATGACTCCATTCTGGTGGTCACTCTTAAATCTAGCTGCCTCGCATGCACTTCCTGTTCTCAAGCACTTCCCTCCCACCCAGAGTATCTTCTTTCTTTTCTGTGCTGCTTTATCTGATATGTTTGCTTCTTTCCTTGAAGTTATTCCGTTCTAGGTCCTATCACACCCAATGCTCCGGGTGAAGACATGAGACTGCTAGAATCAGCTATGGATAAGACCCCTCAGGAGGGTGTGTCCTGCTTGACCGCTCTGCTGAAGGTAACCCTTCATTTCTCTGCTCCTCGATTTTCTGTGACACTATTCACTCCTTTTCCTCTGCCTCCCTCTCTACCTCCACCTCCTATTCCCAAGCCTACTCCTCAAACATGATGCTCCGGAAAGGTCTGTCCTTGACTGTGACTGTCTTCTCTTTACCCTCCACACCCCAGCAAATCTAGCAGACCCCATGCTGAATTAGTTTACCTATTTTACGCAGGGATCAAATCTATCCTCCTGCCAGGCCCTCACCTTCTCTCAGAACTCCTCCCACTGCCCCTTAAATGCGCCCATCACCTCCATCCTCACCGTGTGTGCATGTGTATGCTTCCACTCTGCCGTGTGGAAGCTTCTGTGGTTCTCAAATGTGATGTGCATTTTTAGAGCTTGGTCCATGAGCAAACACTGTCCCATCACTTGGAATTTTTATTCATATTTCTACTCCCAGGGGCTACGACAGTGCCTAGGACAAGGCAGGGACACAGTCAATGTTGATAAATGCATACTGGTTCTGCATGGCAAAATACACTAGATGGTACTATCTGACTCCTTTTCATATACTTTTCTTAAGCGTATAGAAACAAATGGAGGAAATTAAAGATCTTCCCAGGAAAACAAAACAAAACAAAACAAAGATCCTAACGGAAAAGTTAGTAACAGAACTGTTACAGCTTTAGGGAGAGAGGCCACTTTTGAAGGTGTATAAATTGAGACCAAAATTTAGCAATGATATTAGGAAGTCATGAGTCTAAGAGAGAAGCTAGAGTATTATCAACTATATCCATTAATTGAAAATGGAACTAAATTTCACTTAAGAAAGAGGTACAAAAGTACTTTTTCTTAGGCAGCCCAGTTCTCTCCATCAAATGCTGATAGTTCCAGAGAGGAGAGATGGCAAATGCCACTGTGGCTATTGTTCTACTGAAGTGGACGTTGATTTTAAAAAGCCACCATCTGTTTGATTCAGGGTGAGCTCCTCCTAACGGGTGTGCTGCACATCATGTGGCAACCTTCTCCCTGAAACAAGTTAGCTGAGGAGAACGAGAGAGCCCTGGCTCTGACGACCTGGGGAACTTCCACCAGCCGAGCATGGTTTGATTTTGGAATCTTTAGTTGGCTTGGGAACTGTAAACATAACATGTGGCAAGCTTCCCATTTACAACACTCTAGGCACGGGAAGAGGAGCCCTGACTGCCCACGAGGGACAGAAAAAGCAGATGGTGGGTGAGTTGGCCCTCGTCACTCAGAAGAGCAGTGGCCACGGGACAAGCGCTCCACTTGACAGATTTGATTTAGCCTGCTGAGGAAGTTACCAGAAAACCCAGGAAGGACAAAGGGGCTGGGCTGAACTGTTACTGAGGGTGCTTTCCAAACACATCCCTACTGTGTTCACTTTTTTTGGATCATGTACGACAATGGTATATTCTTCAGTCTTCTGTGAGCCTTCACCACACAGTTTCAACTGTTTGATCACTTAGCCAAGGGTACCCCAAACAAGAACTCCTTTGATATTGATTCTAAGCTGGATTTACTGCTCAAAAAGATCCCAGGGAGGCAAATCCATTCTAACAATGTGCCCACTCCTCTGTTTCATAAGAAATGTTGTATTTTCTTGAACATTACCGGACAAACTTGATACGTTTACTGTTCACATTTCTACTCCTAGTTAAATACTGAGTCGCAACTGACACTATTTTAGGGCACTGAAGTGTCAGTCATTAGGTGGGGAGGGCACAAGAGATGCAAAATAACTCCTTCGGCTCTTTTCTTCATTTGTCATCAGGCTCAATGCTTGGCTATCTATGGTCAATACAAAAAAACAAGTACTTCCTCTCTAAAGGATTGAAAGAAGGTCTGAACTAAAAGTGTCCTTTGTTCATACAACAGTCATTCTGATACCTGAGTGACATTTGGATGCCATGAACAGTTTGGCAATGTTCTACTTAACAACTGTAACCTTAATATTAGAAAAAAAATGGGGACACAGGTTGCCCATATAAAATGGCTGGTGTTGACAAAGAAATTTCCCATTCTTTGTCAGCACTCATTACTATACCTAATATCTCAGGGCAACAGGTAATAGCAATGCTTGCTCAGAAATGTGGTCTCTTATATGAATTGTGTCTTCTAGGGCCATGCATGCAAGCTGCTTCATTCCTTATTGGGTCTTGTTTCATATGCCAATAAAATGTTGCCAGGGGATATACTGTCAGGCTTTAGGAAGGGAATGAAATCTAATAAATACCCAGGAAGAGAATTTCCCAGCTCATACTGGGGGTAGGGGGAGGGTTTGGAATGGGTTCCAGGGAGGGCTTCATGCGCATGTGACCTGAGCAGCTGCACAGTGCTTACAACGGGCCCTGCTTGGTTTAATACTCTGCTGTTGCTCTCTTGAAGTTCTTAATAATTTTATCTTTGATCTTGTGTTTTGCACTTGAAGTCTGATGAGACAATGGAACATGCACGTGGGCAGAGGAAATGCACATAACATGTGCTCTGCTGGTTCCTTGCACATAAGCCTTAGCAGTGCCCCAGGAGCAGGACTATGGTGGAGCCACAACGCCTGGAAGGTCAGAGAGACTCCAAGAGCGCACACGAGGAAGTGTGTTAGCACAAGACTGAATAGGCAGGGAAGTGGACTATCCTAAGAGGCCATACTCTCCACCTGAACCAGACCTTGCTTTGAGCACAGAAAAAAAGCAGTGTTGTCCTAAGAAACAAGAATAACCAAGAAATCCTATATATCCTTAGTTGTGTTACTTCCCTGTGTTAGCCAACAATTTACTCTGAAAATGATGACAGAGAAGGAGAGGGAAAAACAGGGGGACTCAAAGTTCCTTTTCCTGTCAGTCCTTCCTTACTCATCAGTGAACTGAAGGAAGAGTGCTGGTTCAATATGTGCCTATGAAGAATGAGCTAAAAATAGGTAAGTTAGTTTTGTGCAGTGTTTTCACTGTTAAGAACAGAATATATCCATGTACGAGTTACAAAATATGAGCTGTGTCATCATGGTGATTCCATATGAGTTAAATGCTTTTATATTTGCCTATTAAACAGTATAAAGACAATATAAAACTAATGCTAATAATCTAAATTTTTAATATTTCTTGATTTAAAGTGACATTAAATAGTAAATAAAAAACGCCATGGCAAGTCAAGAGAAAAAGCACAAAAGAATGGAAAAAGCTTCATATTATAGCATGTTTGAAGACACTTTCCTTGCTTTTTGAATGAGGGGCCCACATTTTCATTCTCTTCTGGGACTGTTTGGTCTCAGCCCTGGTTTTAGATGTGTCCAAAGTATTACTGATCTTCTCAGCCCCTGGGGGGACTTAACAGGGGCTTGGGGTGGTTGCCCCTGGCATCAGGCAGCCTTGATGCTGTGCTAATTTTAGAACTTTCAAGGTGGGCCATGAGGTGACAGGGTTGGGGAGGCTCAGCTGCCTCAGGTGTCACCCAGAAAACCACCTCTGCTGGAAGCTTGGTCTTGTGTCTGTCTATACTCTGAGGGGCCTGACCATGCATTAAATGCTAAAAAGCCCAACTTTACCACCTGAGAACACTCGGACTCCTGTGCTTGCTATGGTGCCCTCTGCCTGGAATGCCAACCTTCCTCCTGGGGACAGCTTCCCTGTCATCCCTCCAACCTCAGCCTACATGCTTTCTCTGCAGATAGCCTTTTCCCTGGTCCTGTTTTACCTACACCCTCTATTTAGTTGCTTTATACAATGGTATCAGTTTGTGTGTCTTCTCTGTGAAGTACAGGGCAAAAACCCCGTTTGCCTTGCTCCCTGTATATCCCAAGCTCCTGGTGCTGGGCTTGGCAGTTTGCGAGTCCACACTGTTTGCTAAATGAGAATGCAAGGAGACACCTGTGATTAGGATGTGTTAGGTTATTCAGTGTTTTTCAAAATTCAGACCTAAGACTTATCTCAACTAAGCAGCAAATTCCAGACATCAGCTGCTACACAATTATTTGAAAAGTGTAAAAATTAGTAAATAGTAATGTTTTAAAGAACAAAAGTACCAAAAAACTCCCTTTTTTTTTTTTTTTCTACTTTTCTTATTATACTTTTGGTTTGTGGCCTATATTAGCACTTTTGCAGGCAGAAATGAAGTAATAGAGTAGTTCAGTGATTGCAAAGTTTTCCCTGTTGATTACATCTTTATAAAAATTATAGATAGTATTTTATTTCTTGTTTTAAGTAATTTATTTGGACAGCATAAATTGAATCTTCTCAGGGTGTAAGATGAAAGAAAAATACTTAAATTTTTATAATAATGACATGATAGGTTTTGTTATTTTCCCTTTTTTAATTTCTATACCAAGTTGTCCTCTGAGATGTCAACCTGGCTATTTTATGAGTCAATGGAGAATACAGCATTTACTCACCCACATTAGCATCAGGAGCCCTGGCTGGCATCCACATTAGTGTAATGTGGTTTGTCGAAAAGTTTTCAAGTGACACTGAATCTTATCCTTTGAACTTGTAACAATATTGTTTTCCCTAAACCTGATTATTCTGATGCTATATTCATTCTTATTTGAGAAAGCAGTGTTGAACAAAATAACAAAGCATGTACTTTGTAATGAGAAGTTTGATAAGTGGGGAAGGTGACGTGACAAAAATCACAATGGACTTACAGAAAGCAGAATTTTCTTGTTTGCAAATGATTTTCCCTTGCCTTGGTCCAACATACTTGACTGAGGAGTGTCCAGCTCATCCTAGTTGACATGCAAACTGACAAGCCAATCGCTGAATAGGTCTTTCTCATTTCTGCCAAGAACCTCTTTCAAGCATTTGTGAAATAAAAACCCCCATGCTGAAGGCTGAATTGACACCAGCTCTAAGAGTAAGTCTAGAGTGCTGTGCATATCACTTCGAAGAATGCCATCTCCCAAACATGCGCTATCGGCCTGGACAAAGCGCAAGGGAGCACGCAGAAGGGAATAATGCTGCCCTGGCCCCCAGGGAGGGACCAGATGGGACCTAATAGCTCTTTTCTATGACTAATTTCTATGATAATTCCAAGTTGCCACATGGCATATGTATTTTTTTTTTTTTAATCTAAAGACAGAATATCAGTCAATGCAGTGACCAGGATTTTAATGAAAGGTATTTTTCATGAACTGTATCTATTCACACATGATATTTATCACCCACCCTGACCTCCACCCTTCAGCAACACATTACTTACGGTTGGAATAGGAGAAGTATAGAGAGAGGTCAAACAGAACATGTTTATGCTCATTATCAATACCAGTTAGAAACAAAGAGATTCTAAGTTTTACTAGGAGGTCAGATGCCTTTTGCAGCAATTCTATGAAGTCACCTTAATTTCTTTTTGTTATAATTAGACATTATGCCTAGACTTAAAGATTAAAGCGTGCCAACTGATGTCTGAGAAAAAAATTACAAAAGTGAAATTTCTTCTGGTTTTAGAGAGAAAATCAAGGGTCGGTGAAGATTTGGGAAAAGTTACAAAAGGACATTTAGCCATTCTCACTGACAAGTTCCAGTGCACCTTCACTGAGGGTGCCTTTCCTTGTCCCCCCAGCCAGAGGCAATCGCCCCCTCCTCTGACCTCCTAGGAGGCCGTTTGAATTTCCCGTGGCACTTGCCCCATTCTTTGACTGATTAGAGTCACTGCATTTGCTGTTGATTTCGGGTGGGCACTCTGGGTGACCCAGCTACAGTTTCCTCAGCATCCCACCTTCTATGCACAATAGACTGCAACCCACAGGGATGGGCGGAGGGGCACCCAACCTCGGGCAAAACACTAAGAAGGGACGAGCTGCTCTTGACAGTCACAGCTTCTTAGCACAGACTTAGGTGACTACATTATGAAAATAAACTCTTCTGGAGTTTGGTGAAGCAAAATATTATTATATTTAATTTAAATTAACAGATGGTACGAAGATCACACGATGTTATTTTCAACATGCACTGAAAAATGTTCTCTTCCCTCTTCAACCCAGTGAGTACTCACCTCTCATGACAAACTGCCCGGAATCAGGATTCTGGGACGGCTAATAGGTTACATTCAAAGCAAAAAGATACAAGCTCTGGTACAGCGGGATGAGGCACTTCACGGCCCTACTGGCATTGATGCACGTGGCACATATAAGGCTTGGCAGTAGCTTTCCACTCACTATGGCCCCATCAAACAGAGGCCCAAAAAATGGAACCTGTTGATACAAAACAGAAAAACACTTACTTTTCCAAAACCAGTGAAAGTCAAACCAAAGACATGAGAACAGCTGGTTGATGTCTCAGACCTGTCATGACCACGCACGTAGACTGTCACCCACAGAAGTGATGCTAACCTTAGCAGGATACGGGGCGAGGGCTTTCAAATCAAGCAACACAGGTCTGCTCCACAATACTCCTCTACTGTGAACGCTTCAGCAAAACTTCTCATGACAAATTATCACCAGGTCATTCTTTTTTAACTTGTGTTGCCATTTACAGAAATAGCATTATTCTTTCTAGGTCCATACATTGTGCAGATTATGCACAATACATAGCCGTGTCTCACTGCACACCTCCTAGCCTTGCATCCTTCTGAAACCAGTTTGGAATTGGCAATGTTTCTGCATGGATCCTGATGTGTACTGACTCTTAAAGGACTATCACTGTTAATAGTTACAAGGTCCTACTTACAGTTCTCATTCTTGAACCTTCTTTCTTCTGCTTCTAAGATAATTGCATTATCCTCATTTCTTTCTACTTCCTTATTAGAGGCTTGGCTTTCCTTCACTGGACCCGCTTTTACTACTGGGGCAACCCACAACGTTCTGGTGCCTGTCTTTTCTCACTCTCACTCTTTTTTTTTTCTCCATTAGAATTCATCTACTCCATTTATTAATATGGAGATTATCAGCTTCATGAGGTCAAGGACTGGGTCTGTCTTGTAACTCTTGTACTTATTCACTCTCTCACTTGTTTATTCATTTATTCAAAAATATTTATTATGTGACAGACACTGTTCTATTCACTGGGGACAGAGCAGTGAATAATGAAATTCCTTATTTCATTGAGCTTACAATTTGTTGGAGGTTTGAGAGAATAAACATTATAAATACATAAAATATATATGAGGTAGTAAAAGCGCTAAGGTGAAAAATAAAGCAAGGAAGAGCAATAGTGCTCTTTCTGAGGGGGGCATCCTCCAATTTTAGATCACATGGCCAGGGAGGGCTTCAAGGAGAAGATGACATTTCAGTAAAAGCTTGACAGGAGTGAGGGATGAACCTCATATTATGAGGACATCTGATGGGAGAGCATTCCAGGCTGAGGAACAGCAAATACCCAGCCCTGTAGTGGGAGTGGAACTGCTATGGTTAAGAAACAGCAGGCAAGCCACAGAGGCTGGAACGGAGTGAGCAAGAAAAAGCACAGAAGGCAATAACACAGGACAGGTAATAAGAAGGGCCTTAAAGGATTCTGGATTTCTTCTCTGAGCCAGATAAAAGCCTTCTGGAGGGTTTAGGGAAGTGGGAGATCTGATCTCACCTACATTTTAAAGGTATGTTCTGGCTGCTGTGTTGGGAAAATTGCAACAAGTGAGCATTATGGAAACCAGTTAGCAAATTGGTGAATGATCCAGGCAAGAGATGATGATAGCTTGATAACAGCAGACTCAGGATTTGCTGAGGATTACTAATGAAGTAAGAGAGAAAAAGAGGCATCAAGGATGATGCCATGGTTTATGCCTGGCAATTGGAAGGTTGGAACCACCTTTTCCTGAAGCGGAGAAGACCAAAAGGGAGGGTCACTAGTTCAATTTTAAACATGCTAAGTTTGAGATGCCTATTAGATATTGGTGTGATGTATGGGGGTGGCAGCGGACAGATCAGGCTGGAAGTCAAGGGAGAAGCTCTGGTTGGAGATTCATAAGAGTTATTTATAGATGGTGTTTACAGCCATGAGACTGGATGATCAGATGAGCAAGAAAAGAGGTTCAAGGACTAATCCTGTGGCCCTCCAATGTTTAGAGGTTGGTGACATGAGGAAGAATTAGTAAAGAATATTGAGGAGGAGTTGCTGGAAATGGTGGAGAGAAACCTCCAATGAAATGGTGGAGAGAAACTTCCACTGTACCTGGCACAGGGCTGGAATGCAAATACTGGCTGAATGGGTGAAATTAACTGTTATTTTAAATAATTTAAATTATTTAATAAATGCAGTTCTCCAGCATAGGTCTTTTAGCTAATGTCAAAGACTATTTATTTGTGGAGTACCTTTTCTGTGGTTGGCATTGGGAGAGGGGCTGGGGATACAATGGTAAACAGAAGACTATCTCTGCCCAAAGGAGCAGACACAAGGAGCTGACATAAGGAATCTACGAACTAACATCCCTCAACAAAGATGTAAAAATACCTTACAAATTTTTGGCAAATTAAATATAGCAATATATATATAAAAGACACTGTATCTTGATAGTGGTATTTTGCATAAAAAATAAGGTTGGTTTAACAATCATAAATCCATTAATGTAATTTACTACATTAATAAAATAAAGAAGAAAAACTGTATGACCTTCTTGATAGATACAGAAAAAGTATACATAAAATTCCACTCTCATTCATGATTTAAAAAATTCCCAGCAAACTGGGAATAGGAGAGAACTTCCTCAATCTGATGAAATCTTAGAGGAAAAAAAAATTGTAACCTAATTAATGGTGAAATATCAAATGTTTTCGACCTAAGATCTGAAAAGGCAAGGACGTCTATGTCACCTTTTCTATTCAACATTTTTGAACTTTTCCTAGTCATTACAATAAAGAAAATAAAAGAAAGGAAGAAAAAAGAAAGGAACATAAAGATTAGAAAGAAGTAAAGTTATTTTTATTTACAGACAACATGATTATGTACATGAGAAATCCAAAGGAATTTAACTAGAACTAACCGTATTTTGTAAGGTCACAGGATACAATTTACCCTCAAATCAATTATACTTCTGAATGTTAGCCACCAACAATTAGAAAATGACATTTACAAATACTGTTCATAATAGCATAAAAAACATCAAATACCTAGTAATAAATTTGACAAAAGATACACACACACACACACACACACACACACACACACTACCAAACATTATTGAGGTAAATTAGAGACAACCTAAAAAATGGAAAGATGTACAATGTTCATGGATTGGAAGTTTCCATACTGTTAAGATAACAAGTCTGCTGAAATGGAGCAATAGATTCAGCACAAACCAAATCAAAATTCTACCAAGTTGTTTTTATAGATATAGATAAGCTCATTCTAAATTTATATTAAAATGAAAAAACTTAAGTTAGCCAAGACAATAAGATTTATATTACCTAATTTCAAGGCAAACCATAAAACTATAATAATTAATATATCATGTGTTGGTACCAGGATACACAAATATATCAGCAGAACAGAATACAGGGTCCAAGAATAGATCCAGGTGATTTGCAAAAAAGCAGCATATCAATTTTATAGGGAAAGGAAAGTCTGTTTCAAAAAAGGCACTGCAACAAGCAGATAGCCATTTTCAAAAGTGAACCTTGGCCTCTACCTCATACCACACACAAAAATTTAGATGGATTATAGATCAAAATAGTAAATCTAAGGGGCACCTGCGTGGCTCAGTCAGTTAAGAGTCTGCCTTTGGCTCAGGTCATGATCCCAGGGTCCTGGGATAGAGTCCCGCATCGGGCTCCCTGCTGCTTCTCCCTCTCCCTCACCTTCTCCCTCTGCCTGCTGCTCCCCCTTCTTGTGTTCTCTGTCAAATAAATAAATAAAATCTTAAAAAAAATAGTAAAGCTAAAACCACAAGGTTTCCAGAAGAAAACATATGAGAAAATCTTCACAATTTGGGGTTAGGCAAGGGTTTGTTATAAAAGGCACCAATCATAAAAGAAACAAAATTGACTTAATAAAAATATGAAATATTCTGCTCATAATGAAAGTGAAAAGGCAAGTCACATATATTCACCAAACTGGATATATCCTCAATGTCCATCAATAGGAGAATGAATGAAAAATTTGTGGTATATTCAACCAACAGAAAATTCCACAGTAATGAAATGAACAAACCACAACTACATGTAACATCATGGGAATGACCCAAATATTATGCTGAGTGAAAAAAACAAACACAAAGAAGTTCACACTACGTAGTTCCACTCACAGAAAGTTCAAAAGCAGGTAAAACTAATCAACAGTGACAGACGTCAGAACAGTGGCTACCTTTTCAGGGGATTAGTGATTGGGAGGGAGTGTAGGGAGATTTCTGGCATCTGGCAATATCCTATGTTTACATCTGGGAAGCATTAAATCATTTGCTTTGAAAACATCATCAAGCTGTACACTTAAATTTGTGCCCTTTTCTTGATTGTTATATTAAAAATATTTTCTAAAAAATAAGTAAGAATATAAAAGATTTAAACAATACAACAAACTCATCCTGATGGATACATACAAAATATTTCACCCAACGATTGTAAGACACATTCTTTTCAAGCATGCATAGAATATATATATATATTTTAATTTAATTTAATTTTATTATGTATGTTAGTCACCATACAATACATCATTAGTTTTTGATGTAGTGATCCATGATTCATTGTTTTCCTATAACACCCAGTGCTCCATGCAGTACATGCTCTCCTTAATACCCACCACCAGGCCAACCGATCCCCATAGTATATTTTTAAAAAATCGTCCATATTCTAGGCCAAAGATCCACAAATAGAGCCTATGGGGTCTGATTCCAAGCCTGGTGCCTTTTCTGTATGGCTTGTAAGTTGAGAATGGTTTTTACTTTTTTCAATGGTTGAAAAAAAATATTTTGTGACATGTAATAATTATATGAAATTCAAAATCAGTCAAAAACTATAAAGTATTACTGGAACAGAGCCACAATCCTTCACTTACATATTGCTTATACCTGTTTTCACACAGAAAAGAGCTGAGTAGCTGTGACAGATACTGTGTGGGCCACAAAGCCTAAAAGATTTACTACCTGGTCCTTTACAGAAAAAGTTTGCTAAGCCCTATTCATAAAGCAAGTCTCTGAAAATTTCAAGGGGCTGAAATCATACAATCCTCATTCTGTGGCCAAAGAACTATTAAGTTAAAAATTCACAATAAAAGGATAACTAGCATAACCAGCACAAATCTCTAGGTTTAGAAATTAAGAAACATACTTCTAAATAACTCAGGGGTCAACAAAAATACTTATTTAAAAATATGTTAAGCTAAATAGTCATGAAAAGAGTAGATATTAGATGTTGAAGCAGTACTGAGAGGGAATATGTGGGATTAAATGCTCTTATTAGCAAGGAATAAAAGCCACAACTTAATGAGACAGATATCCATCTCAAGAAATATTTAAAATCCAAAAGAATAAAATAAACTCAAAAGAAACTAGAAGGGAAGAAATAGTAAAGACAAAAGTAGGCTTTAATGAAATAGAAACAAATACACAATAGAGACAACCAAGATCAAAAGTTTGTTCTTCGGAGAAAGGCTAATACAATTAATAATCAGAAACTTAACTCAGCATCTCATTCCTGTTGAGCATGTGTGTTCACAACAAACTGAAGTTTCTGGACGACTCATAACTTCCCTACCCTAGCATGATGACCAGAGTCTGAGATTAGTAAGATTTCCTCACCAGCTGCAAGTTAGGAGGTGCACGTGGAGCCCCTATCACTAAAAGAAACACATCTGAGAGAGGAAGCACAAACCCAGAAAATGCAGCCCAAATGGTTTTGTCCTTATCAGGCCTGGGTGCAGGCCAGGACACTGTCACACCCAGGTTCCCTTGGCCAGATAGCATGAAAGCAGAGAAAGTTTGTTTGTTTGTTTGTTTGTTTTTTTAAGATTTTATTTATTTGACAGAGAGGCGCAGCAAGAGAGGGAACACAAGCAGGGGGAGTGGCAGAGGGAGAAGTAGGCTTCCTGCTGAGCAGGGAGCCCGATGCGGGGCTTGATCCCAGGACCCTGGGATCATGACCCGAGCCGAAGGCAGACGCTTAACGACTGAGCCACCCAGGCGCCAGATATAATGTTCTGGAGCTGCAGAGAGTCCTCTGCTAGTGGAGAGAAGCCACAGAAGTCTTTGTGTTGGAGGTGGGCATGACTGTGGATATCAGCAGAGACCTGTGGGAAGAGAGGAGCACTCCGGGCAGATGGTATAAAACAAGAACGAAACAGTGAGGTGGCACTGGTTCTCTTTGCTAAGGCAGTGTTCCCACAATGTATTCAGTGAGGTGCCAATCTAGCTGAGCATTAGTTGGTGTTATATGCATTACAGGTAAATAAAGAAAAAGACTGTGGCTGGAACAAGGCAAAGGGCTCCCCACAGATGCTGAGGGACTTGCTATATCATCACACTGGAAAGTCAGAGACAGGACCACTAAAGGGAGTAAGGCAGGAGAGGAGGCTGGACTGCATCCTTGGGAGGACTGGAAAGCTCTGCAATAGGTATCTAGGGAAATGTGTGCAGCATCATTATCATTCAGAGGTAAATGAAAAGACTAAAGAACAGCCATGGGGACTGAGCTGACCAGAACTGGTTTTCCATGTAATAACCTGTCCTGGCAAAGACATTTCTCCGGAGAGGCTTGACTCTAGTTGCTCCAAAGCCAGAATTGCCTTCATAAGGGATTCTCCATCAATAATTGATCCATACAAGACCTATGGAACCACAGGGCCCATGAGAGTGCTTAGAATTTAACACATTTTATTTTTATAAAATTTTCAGCCTATGGACTCCTCAGTCTTTCTGGAAAATAATATAACTGCTATTGTTTTTTTCCAGGGGGAAATTTATTGTACTTCAATGCAATTTTTTAACCGATTTATCTGTCACTTATTTTGACATCTCAAGCATAACTTTATGGGTCCAAATATACTCTTTCAGTTGATAAGTTCACACTATAGGACTGCGAACTTCCGAGAGGGAAAAACTGTAGCTGGTCCTGGAATCCTCGAAGGCAGGAATAGAAGAGCCCTTAAAGATCATCTGTTCTGACCTTCCTTATGCACAGATGTGGAAAGGAGAAGGTATGGCAGTATCCTCTGGGAATGCACAACTGCACAAGATCACCTGTGGTGCGATGCTTTCAGAGGAGGGACCAGCTGGAAAACGGCTCATTGGACTTGGGCTAGTTTCTTGAAAGGTAAGTGGAAACACACTTAAACTCTATTTTGCAGAGCCTGGGGTAGACACAGAAAAAGAATTTCCAAATAGGGAGAAAGTCCCCTTAGGGAACAATCATGGCATCTGCATGAATATCTTTTAAAGTAGGCTGATGGATTAACTGGGCCTATAAGGGACTCTCCTTTGATGCCTTTGGAGTCTATAATTCTTAGTAACTGAGATGAAAGTAATATACATAATTAATTGATCTATTTTGGAATTAATTAAGAGGCTATATTAAGAAAGAATAACAAATGAATCATAGAACAAGGGGTTAAAGAGCCTAGGAATATTGGATTTTTGCTGATGAGCTCAATGGCTGTGGTTACCGTTACTAAGCTCCCTCTGCTGGGCCAGGTTCTGAGCTCAGCGCTCAGAGGCAAGTGGGTAATTCCCACAATTCCATGAGGCTGACACTTTATCTCTATTTTACAGAGAAAACTGTGGTTAGACTGCCTGCCTTTTTTTAAAAATTTTTTAATTGTTATGTTAATCACCATACATTACATCATTAGCTTTAGATGTAGTGTTCCATGATTCATTGTTTGTGCATAACACCCAGTGCTCCATGCAGAACATGCCCTCCTTAATACCCATCACCAGGCTAACCCA
>NC_138378.1:39815014-39866472 GCF_054177405.1 Leptonychotes weddellii
GTAGTTGTTTATCTCTCTTTTTCTCAGCTTCTTTATTTTCCATCATTTGGTCTTCTATCTCACTGATTCTCTCTTCTGCCTCATTTATTCTAGCAGTTAGCGCCCCCATTTTTGATTGCACCTCATTAATAGCCTTTTTGATTTCGACTTGGTTAGATTTTAGTTCTTTTACTTCTCCAGAAAGGGTTTCTCTAATAACTTCCATGCTTTTTTCAAGCCCAGCTAGTATCTTTAAAGTGATGATTCTGAACTCTAGATCCGACATCGTACTAATGTCCATATTGAGTAGGTCTCTGGCAGTCAGTATTACCTCTTGTTCTTTCTGTTGAGGTGATTTTTTCCGTCTTGTCATTTTGTCCAGAGGAGAATAGATTAATGAGAGAATAAAATTATAACAGGGTAACAACGTCCCCAGAAAATATACTCTAAACAAATCAGAAAAGATCTTCCAGAAAGTGGTCGCTTTTCTGTTCAGAGTTGTTGCTATTCTTTTCTTCGATCTCCTGTTGAGTTTGTAGGTGTTCAGAATGGTTTGATCCCCATCCAGCTGAATTCCTGACACCAGACGAAATCCAGGTCTCCTACTCCTCCGCCATCTTGCTCCACCCCCCTGCCTGCCTTTCTAAGCTTAACATGGTCAGAGTCCTCACCTGGGGCCATGGAAGCTCTAAGCTCCCCTAGCCTTCCTCTTTGTCTGCCCCTCCCTCACCCCCCTTTGGCCACAGGAGGCATCTTTCCTCATTCTTAAGAAGCTCATGCCCTCTGTAAGGACTTTGCTCTTGTTGTCCTCTTTGCTTGGTGTTCCTTGAGGACTGCCCTCTCCTGCTCCATTCGGGGTCACCTCCTGGGGAGTGGAAACATCACTCCCTGGGGGAGCTTTCTCTACCTACCTATAATGCCCCTCTTCATCCCTGATCATTTTCCTTGCTCTGAAGTCAGTTTTGCTGGTATTGATACAGTTAGTCCGGATTTCTACTTATCTTTGTTAGTGTGGGACATCTTTCTCTATTCCTTTACTTTTAACCTGTACCTTTATAATTTAAATTAGGTTCTTGTAGATAACATACAGTTGGGTTTTTGTTTGTTTGTTTGTTTTTAATCCACTGACAGTCTTTTTTCTTTTAATTGGTGTATTTAGACTACTGACATGTAAAGTGATGATTAATATATGTTAGGTTACTATCCACCAGGCCTGTTAGTGTATTTCCCTTGTTCCTCTTGTTGTTTCTTATTCTTTTTCTGCCTTCTCTCTTTTTTTTTTTTTTTTTTGAGGGAGTGTGTACCTGAGTGGGAGAGGTGGGGAGAGGGGGAGGGAGAGAATCTTAAGCAGGCTCTGCACCCAGCACAGAGCCCAACGTGGGGCTCAGTCTCACAGCCCTGAGATCATGACCTGAGCTGAAACCAAGAGTCGGACACTTAACTGACCGAGCTACCCAGGCTCCCTGTGCCTTCTCTGATTTTAATTGAGCATTTTATATAATTCCAGTTTTTCTCTTTTCTTAGCATATCCATGATAACTGTTTATCTTTTAATTTTTTTTTTTTTAGTTTTTTTGGTGATTATTCTTGAGTTTGACATATACATTTGTAATTAATCCAAGTCCTCTTTCAAATAGCACTATTCTGCTCCACAGGTAGTACAAGTACCTTATAACAGAGTACTGCCAATTCTTTCCTTCCATCCTTATAACATTGCTGTCATTCATTACTTATCCAATCATTGAATACTTGGTTGCTATTATTATTGGGAACAAACTGTTATCTGCTAGATCAATTAGGAATAAGAAAAATAAAAGATTTTATTTACCTACATTTATTTCTTCTCTAAAGCTCTTCCTTTTAAAAGTAGATCTGTATTTCTGATCTATATCATTTTCCTTCTCTTTGATGAATTTAACATTTCTTGCAAGGCAGGCCTACTGGCCACAAATTTCCTAAGTTTTGTTTGTCTGAGAAAATCTTTATTTTTTCTTTCACTTTTGAAGGATACAGAATACTATGTTGGTGGGTTTCTTTCTCTCAACACTTTATTTTCATCTACTTGCTTCTTGCTTTTATGATTTCTGAAGAGAAGTTTACTGTAATACTTACCCTTACTCCTCTATCGTTATTTTTAAACTCTGGTTTCTTTCAAGATTTTCCCTTTGTTTTTGATTTTTGGTATGTCTTAGTCTAATTGGGCTGCTATAACAACGTGTCATACACTGGGTAGCTTGTAACAATAGAAATTTATTTCTCACAGTTCTGGAGGCTGGAAAGTCCAAGATTAAGATGTCAGGAGACCTGGTATCTGGTGAGAGCCTGCTTCCTGGTTTATAGATGGCTGTCTCTGTGTCCTCATATGGCGGAAGTGGTAAGGGAGTGCTCTGGGGTCTCTTTTCTAACTAATTCCATTCCTAAGGGCTTTACCCTGATGACCTAATCACCTCCCAAAGACCCTATCTCCAAATACCATCACACTGGGGGTTAGGTTTCAAAAAATGAATTCTGGGGGGAGGGGCACAAACACTCAGTTTCTAACACACAGTTTGAATATGATATATCTAGGTATAGATATTTTAGTATTTATCCTACATGGCATTTTCTATGCTTCCTGGAGTTGTGGTTTGGTATCTGTTATTAATTTGAAAAATTCTCATGTACATTAAAATTATATATTAAAATACACATTTAATTATAATTTCAAATATTTTTTCTGTTCCTTTCTTTTCCTCTTGGTATTCCCATTAGGTGTATATTATACATTTTACCATTGTCCCACAGATCTTAAATGTTTTGTTCAGGCGTTTTTTTTTTTTTAAATAAAGATTTTATTTCTTTGAGAGAGAGAGAGGGAGACAGTGAGAGAGAGCACAAGTGGAGGGGTGGGGAAAGGGAGAAGCAGGCTTCCCGCTGAGCAGGGATCCTGATGTGGGGCTCAATTCCAGGACCCTGGCATCATGACCTGAGCCAAAGGCAGACACTTAACCGACTGAGCCACCCAGGCGCCCCTGTTCAGTTTTTGTCCTTTTTCCCTTTTGCATTTCAGTTTCAAGGTTTCTACTGACTTATCTTCAAGCTCACAGTTCCTTTCCTCAGTTGTCCAATTGATTGATGAGCCCATCACAGACATTCTTCATTTCTGTTACAGTGTTTCTCATTTCTAGCATTTACTTTTAATTCTTTCTTGGAGTTTGCATCTCTCTGCTACGTTAGTTATTTCTTCTTGCATGCTGTCCACTTTTTCTATTATAACCCTTAACATATTAATCATAGTTATTTTAAATTCCTGGTCTGATAATTTCAAAATCTCTGCCAAATCTGAGTCTGATTCTGATGTTTGTTTTGTCTCTTCAAACTGGCTTTTTTTTTGACTTTTATTTAGTATGCCTTGTAGTTTTTTGTTGAAAGCTGAACATCATATACCATGTAAAAGGAAGTGAAGGCCTTTATAGTGTGAGGCTTTATGTGTGTTTCTCTTGGAGTTAAGCTGTGCTTATTGTCTGCTGAAGCTGTCGACGATCATGTCAAAGGATGCCCGTGTTTTTGTCTCCCCTGTTGTCTCTCTTAAATAAGGTCTTAGTTCCTTCACTTGTTACTATACAAAAGTCCTTTTGATGTTGTGAAAAGGTGTGGGGGAGAAGTGTTCCACAGACCTATGATCAGATCTCAGTCTTTCAGTGAGTCTGGGTCTCTGGGCTATGACCTTCACAAGTGCTTCTCAGTTTTGTTTTTTTGTGTCCCCCCCACTTTCCCCTTAGGTGAGACAGCAAAGCTAGAGGGAACTTGAGTTGGGTGCTTCCTTTCCCCCAGGTGGGCTAGGTTCTGGTAAAACCCCAGTAGGTAAGGGCTCTGGTAAAACACTTCTTCTTGAGGATAGGCCTGGTTAAGAAAAACAGAACGCTCCAGGTGTATTTCAAAATGGCTCTTTCCCCTCCCTCTGCTGAAGCACGAGGTTTTTTTCCCCCCTCCAATCCTCACTGTGAGAAAGTGGTAGGGTTCCTAGAGAGAAAACACAGAGAAGTGTGGGGGTCTCCCAAAGACCAGGCCCCTCTTGACTCTAACTCTCAAATTTGTGTACACGGAGCCTCCAGCAATTGGTCAACTACCATTGACATTTTCCTACCCTGTTATTCGTTCCCCAGGGGTTTCTCTTCTTGGGCTTCTGCTATGGCAAGTTATGATTCTGCCTGTCTCTCCGATTTGGGGGGCAGTGATTTTCCTTGTGACTTTAATTCTCTGATGGCTTGAAGAAGAGCTGCTGATTTTCAGTTTGTTCAGCTTTTTCATATTGTTAGGATGGGGGGTGATGACTTCCAAGCTCCCTACATGCTGGACTGGAAACCATAATCCCCCCTATCTGAATTAAAGCAGCTTCCTTCTTCCCCATCCTATCACTCTGTTTTATTTTCTTTATAACACCAAAGCTCCTATCTGAAAGTCTCTAGTTCAACCACTTACTTACTTATTTATTGGCTGTCTCCCTTACTAAAACTGGGATTCCGGGAGCATGAGACCACCAGCCCTTGACACAGTATCTGGCATGAAGGAGCCTCAACAGATACATTGCCTGAATGAGTGAGAAAAGGCCTCCAGCTCGCGAGGCTCTGACCACTAGATGTTAACCAAATCTGTTGAGCCCCTGCACATTTCTAGAATGAGATCTGTTGGGACTGTCTGTCTTTTGGCTTCATGGAGATGCCTGAAAGTCCAGGATGAAAGGGTGACAGTGTGGTCCTAGGGTCCTGAGCAGGCTTCTGGTGCTATACCTTTTCTTCTGTTTGGTGGGTTTGAGAAAAGGCTCCACCGTCAAAACATAGAGATGTAAAAACTGCAAAGATTGACTAAGCCTATTTTGAGATCAGCACCTAGAGCACAGAGGAAGAGTCACACTTGAGGAGACTCAGACAAGAGCAAAGAAGGATGAAACTGTTAGTTTTACTAATTAGGAAAAATAATGAGTGTCTCTCCCTTATGACAGTACTCTTGGGGTGAGGGGGGAGTGGGCATCTTAATTCCAAAGAAGAAAATCAAGGAGCTATTCAGTCTAAAATTACTCAGAGTTGTCTAGTCCAGGTAATGGTTGTTATTATAACCAACAAATAAGAAAATAAGAAAGAACAGCCCTTTCCTCCCATTTTTTTGGCAACACCACACTTAAGACAATTTAAAATACATTCCTTAAAACAGTAAATATACTTCTTCCTATGACTTACACTAGAAGCAGTCCATAATCAGTGAGATACAGCTGTGATGGAAATATGCACAAAGAAAACCAGACAACAAAACCCCCACAACAACAAACAACAAACTAATGGATTTCAAGGATGGTACAGAAAATACACCCTTCAGGAGAAATTCTCAAATTCTGGGGGTACACAGAGGAGTTCTGTGTGCTTCTGACACCCTGACGGAACAACCAGGAGAACACATGCAGTCTCTTGGCCAGGAGGTCCTTCCTACTGAGGCAGCTCAGAGGTAGAGGATGAGAACAGTCTTGGTTTCTGACACAAAGCAGGCTCTACCATTTGCCACTCAGCATACATTTACACAGGCTGGCTCTGGCTGCCGAGGGAGGGAGGATAAGGCAAAGGAGGGAAAGTTGTATATATCAAAGGCCAACTGAAAAAAAGGGAAAACAATGTCAACTTTTGAGGTAAATCAATGGAGAAAGAATTCTCAAGAGCCAAATTGTTGTAAAGAATAAAACAGGACCTAGGAGTTAATAATAGGCTATAGATTTTTCCATCTGTATTGGGGCTTATCTTATAAATAAATGTTCTTTTATTATTCTTTGGCAACTGCTTGTGGGTGACTCAGATAGTCTTTCAAAAACCAGACAAAAGAAATAATATAAATCCCTTGTATCCAGGGAATTCCTCTAATTAGGAGTGGCAATGAATTGGAAAAGAAGTTTGTTTTTGATATAACATCTGCAAATGACAGCTGCCTTTCACAAAGTTTTCAATGTCATTCCTTTACTAAAAAAACTCCAATAACAATAATAATAAATTTCCAAAAGAACATATTGCGATAATAGATTTAATTACATATTTTTGGGGCGCCTGGCTGGCTCAGTCAGTAGAGTATGTGATGCTTGATCTTGGGGTTGTAAGTTCAAGCCCCATGTAAAGTGTAGAGATTATGTAAAAAAATAAAATCTTTAAAAAAATAATGTCTTTTAGTAAATTCTGGTTATTCAGCATTTTCAATTATCTTTTAGAATAAATGATTCTTCACATATTCAAAAGTTAACAATTTACTTTCCCTGAGAATTTCCCAGAATTTTTAAAGGATATGCTTTAATCTCAAGAAGGTTATTTGGTTGGGGTTGAGATAAATATTTAAGAAAATTGCATAGATGAAATAAAAAGAAATTTCCATAACCATGTTGCAGTCAAACATACTCCATATATAACGAAGCCACATTAGTAAAAGATTTCCTTTCAAACAGAGATGCCAATACTGGCTACTTTTCACCTTACATGTGCAAAAATGCTTTTGTGATTTCTGGTGCATCAGCCCTAACCAGGATTTCTGCGCACTGGCTCCAGGTGAAGGTTCTGGGCTAGCTGTCTTCCTGAACTGGATGAGAACACACACACACACAGGCATACGCTCACACACTGACACACTCACAGTAGCTGCTGAGCCTGCAAGGGAGACAGATACCACCTTGACAGCAACCTGGTGAGTTGGGGCAGCTTAGGGAAAGGACGGGCATCTAGGAACAGGAGGATCAAACAGGGCCCATCTTAAAGGGGCACTTAGAATCCTTGAAAAGGACTGCAGAGAGAACTTGGTCCCCAACCTGAATGCTACAGCTGAGGAAATAAAAATCTGAAGAAATTAAGAGACCTGCCCAAGACCCGCACCCACGTGTGGCTGCACAGGAACTGGAACTCTGGGGTCCCGTCCTCTATCCTGGCATTCTTTCCTGCATGTACTTCTCAGAAATGGCTGAATCATCCATTTTCTCCTCTGCCCGTATCTACTAGGGCCAAGTAAGGAGAGTCTGGAGGACATTAACATGTCTTTCACTTAGAAAATTGACATTCTGGTTGAGGTGATAAGGAGGACTCTCAGCTTCCTCAAAGCTTTCTCTTGTTCTAACTGTGCCCAGTCAAGGCTGCTCCAGCATGTCCACCCTCTGGCCGGGCAGTCACTAGCCAGTTGCTAATGTGCCTGGAGATAAACATGACAGGAACACTAAAACCTACCTTTACAAATTCATAAAAGCAAATGTTTTGAACACCAAAATTATTTTTAGTTGCTGAAAAAAGAAAAGCAACACGGGTTCTCACTGTGATATGGAAGCTTTATGAACCCCTTTTCTGCAGAATAAATTAGGCATTTAAACAAACCCTTTCAAGCACTTGTGTTCTGCTCTATATGCAAGTTTTCCTTGACTACTAACTTAGTAATAAAAATAGAAATAAAAAAACCCCGGCAATCTGACAACAGCACATTACTTTTCGTGACCAAAGACTACCATGTCAATATTTACAGAGATGAACTTACTTTGAAAATAATTTCACAATGAAATCATGTTACTGAACACACTGATATTTATTTATTTATTTATTTATTTATTTTTAAAAAGTTCAATAAAAGGCTCAAGAAGTGAGCAGACCCTCTCAGACGCGAGGGTTTTCTGTGCTCATACAGCACACCACACTTCAACATACCATTTCGCAAATGCTGTGTATTATTAAGAGGAGGCGGATTCTGCCAGGCACATAATTTGTATATTTAAGGGAGGAGTATGGAATGAAAAAGCGAAATATGTTAAATTTCAAAGGACTTGGAAGCAATGCTGCCTGTGAGCTTGTATTACAAATAGCCCTACATTATTACATACGCTATTAATGAGGCCGAGTGAATGAAAGTACATTTTGAATATGCATGACTCTATCCAATGAGCAGGACTTTTGTGTACTGATGAGGTTTTTTTTTTTCCCCTCCTAAAAAAGGATTAAAATTATTCTTAGAGAAGTATGGCTGCCCAGAGACCAGTAAAATAAATGTACTTAGACCAGAGTCATACTATATTCAGATGAAATATACAGGTGCTAAAAGAATGCCTCTGACTCCACCTATAATTCGTGAAACTTGTGCTTAATCCTGTCCTCCTCCAAAGAAATATTCCTCAGTTTCAAGCAGCTGCGTCAATACAATTTCTAAGCAAAAAAAAAAAAAAAAAAAGATTTTGGTGGAGATCCCTAAAAGTAGGCAAGGTTAAATAAACCTTTTGAGTACAAAGCCTTTACTTCCACAGTGAGGAGCACTAGTTAAAAGACTGGGGAATGGGTAAATTATTGCACCAAATGGCTGAGAATTAATCTCTGCTGACTAGCTGTAATCTAACGAGGCGTCTGTGTCCCAGGGAGCCCGCAGCATGTCCCTGGCGGTATGTGCAGTGTGTCGAGTCTGCGTGGCACCCTTTGTCCTCGCTCACAGGCGGCCTTTCCCCTCATTGTCCATAATATCCTCATGCATCTGGGACGCGTGGAATGCATTCATACTAACAGACTTACCATTGTTTTCTCTCAGAAGCTTTGTTGAGCAAAGACTGCATCACGGTTACTGATAATTATATTGCTTAATTAATCAAGACAAAAAAAATTTGCAAATCATTGCCTGGTTGCCAAGCAGGGAGATAAAAAATGACAACAATACAAGCTGAAGCAATATAACAAAAGTAACAGCTATCTGATCAGAAATTCTTATATAATGAAGCTATTAATGCTAAATCGGTTAATGTTAACATTGCTCCAGGTGTCTCTACTTAGATGCAAACAAAAAGGCTAACATTATGGATATAAAAGGCCAAATGTTGCCATGGATTCTGTAACCTGATAGAGAGGACAGCCTTTTCATTTGATTAGGGAATGCAATTTAAATACCAGGGACTGAAGCCAAACAAACAGACTTTCCCTCCACAAGCCTCTTGCATTCACCCTGGGGTCAGTGGTTGGTGAACAAAAGGTCAGCCACACTTGCCCTGGAAATGTCTGGATTAATTTTATTACATTGTAATGGTTTGTACTTTAAATGTGGGGATAACACTAAATTTCCAGTTGGCCATTATTCTCTTCTTTCCTTTAGGCTCTTTGAATTGAAATATTAAGGCACCGATTTGCTCAATTCATCTTGTCAAAATTTATGACCAAATTTATAAAACTTACATACATTTTCTAAAGAAATTTTGAAAAGGTATGTTAATATGTGTTTTCATGTGTTAAAAGTGTAATGCCTATTAAAAAATCACTTTTTAAGAAAGTTAAAAGTGTCACTTTTAACACTGTGAAGTGAATTGAAATACCTTTTATGTTCTTTATTTACTACAAAAAATAAAGGCGACATTTTTAGGATGGTAAGTGACATTTTAGAGGGCCATGTTGAAAATGAACTAATAAAACCAGTTAATCCACACTAAATAATAAAGAACCACATTTTGCAGATTTGGAAGCTACAGGACACTAAATCTGTTGGTTGTCTAATATAAACATTTTTAGTTTAATTCTTAAAATTAGTGTTCTTCCTGGACAAACACAAATGCCACTAGCACTCAGAGCCATTTTCTTATACAAGAGTGAAAATTTTCCACACACACAAAGACATGAATCAGAAATAACACAAATATTTAGTATGAAGAACTTGTGGCATCTTCACTCCCCGAATAGAAAAGAGGGTTCCCTTTATGTCAGGCTTCTCACCAGCCAGAGTGGGGCTTTTCTGAATTCAGGAGGTGACCCACACTGTGTCTAGCCTGAGAAATGATTCATTATTTATTCTATTTTCATGTAGTGACTGTAACTGAAAAATTACTAGCAATGGTAATAACAACAGCAACAACTAACACTTAAATGGCTTTTATTCTGAGCCAGCCACTGTTTGAAGCACCTTTCACTTCTTAGTTCATTTAATCTGCATGACTTTAACACTTTCGATTATGCTATAAATCCCAGGAAATCTCAGTTACCTATTATTTCAAAGCCAAAAGTAGAGAGTATTTAGAATGGTAACTTTTAGCTCCTTCAAGAGAACAATTTGGAATGAAAATGAAGATTACACTTAATACCAACCTAGAGCACAAAGTCATTTTCTTGAGGAGTGACTTAACTATGCTAAACGTTTAATTAAAAACTTAAAAGCAAACCCTTCTATTAATAATTCCAACACAAAAACAAGTCACTATATAAAGCACCGCTAAAATAGCACTAAAGGCATGGCAAGGATCGAAACCGCAGCCAATTTAGTACACGGCACATAACCATTGGATTGTTCCAGCCATTCCCATGATCAATACCAATTGACGTGGCTGCATTGATTCTGTGGCAAGGTGCTTCAATTGTTAAAAATCATCACATGGGCAGGCTGTGCTACAGAGGCCTAGTCTTCTTCACGGCCATGCTTGCAATCCTTCAGGATTGACCCCCATTAGCAGCAGTCAGAGGCTCGGTGAGCAGTGCCTGTTTGTCACGGAAGGTCGAATTCTATACCCACAGCCACCCACAAAATGCTAGATGTGACAGGGGGTTCATTCAACTCTTATTATTATTAATTAATGTGTCCCAAATTTAAAATTACCATTTTTTAAAATTAAAAAAAAATTTTAAATTCAAAACATTTAAAATACCATTCATGTCTTCACACAATAATTTCCAAAGAATCTAGACATAAAAATACAGAATTCTGTCCTCCTAAGGAAAGATACTCTGAAAAATCCCAATTCATACTGAATTTCCCTATAGCATGTGTAATTCAGATATATGTGAGACATTAGCCAGTTGGAAAAAAGTCCTCCTTAACATATTTATATCACTGTTGTTCAAAAACAGTGAATCATGTGGCAAATGCTATATGAGTCAGAGTGATAATGCGGTGAAAACGTACCTCGGGTTTCTTCGTGATCGCGATAAAGAACATGTGATTCTTCACTGGGTAAATAATGATTGAAACGTCTCCGAAGGCGGTCGGGATAATGCCCCTGCGGTAGTCCCTGGAGTGTTCAGACCAGACGATGTGGACCTCGTCATTCCCCAAGTGACGGAGCTGCAATGGCCAATTGGCTCTTTATTAATCAGAGTGATAACAGCAGTTTATGAGGGGTCGTGGCTTACAAATTGAATTATAATACTCAGAGGCAAAAATATTTCACTACTAAAAAAAGGTACGACACCACTGTCTTCTATGAGGATTTAAAAAACACAAACACATGAAAACACCACTTACTTTCTATGAAATAAGTGGCACTGAGATGATGCGTATTAAGCATGGCAGGTACATTATTGCTGGAAGGGGACGAGACCTTTTCAAGGATTTTTTTAAATTGAATTTTACTCCTGGTACTAAATCCTTATGCTTTATATTGCTGAGCATGTCTCCAAACAATTAATGACATGAGCCTTTTATTCCATATTACAATAGAGCTTCATAAGACTCTTAATTCAATGGTTATTAAGAAAAAATACGAATAAAAGAGACCAAAAGCTACTATAACACAATTGTTACCAAATGTATAAAAACTAGATTTGTGACAAAGCTTTAAGAAGAAGTTCATATAAAATTACCTTCATTTAAGAAATTAGTAAGTATTACTTAAATTTAATAAGAACACTAGTAACTAGCATTCAGAGATTGCCTTTGCTTAATCTTTCCACTAACTCTCTGAGGCAGATGACCTCATCTTTGTGTTATCTGACAGGGAGGAGATGGGGCTCAGGAAGACAAAGGCACACCTGACCAAGGTTTGCAAACAGCAAGGAGCAGAGCAGGCCTGGAAACCTGGGCTGGGGCCTCTAACTTAGTGCCATTTCCACTGTTCACGGCCATCGAGGTCGACACCAAAAGCCAATTGTACTGTCACAGCTCAAATAGTGTAGCCCACTGTTTTTGGCATTTTATAGACAAAGACGCCATAAAATCCAAAAACAAGCCAGAGATCCCCGGCATCTCTGACGAGGGCTTAGCATGCCTCCAAGGAAGGGACTCTGAGACTTCTTCCTGGGCCGAGTTCTTCAGCCACAAGAACAGCCTTGATGAAGGTCCTGCGTACCGACTGCACATCCTGGGCAGAGAAAGCCATGCATGAAATCGTCTGATAAGCCTGAGGCTGTGACTAAAAGAAACTAGATTTTAAAGATTAAAATGTTGGCCAAAATTGAAGTCCTACAACCTTTATATAAAGGCTGACTGGTGAAGGCGCTTTGACACCTACTGAAAGTCTGAGGTTTGGTTCTCTCACATGCTGCATAAGAAGAATGCTATCTACCACCAAAAAAAGTATTTCTTGCTTCCTAGCTTATTTATAGATGAACGCTAAAAATGACTAAATTCAGAGGCACTGTTAATAAAATAGCAATGTTGTGTCAAAGGTAATGTTGTAGTTTTGTATTAAAATACACACACAAAAAAGGATGCTCTGGAGTACCATGTATTTAAAACATGTTAGCATAAATAAAATTTTCTTTACAGACTATTTGACCACAAAAGAAAACTCTGAGGTGACCCCAACATGGCCTCCTTTCCATTTACAAGGTTACAAAGGAAGTTGGCTTGCGGCAATGCTGTCCTATTCTTTACTCTTTCATGCTTCTGGGAATGACTGTGTAAGTCAATTTTTTAAAAAGACTTACACCAGTACCTTTGTACTACTGTGAGGTACAGGTGTGATTGTAGGTAACCCCTATGGTGAGGGGCGCACGATTCAACTGTGTCTGAGCTTGGGCGCTGGGATAAATGCAACTGTGGGTGTTGAGCACAAGTCACGATGATCCAGAACAATTCAATGGTGTCTACAACTTTCTAAGTGTAAAAGTACCCAGTACATTTTTCTTCTTCTTCTTCCCCTATCACATATAAAGGCTAAAAGGGTAGCAGGCAAAAGGTGTAGCCAAGCCATTACCACCATAAATAGTTAAAAGAAAAAGAAAGACACCAAGTTCTCATAGCAACACTGAACGTCTCCCTCTCTTCCTCTATTTCCACCTCTCTTTCTTTTCTCTTTCCTTTCTAATAAAACATGCTAAACTCTCACAACACACTCCTGAAATTCAATCGTTTTGGAGTGAAAACATGGTAGTCAGCATTACCAGCAACACAATAAAGGCAGGTTTTCAAGGGAAATAGGAATTGTATCAAATTGAAACTTGGTGGTGGTTGGGGGTGGATTCAGCCCAGCAGAAGAGAATTGTGACAGTGGGGCTGCCCTCACCCTGTCAAGAGAGGCAAACTGCCAGGCGGTTTTGTTGTGCCCCTTGACATAATGCCGGCACAAAAGTCGCAATGGGAATAACACACCTACTACACACCCTCCAAATGTGGGGCTATCACCTCACGCCAGCACCCTAAAACCTGTGATGATTCCTTTCAATCCAGAAGCATAAGTTGCTCAAGGCATTAACTCTGAGGTAATACAGTGATTACTGAAATTTTTCCCTTTTCTCAATTAGGTTCCTCAATTATATAATCCACGTAAGTCTCTCCTAATTCTGTTTGGACTGAGTTCTCAGAACCACAGCAAGGGAGAATAGTATCACACGGAGAGACCCGTCCTCCCAGTGTGGCATTTCTGTAATTAAGGAAAAGCTATTTCTGTGTGGTAATGATACAATACTCATCATCTCAAAGCTGCTTTCAATGTCATGTGCTCCAGATCTCTGGACAAGCCACAGTTTAATTGGCTAACTCACAAAACTAAGGGCTAAGGCCACAGGACCCACTGACTGGTAGATCTGGAGCAGAGAGCAAAAACATGCCCTCTTCCACCTCAGACCGGAACATAAGCAGGTGAAACAAGTAAAACTAACCCAGCCAAAATGTTCACCATGTCAGAAGAGGAAGGAATACTCTGGAAGCTTCAATGTGTTGCTCAATTTAAAGGGGATTTCATTACAGAGATGTCATTTTGTTGAGTTCTGGAGAATTCTGAGTAGAGGGCCCCTGTCTGAAATCCACCAGTGAGTTTGTTGCGTGCATGCAAGTCAAGCTGGTCTGACTCATGTATGATCTGCGAAAGACCGATGAGTCTCGCCCTGGGATGGAGCTGTCATTCACGCCAGCTACAGTTTCAATTGCACAACAGGCTCCAGAACGCATGGATGCTTAACAGGCTCGGAACAAATGCTCGCTTCTTCAGTCTTAAGAAATCAACCCCATGTCCTGCTACTTCTCATCCTGACAGAGTTTCAAAGTCCTTCGCCTGGGCCATTCTGCCTGCTGCTGCCAGGCGGCACGCACGGGTGACACTGGTCATGGTACACACCTAATAGGCTGACCTCCTTTCCCGACTAATTGCATTACATCGCCAGCTGGCTCCAGAAGGAGTCGTCTGTTTGATTGAAGAATTCCTGCTCCTCAGTAGGCCCGGCTGCTACTTTTACTAAGTAACAGTCAGGCCTGACATCCCCATTGTTCAGCTGACAGTGTGCCCATCCTAAAATCTAAGTTTTATTTGTAAATTAACCAAGAAACTTCCTGCCAGAACAGTGCTGCCTGGAGACTGATAATGTGGGC
This sequence comes from Leptonychotes weddellii, assembly GCF_054177405.1. Lineage (NCBI taxonomy): Eukaryota > Metazoa > Chordata > Mammalia > Carnivora > Phocidae > Leptonychotes > Leptonychotes weddellii. The sequence goes on from NC_138378.1 coordinate 39,829,513, forward strand.
CTTTCATCCCTTTTCACTCGTACTGTATCACTGCCAATTTGTTTTTTATGCGGCTGGCCAGCCTGAGGCTATAAAAGCCTTGTAAGACATAAGTGCAATTATAGTCCTGGAGTCAAATGAATTGGACAAATCCAATAGCACAGCTCTGTCCCCACTCTGCAAACCCCTACAGCAGTTAGATTAGCTGTGAAAAATCTAATCTAGCTAGAGCTAACAAATTTCTGCAGTGAAGGATCAAGAGTTCAGTATGGGGTTGCAACCGGATTGCAGAATTGAAAAAGTGCCCCCATGACAGGGGCAGAAGAGAGCATGAATCACTTTAGAATTTTGCAGCTCATTTTTAAGCTGTTAGGGACAATTTAGTTAGAATAAGACAAGGAACTGTGGGCTGCTGTTACTGTGACTGATTTTTAGTCTGGCTGTGAGACATCCTGATAAAGAGAGTTTGTCACTAATGATGCTGAATTTCAGACCTGCAAAAGGTATCAGCTGAATTTTGATTATTACAGTAGGGAATCTTTCAACCAGGCCAAGCCTTGCAACATTATTTATAGCAAGGCGTTTTATCAAGAAAACATGACGTCTTTTCACAAAAGAAAAAAAAAAGAAAAAGGAAGAGGGAAAAAAATAAAAGAATCCTACCTAGGGAATAATTTTTAAAGATATTTTAAATAAACATATTAACAAAATAGTTCTCAGTCATAAAAAAGTCATAGAATATGGCAACATATGTGCAGATGATCAGCAATTTACAAGGTACTGCAAATAAAAAGGATGTGGAAGCCTTGCCTAAGGTCTTGGTAATCTGAAACAGAGCCGGGTCCTCCCTTCAACAAGAATGTTGCCACCAGGGTGGCCATCAAAACCTAAGACGGGGAGGCAGCTCCTCCATGGCTGAGGGAGGCAGCACATGGCCATCATGCTCTGCACATCCCAGGCACTTAGTCACCGTGAAAGTTGTCTGTGATTGTGCCGTGACCCAAGCTCTAAGGTCTTATAAACACCACTGCCCACGATATAGGAGGTTTAGACGTCTGGGGCTACAGTGATGAAAAGGCAAAACTGCAGAGAAAAGAGATGAGGTGGTAACAGTGGGGCCCACTGGCCAATATCAGTCACCTCCTAATGGGGCAGGAGAAATAAGATTCAATTAGACCAATGGGCAATGACGAGGGCTAATGTTAGAGATCTTACACCAGGCACCATGCTAAGCAGTTTCATGGGCATTATCCATTTACTTCACAACAACCCTGGGACATAGGCTGATTTCAATTTCGTTTAGTAGATGGGGAAACTGAGGCATGGGCTAGTAACAGTTGAGCCCAGGTCTGCCTGTCTCCAGACCCTGGCTATAACCACCACACTAGATCCACCAATGGCAACCTTAGCTTCTCAATGAGCTGTTTTCCCACCCACTCAAATCTGCAGTTTTTCTTGCATCCTTGTAGAAAGAGAGTGGGTGTGAGGTAGGGATTCCAGGCTTGCTCGGCCACCCACTAGCAGGCTACCTGCAGTCGTTCCTTTCATCTGGAAACTCAGAGAAGTGGGTCAGATTTCTAGGCTTCCTTCCCAGACTAAGATTCCTCTTCTGTTAAGGTGCTCCTCACCTCTAATAGAGGGTCGCCTGAGGTGAACATCTTGCAGGTTAGAAAGTTCAGGGCCATGTTCCCCTGGGGAGTTTCTCAGAGGTGAAGGAGGTTCCCTTCCGCCTCCAGGGCCCAAGTTGGAAGAGAAACAAGGTCAGTGCCAAAGGTTGGACCCTAGGCAGGAGCACACCTGCACTTGTCATTTTCACAGATACTGCCCACTTGCCCCCAGCAAGCCTGGGAGGTGCCTGCTTTCTCAGCAATCTGTCAGTACAGGGTCCTTGCATCTTATGACCTTTGCTAACCTGAGAGGTCAACAATGTTATTTTCTGTCAGTTAACAGTCAGGTGAGGGAAGATCCAAAATTAATAACATTTAAGACCCTTCCTTTTCCTAAATCCTAATCTTAGGATCTAAGACTCAAATGACTGATTGTTTTTCATTTATTTCTTTGTCTAGTTTGTGCCAAGCTAGATATTTCAGATTAATTACAACTGTAGCTTGAGAAGATATACACTGAAATTGCATCCAGAGGAAATCAGTCTTGGTGCATGTTATGCCAAGGCCTTTGATTTGGACTAGGAGAGCCTCACCTACAAACCATGGTGGCTAAGAATGGTCCTCAAAGAGGCTTCTTACCTTTTTGGTGAGTGAATCATCTGAGTCTGATGGCATGCGAGTTGAAACGTGGAAAATGACTTCCACAGTCGAGGTAGCATAGTAAGGAGCGGTCTGCCCCGTGCTGCCATTGCGTTGAAGTCCACCCATGAACCCACAGTGGGTTGAGAGATCCACCTGATGCAGGTAACAAAGAGGAAAGAGTGAGGGTCAACCCTAAATTGTCCTCATTCACCAAGCAAGAATGTCCTTTGTTTTAAAGAAATCTAATTATTTTCATTTTTATAGCTTTCTGATAAAAAACAAATGTAATACTAAATTAGACAAAATCAAAACATGAAAGAAACATTCACAATGAAAGTGCTCCAAAATCCTATCAATCTAAGACAGGCACCATCACAAATTTGGTGCATATTTCTCTAGCTTTTTTCCATCCTATACACACGAACATATGTATACATGTGTGTGTATGTATGTGTATTTATATGTATTTATGTACACACACACACACACACAGTTTCCCTATTGATGGATTTATGGGATTTTCTGCTTTCTCAAACAGTGCTGGTGTGATCAAATCACAAGGAGCATTCAAAGGAATGTTTTGGTAGGATGTTGTATCAAAGGGTACAGATGTTTTGAAATTTAACAGCCATTGCTAACCTATCTTTCAAAGGGGTTGTTCTGATTTACACCACTACAAGTCTGGGAGTTATCATTCTTTTTTTTTTATCATTCTTTTTCAAGCTATGATGTAAATGCTCACTTCTTAGTCAATGCCTAGGACCTCCCCCCCGCTTTTTTTTAAATTTAACTTTTCATGAACTGGTATTCTTTCAGTAAAGCACCTATTGTAACACAATTGAAAAAAAAGCAATAGAAGAATCTCTTCTGTGCCAAATACAATCAATATGTACACTAAACTAATGTTCTAGTCTTTTCTTAAAATTCCAGTTACAAATGTGTGGTTTAAAAAGTATAGTAGTTAAAATAATTAAGTATATTCTACCCAGTAAATAAGAAGTCACTTTATTAGTAAGAAGGACAATTTATTGGAGTACAGTAACACTTTTAGGCTAAAATCTACTTGACATTTTATAAAGTACATGGTCTTGACCTTAATGTAGGCTTCTCCTGTCCCCATCTCCATATTAGTTTCCTTGCTAACATTTAACTCTCAGAGACAAGTCTTATTTACGCACCCAGAGAGTTTCCCACAGCACAGATAACCAAGAAACCAAAACAAAAGTAAGGAAAAGTAAGAAAACTATTTCAGATATGCTGATTTCCATTATAACTACTCTGAGTTCTTTTAGATTCTGGAAATATATTTTCCTTTAGATTTATGTTCCAAGAGACAGATGGGTGTGTGTGTGTGGGCACGCATGTGTATAAATGTATATGTCTGTCTGTCAGAGTATCATTTAGCAGAGGAAAAGCAAATTCTTTCAATATCAGTCATCCTGGGATCTCTCTTAGGGAAAGAGGTTGGCTGCTAAACCTTCATGGCTACTCTATTCTATTTTCATGCCAATTTTTGACTTCATCCAGCTCTTTCTTCATATTTTTCACCCACCAAGTCACTGATTTCTTCTCCAATCTCCATACTGTAGCTGAAGCCAATGCTTCTCTGCCTATACTTATCTTCTCTTCCCACAAACTGTCTATGGCTGGGTGAGCCAATCTGACTATTCAGTTTGGATAAAAAGCAGATGAAATAACATTAAAAGAAAAGTTAAGGGAAATAAAAGTTCATGTATGAAGTACTGAAAAGCAACTAACAGAAGATGTCAAATTCAATACATTCATCAACTCCATAAGGCTACCTGTACTAGATTTGAATGTAAAACCTTGTATAATCGATGTCCAGTTTACATACATCCTTAAATAGTGCTGGTCAATAAACAGCTCCCAAATGAAATGAATTACCTCCCATCCAAGTCCGGCAACAAAGTCTTCATATGCTTGGCTTCCTCTTTCATTGGAGAGGATTGAACACTTGTCTTCTTGACCTTCAGCAATGTAAAACACTGCAATCTTGTGCGTTTCACGGCTATAAATTTTTAAATTTAAGGGAGTTAGAATTCTCATATTTAAAATTTTATTTCACTACAGCCACCAGCATGACTCCTAATACAGAGCTTACATTTATGGAGAATTTACTAAGGGTCAGTCACTGTTCTGAGAAGGTTCGACACACGTTCTCATGCACTCTTTGCAAACACTCTAAAGAGACAAGTAATTATCATCACTTCCCTTGTAGAGGTGGTTGAAAGGAAGCACAGAAAATTAAACAAAAAGCACACATAGCAAGTGGGAGACCAGGAATTGAAGCAGGGCAGTCTGGTTCTTGAGATCACTCTCAGAACATGTGATATATTTAATTGCATGTTAGAACACACTGTGTGACAAACTCTTTACATTTTTGGCACAGAAAAATATATGTGAAAGCATTTCACATAGATATCAGTTGAGACTAGGTCTATGTGACTGCCTACATTTTACTTAACACACTTGGAGAGAAGGATATTGGATAGCTCCCTGACTGTAACTGTACAATGTGCTAACACTTTATGAGAAACAAAAGCTTCTTCCAAGCAGAACACACTTAGGTACTTTATTTGTGAGGAGATGCACCCACTCCGTGTTCTGACTAATCTGAGGGAACCAGGTAGAGTGGACAGATGTCCAGAGGAACCTCTTAGGCCATAGAAATCCTTCACCCACTACCTCCATGATGGATTTTGTGTGCTTTGCTGTTAAATCAAGTAAACATGATCTGTACTTTGAAGACAGGAGTCCTGTCTTTTTGCCTGTTGTACATCTACTCTGGTCCTTGGCATATGGTAGCTGCTCAGCTAAATCTCTGCTGACCAGAGACCCAATGCTATATTTAAATATATTAATATCGAATTTCTACAAATTATACCCTAAAGTGTCGAAATAACTAGACTTTTACCTGGCAATTTGGTGATAGTTTAGAGATGAAGACACTGTGCTAATTCAGAGCTTTCATCGAGAACCACTCATTCCATGGCCCCATCATCCAAGAGTTTTACTCTGGTCTCTATTTTCTAAAAGTTTGGATTATCACCTGCAGAGCAGTTCCACCTTCCTTATTGTTTTTGCATTGCATTCTAAAAAATCTCATAGGGAAAACTGTCAAGTGTCAAACAATATGGAAATGTTTCTATTGTCTTAACTATTCAACATCTTAGCACTATAATCTGATTAGACATCCATACTGGTGGAATTTGGGCTCTATATTTTAACATATTTGCAAATATTTCCTTCTGCAGGAGTTACGTTTCTACTTAATAAGCAGAATGAAATGAAACTCAACTAAAAAGTCATAAAAAGGAATCAAGGAGGAGAGTACTCTCCTTCTATTTATCTAGGTAGCTTATTCATTCCCCCCACAGTTTATGTAAAAGAAATGTACTTAAGAGAAAAATTAGAAAATATAGAAAGGAAAGAGAAGAATAAAAAATTCACTTATGTTCTTTCCTTCTATGTTGAAATAGCAACTGTTACCATTTTAGGGTGCATTTTCACATACAAAAGTGAGAAGCCACTATACCCTGTTTTGTAACTGATAATTTTCACTTAAAATATTTGCAAACACGTTTTTTGTGTAAAAGATGCATAACATAAAAGTCACCATTTACACCATTTTTGAGTGGGAACACTTTCATACCATGTAATTGTATGGCAAAGTTATTAATGGTTGTGTAACATTCCATACACGAATACACCTTATCCCAAATCCTTGTCATTGGACCTTTAAGTTGCTTCCAGTTTTAAAGACACTGTAACATTATCTTTATATGTCCTTTGAATACATTCATAGAAAAAGAATCTCGGTCATTGTCCACTTTTAAAGCTTTTGATGAGTGCTGTCCTGCTGCCCCTGGAGAAGGTGGACATCCTGAACGCTCTGCCTGGCGTGGTACAAGTACACGGTTGGGGGCACCTCTCTTAACGGGAACCGTTGCTACGAGAAGAAGGAAGTTTTGCGGTGATAGATCCAGGGGACTGATGCTCTAGAGTAGAGACCTTGTGCTCTCAGACTGTCAGAAAGCTTGTCCTCATGCAATATGGAGCCCTGAAACTGCCACACCATTTATTCCCTCAGTGACAGGCAGGACACTCCCGCAGCCTAGAATCTGACTAGCTTATTCTCAGAGCTATAATAATTTGGGGGCTCGGATGATGACAGAGATCATGACCTATAACCCAAAAGACTGTCTCTTTCAACAAAAGGAGAAAAAGTATAGTCACTCAATTCCTTTCTGCAGCTCTCTCTGTATATTCAAAAGTCCTCAGCATGTGATTGTTCTCTATTCTATACATATATCAAGACCATCTCAGGTTTATCTGAAACATTTTTGTTGACTCTCCTCAAAGTCCAAGCTTTTTATCTTGTAGCTGCTCACAGGTCCTTGAGTCCTCATTAACTCAACATGGGAGCACAGGAGCTAAGCCCCAGTGACTGCCTGACTGATGTAGGTGTGAGGAAAGGTGACCTTTAGCTGTAAACATTCATCAAATTTCACATCCTCCAAAATGTTAGCACCACAGAGAGCCTGCTAGGATCAGAGCTGTGTCTGGTCTTATTAGAGCTAGGCTTTTGAAATGATAATTAGCAACAGCACTTCATATCCATAAGCTGCACCACCAATGCATGAAGGAGCAGGTAATTCAGGAACGCACGCACATAAAATCAACAATTTCCTCTTCCTCATTAGAATGCATTTTTCTTTCTTATTAGGAATAGACTAAAATAGCTCAGTGTCCTTGTGCTGTCACATTAAAAAGCCAAACAAAGAAAAAAACATGATTTTAACTTTCACCTTACCATGTGGTGACAAGAGGTATTAATATTTAAAAGAGGAGCCCACTGTAATTTGCATGTGCACTCATCACACTTTTTACATCTTCGCTATCTTCACGGTATATAGATGATAGTTGCAAGACAGTCTCTACTTTTCCTAAGAACATGCTAAGCAGGAACCATGCCTTGACAGCAGGGAGATAAATGGGTATCAGAAATAAATAGAGCCATACTAACTAAAAGTTGAGGGACAAGGTATATTCTTACCTACTAACTGACCAATACATGGGACTGTCTAGATCTCCCATACCTAGAGTCCCCAAGTTATTGCCACTTTTTTTTCTTTTTCAAAAAGAACCTCGAAAACACCCTGTACAATAAAGTAAGTTGATACCTTTTTTTTGGATATCAAGAAGACACTAAATCCAGGAGTTGGGGTTTTAAGCAAAGGTTAATCAAGGGACAGAGGATTTGCTGATCAGCTCTCCAAAGCCATGTTTTACTGCAACAGCACCCCAGAGAGCTCATTCAATTGTACCTCATGCAACTAAAGTGCATTAACACTCAGCAAATTGGCCACAATTACAAGATACCAATGTATTCACTTAATACTAGGAAGCATGGAGTAATTCAGCATATGCTTAAAGTTGAGTTTGGAGCCCAAGTGACTGCTTGTTTAATACTGGAGGACAAAGGGGAGAGAGAAGTGAACCCCTGAGTCCTTCACAAGAAACCCCTCGCAGAGTTTCCACAAAGAATTTGGTCTCTATTCCTCTAGAGAAAAAGAAGCATAACAACAATTGGGAAACTGAATATGATGAAGGGCAATGTGAGGAATAATGGCTTCAGGTTTTTCATCTGTAATGAGATACCTAATGATATTCCTCTGGGGAATAAAACAGGAACAAAAAGCTATTTTTTAGAAAATGAGTTTTTTTTTTTTTTAAACTAAGATTAAACAAGCAGTTTATTCAAGACTTTTAAGCACCTGTTATGTACCAAGCACTACACTTACTGTTGCCTGAGATGTTTTTGGAAGCACACATTTCCCCAAATCAAAAACTGGTCCTGAGTTCATCTGGAGAATTGCTTCTAAGATTGTACAGATAAGGGGCGGACCCGAGATTTGACCAGCTCTGAGAGGAAGGCTCACTACCAGGGAGTTACTAATTGAAACACACTGGTTTTAAGCTTGCCCACATTGTAGTGCAGAGACTACAGACAGTGCATTGGCACAGAGTTATGAAGTCAGACTCACTTGGTTCAAACAAAATGGTTACATGTGAGCACATGTGAGCACTGTCTGGGCCTTGTAAGCCTCTGCTCCTCATTGGAGAAAGAGGTGGCTACAGAGATTAAATGAGAATGAGTGTCCACTGGCTGCCACATGAAAAGGTCCTCAACCAAAGGCACAGATTAGATGGGAGCAATGACCTCTTTTTAGTGTAGCAAGCATGTAAGCTTATTCCTCAAGGGGAAAAACACCAAAGGTATGGCATGTGCAGACGTCACCAGATTCTAGTTACAGAATGACCTTTGGGTGTCTCTGTAGGGGTATTCATTCCTGCAGCTCTGTCATCCAAGCACACACAATGATAGGTAGGAAGGAAGTGGTCTGATATACTTTCACATACCACTGACGGGAGTCCAGATTTTTTAGCTCTCTCAACAGTTTTGAATTTTTCTTCAACAGATGGAAATTTTTTCTATTAAAAAAAAGAGATGGAAGAAAAGTTGTGTAATCACAGACCAATTCTGCCATTTCCAATCAATCAATTAACAAACCTACCTACTCATCCATCCACGTACCCATCCATAACCTTCCTCCTTCATGAAAGATTTGTGATCTGAGCCCACAGATGAACTCCATTCTCCCTAAGACATTCAAAGGTATCAAAATTCCACGAAATCCCATCCCTACCCATTGACACAGGATGGCTCTGAGGGGAAAGAGTGTTTCACTGACGTGTGTGTGCCTGTGCCTCTTTTCACTATCAGCTCTGCTGTGAATCCCTTCTCCCTACCTCTGCCCTTAGAAACCCCATTCCACTGTCAGGGCCCAGCTCAAACCCACCCCTTCCACAGATCACTGTCCCACACTTCGTATTGGATTAACTGTTCCTCTCAGACTCCTGAGTCATGCTGTCTTTCATCAGAGTCGTGCCAAGTCTACCTCCTTCACCAGACCTAAGGTGAGATGGTGGCTTATTCATCTTTGTAGTCCATTTGCATCTTTTGTGCCAACACAAGCAATTATGGACAGAGCAGTAATTAAAACACACATGCGCGCGCGCATGCACGCATACACAAAATGTCTGGTACCCTTGAAAATACACGAGATGCCTGAAATTCAACCTATGCATCAGTACAGCACAATTAGTTTCACTTGTAGCTCTAATTTAGCAGTAGAAAATAAGCTGCAAATGCAGAAAGAAAAATCTCCATTTCTATTCTCTGCTTCTCAAACCCCAAATTGAGGACAAGAACGCACACACAAACATAATGATAAAATAGGTGAAGGTCTAGAGAGGACTGTTACCTTCTGTCCCAAGAATTCATCCCCAGGTCATCGAGCAACAACCTGCAGAAATAAAAGGGTCCTCGTGGCTCTACTGGTGAGGGCTGCTCCTGGCTGGTGACTCTCATGGCCGAGTCAGAGTTACACCTCTGGATGTAGTCGTCTTCTTGGGCATTCTGGCGCAAAATGACCTCGATGATTTCCTTCTCCTGGTCATGGTTCATTCCCCGTGGGGGTGGGGAGGGCTCATTTAGATTTAGCTGTGATGGTAAAAGGCATTCAGGACTTGTATGGCCAATGTTTTCAAGTAATTTGTCGAGGACATCATCTCCCTCCTCACTTTGAGAAAAATCTTTCTGAGCTCCCAAAGCTTGAGGTTGCCAGCCCGAAATCAGAAATGCAGGATTTCTGCCACTGGGTGCTAAGCAGCCTTCCAATGGTCCATACAAAACCTTCCCATCCCAAGAGTACTTCCCTGAGATATCCCGCACAATGACTCTGACGTCTGACAGGGTACCCCCCCGCGAGGTGCCTGCTGGCCCTTCTGAGGGCGTTTGAAGGTAGGAGATGAGGGTGCTGTCATTCAGCACAAACAGCTGCAGGTTTGGGCTCCGGAACACCTCGGAGGACAGTTCGGGGGCCTCGGCGTGCACGTTGTCATGGTTCTCGCTGACCAGGCTGTGCAGCACGGCGGGGCCTCCACGCAGTGGGAAGTGACCCAGGTGGTTCACCAGGTGGGCCATCACCATGCGGGCGGTCAGAGGGATCAGCTCCAAACTCCTCCTCTTCCGCTCTGTGAGCCGGGGTAAGGCAACATAGCAGACAGTGGGGAAGGAAGCTTAAAATCTGTACTTGGAATATTGGATTTGGTTTAGTCTGGCCATTTTTTTTCATCTATTTTCTTTTTTGACACTAATTCTATTTGAATTAAAAGTACAATTTAAATAGATTGCTAGAAATAAGTCAACCAGAGAAAGACAATTATCATATGATCTGATATGTGGAATTTAAGAAACAAGGCAGAGGATCATAGGCGAAGAGAGGAAAAAGTGAAACAAGAGAGGGAGACAAACCGTAAGAGACTCTTAATCTTAGGAAACAAACTGAGGGTTGCTGGGGGGGTGGGGAGATGGGGTGGCTGGGTGATGGACATTGGGGAGGGTATGTGTTGTGGGGAGCACTGGGTGTAGTAAGACTGATGAATCATAGACCTGTACCCCTGAAACAAATAATACATTATATGTTAATTAAAATAAATAAATTAATTAATTAATTAATTAAACAGATTGCTAAAAGAACCAACTTCCATGAAGATCTCATTCTGAAAGGGACACTTAAAAATCTGTAGATACAGCAGTAAATGGGAGAAGTTCTCTGTCCTGAAAGAGCTGATGGTTCAGGGTGTTCTGGGAGGTGGAACCTGCAGCTGGAGAGGATCTGGTGGGAAAGGTGGTGGGCTGCGGGTCCAGGCCACAGAGGTTACCCCACTTCCCTCACCGGGGTAAAGGCAGATGCTGATGAGGAAATGAATCAAGCCTACAACATCACAGATGGATTCGAAGCAATCTTCTTTAAGATCGTTGCGACAGGGAGGGTATGTACTATGGTGAGTGCTGTGAATTGTGCAAGACTGTTGAATCACAGATCTGTACCTCTGAAACAAATAATGCAATATATGTTAAGAAAAAAAAAAGAAGAAGATAGCAGGAGGGGAAGAATGAAGGGGGGGAAATCGGAGGGGGAGATGAACCATGAGAGATGATGGACTCTGAAAAACAAACTGAGGGTTCTAGAGGGGAGAGAGGTGGGAGGATGGGTTAGCCTGGTGATGGGTATTAAAGAGGGCATGTTCTGCATGGAGCACTGGGTGTTATGCACAAACAATGAATCATGGAACACTACATCTAAAACTAATGATGTAATGTATGGTGATTAACATAACAGTAAAAAAAGATCGTTGTGACAATTTATGTTTTGTTGTTTGGGCATTTTAAATATTTAAGAGAATCTGGTGTATTAATTAACTCATGGAAATAGAAGGTTTTAACTGAATTTGCAGTTGATGATGAAATGCCTAAGAGCAACTGACTTACAAAATTTTTAAGGCTTCAAATGTGTGGAAAGACTGACACTAGCAGGTGAAGGTGGGCTCTGTGACATGCTGGCAGGGTAAGGGAGAAGCAGAGAAACAATCTGTAAGCATGGAGGGAGACAACCACTTAAGCTTCAGAGTGGTCAGGGAAATTGTAATCTGCCAAATTTAGAAAAGAACTGTGTGTTAATCCAAGAACAAGTGAAAATGAATTTTTAATTTCAAAAAAAAATATCACTAGATATTTAAATAAGGTAAGACTTATACTTTGGGCTTACAGGTTTAGGAAATACTTGGTTTCTAAATTCACAACGGAAAACTCAAATATTAATTAAACACAAATAACTCTACATTATGCTTTCTGATGCTAAACACCTTCCCTCTCAGACATTAAAAATTCAGTGAACTTATCTATGAAACATCAATTGTATGATGTATAAATCCTAGCAAGAAACAATCAACTCCTAGAGTGTAGGAACCTCGGTGATGACTAATGAACAGGATCATCCTGACTTTTCTTGAATTTCTTCTTAATTTTTGCTATTCAGTGAACAAGAAATCACTGTATTCAGTAATGTAAAATAAAATCTCACATGAAACTTGAGTTTTCATAAGCAAAGGTCATCTACATCCATCTCTGACATTCAACTGTCCTTCCTGACCCTTGTAGAAGAGTGTACGATTTCCATACAGCTGAGAAATTTAAACACCTCAACTAATTCCCTTGAAATCACAGTTATGAATGCTTTTGCTTTTGTGTCCATATTAACTTTTTCAAAAGTTACAGATGCTTTTTATTCATGCTTATCATTCCATATGAATATGCGCTCTGTCAGAAATGTTAATACCCCAAACAACACAGGCATGGCCCGCTGGGGGTTCAGGAGTCTATGGTGTAAGACAGCGCGTGGTGATGACTCGATGGAGCAGGCTATGGAACGAATGACAAAGGTCCAACTTGGTAAAGCCCAACGCAGACAATTACAATTGGAAAAGCAACTTTCCTCTGCTTTAACTTATATAGGTTGTGCTTTCAATTTGAGATACGTACAAATTTGTATTTTAAGGAACGTGTTTGAATTCTACAGTGGGAGATTAACTAGAGTCACACTAATCAAGTCATAAACTGTGACACACCCAATAAAAACTCCAAATATCTTTGGTATTGAAAAGTGGGAAGGGGAATATTTGTGAAGTAAAAATTGTTTTTTCCTTGCAGACTTCAGCTGCATCAACTGCCTGTGGTTCCCTGAAAAATAAAGAGAAAATCTAGACTCCATTCACGAGAAAACAATCTCATAACTTCCACAAACTATGAAAAAATATAATCCAAATATTTGTCTTATTTTACTAAATTTAGAGATAAAATAGAAAAGCAGTGATTTTAGTTTGTCTTTTAACTTTCAGTTTGTAAAGCTCCCCTCTTCTTTCTTTTTAAAGCAATTAGTTGTTAATGATGAGAAGTTTGCTTTTCCTTGAGCTGGGCCAGCAGCCACCTCAGCTGTTGGTAACTGAATGTGTCTCTTGCTTGTAACTATTTCAAAGTAGTATTTACATCAAATAGTACGTAATAGTGAATGAAAGAGTCACTTGAAAATAATAGATAAATATACAATATTGCTTCCCAGAAACATGTGAGAAAAAATAGTTTGGTCATGAATGATGAATTATGACACTGAATGAGAAAAAAAACTCTCAAATACGAGCACATTTTGTTTAACCTGGAATACTTCAGCTATCATCTTTAATTTTCCACTCATTCTTAAGAGGGTGTACCCACTCAGCAAGAGTGTCTGTGCATGCCAATATATTTTTAAGCTGCTTTGCTTTTTTATTTAAAGTGTTAGTGAATTTTAAAACTCCTTTGCCTCTGAAGTACAATTATTTTTAGTACCACAGAACTATGTTAGGACAAGCTTGTATAAGGTCTGAGGTTTTCTATAAAACTTTTCTGGACTGGACGATACCAGAGCCTTTGCCAATGACTGGTGCTCCCACTCCCGTCCTCTTCATCGTCACCTCACCCGTCCTCTTCCTCTCAGCCTAAACCATACTCCAGACTCTGCAGTCTTGCAAGCATAGCTCTGGACTCTGTGCCCTCACCTGAGGGAAGAATGTCTTGGGGGTCTGAACAGTCATCCCCAAATCACCTGCTCAGGCTTTCTGGCTACAGACTAACCTCCATGACCAAAATACTCAGCAAAACTCACCACCAAATGCTTAGCTGGGAAACAAAACAAAACAGCTCCGGTTTGGGCCCACTCTCCGTGATGTTTTTGAAGCACCTAGCACTGTTGACTTTTCTTGGCTCCTTTTTCCCTTTCTTCCCTCGACTTCTCAGAACTGACTCTTTCTGGGTTCTTTTTCCATTTCCCTGACTTTGCTTTCCTGGTGACATTCCCTCATTCCTTTTTCTTCTTTTTTTTTTTAAGATTTTATTTATTCATTTGAGACAAAGAGACACAGAGAGAGAGAGAGAGAGAACATGAGCAGGGAGAAAGGGAGAGGGAGAAGCAAGCTCCCCGCTGAGCCAGGAGCCCGATGTGGGGCTTGATCCCAGGACCCTGGGATCATGACCTGGGCCAAAGGCAGACACTTAACCATCTGAGCCACCCAGGCGCCCCCCTCATTCCTTTTTCTTTAACGTGTTTTTACTCCCAAGGTTCCACCCTTGGGCCTAGGTTTTAACTTGCTAAGTCTAACATTTTCATGGATGATTCAACACTCCACACCCACATTTTTTTTAACTTTTGAGACAATAGAAGATTCACATGCACTTGTAAGAAATAATACAGACAGATCCCAAATATCCTTCATCCCCCTGGTAATATCTTACATAGCATAGCTTTAGTACAGTATCACAATCAGGAAATTTTGATTGGTATCTTGATATGATATGGTACATTTGATATGATTCATCAATATTCAGAGTTTACTCATTTCACATGCACTATGTGTGTGTGTGTTTGGTTCTATGCAATTATTTCATATGTACAGGTGATATACCTACCTTTGGACTCACATTTCAAGGCCCAGAGATAGGCTCTTATCCTTTCAGGAAGAAGGGAGGTTGAGGAAGACATACAGCAGCAGTTCCTAATCCTGACAATACCCATATATTCTAAAACGGACCCTCTGCCATCAGCAGAGTGATCCTCAAACTGTGGCATGTAAATCCCCACCTCTCTATAATGTTCTCCTAGTCTGCAACCCTCCACGAGATCCTTTCAAAGTCTGCCCATCCTTCTAAGTCTGGCTTAGGTCCTTGCCCAAGGGAAGCCCCCATGGTGCTACTGGTCCACAAATGAGTCCTCTTGCATTAATCCTGTCTCTCCAGTTACACGTAAAGTTCCTCTAGGATAGAAATGAGCCTTTTTCTGTGGGTCTCACAGGTCTGAAAAATATAGGTCCTCAATACAAAATTCAGCTAAGATAGGAAAAGAGAGAGGAAGTGAAGAAACGAGAAAAAAAGAAACAAGGAAGGCAGAATTTACTATCACAGAAGAGTCTAGAAACCAGAAACTAGATTTTTAAAAATAATATAGCAAGCATGGGCAAAAGGCTACAATCTTTCCTTTTCTTGCCCATGAGAATTAATATTCTGAAGAATCTCACCCTCTTCAACTGTGAGCAGGTTGCCCAAATCTGCTGATGAATGATACTGGACTGGCTCCGAATTTTTCACATTTGCCAGTGGCAGGAAAGGATCGTAATCCGGGGAGGACAGGTCGGCCAGGGTCAGTGTGTAGTGACTCTGTTGGGTGTATGTGCTTGAGCCACAAACACAGCAGTGCAGAACCTGTGAAAAACAGAAGGGAATGTGTGCCGTGGATGCGACGAACCTCCTGTCTCCTGACAATCTGCCAAACCACAACACTTAGGAGGTAGGTAATACTTGAAGACATAGAATCCCTTCCATTCTAAAACATCTTCTTGCTATTTGCAAGTTTATTTTGCTCCTTTTACATCAATGCCAATAAATATATTCTCAAGACAAAAGGAAAGTGAAAGTTAAAAAGTGCTTATTTTGCCATAAGTCCTGCTGTGGTCCACCAGAATGTTCACAGATACTCTTTTTATGGTCCCAAACTCTACTACCCAAATGTCCATCAACAGTACAACAGATATAAATCATGGCATACTCTCACTGTGTATTACCAAATAGCAACAAGTGAAAAATCTGCAACTATTCACGAGTATGAATGAATCCTTCAGAAATAATGCTGAGTGAAGGACGCCAAGCACAGAAGCACATACTGCATAATTCCAGCTCTACAAAGTACAAAAAAAATCTACACTGTTAGACAGGCTAGCAGTTACCCTAGGTGTGTGCATGGAGATAGTGACTAGTACGGAGGCATGATGGGGGCTTCTGGGATACCAAGGCTATTCAGTTTCTCCAGCTGGGATCTGTTTTCACAGGTGTGATCACTTTGTGAAAATTCATCAAGCTCTCACTTATGACTGAAGCACTTTTCCGGATGCGTATTATACTTAATAAAAAGTTTCTTTTAAAGATACAATAATGTTATTAAATAAATTTGTGAATCATGTTAACTAGGAGGTGACTCTTTTATTGGTAAAACAATTTTAAGAGAAATCTTTTAAGAAAAGAAATATCAGAAAAGAGATAAATTTAAATGACTGTGGCTACTTTACTTGGTCAAGTCAGGCCTCAAATAGGTTTTATAAGCCACAAAGATGACAGAAGTATCTAATGAATCCTAACAGTTATTAAAATTTTTGACCACTAAAGAAACCATTTAAAAATACACAATACTTTTTAGTAGAATTTCAACCGTGTTAAGTGTCTTTTCCCCTTGTATCCGATACATTTTAAAACAAGGCAACACAGTAATAAGTTAATGACCTGGAATTTTTTTTTTTTAAAGGTTATTAGTAGGGGCCCCTGGGTGGCTCAGTTGGTTAAGCGCCTGCCTTTGGCTCAGGTCATGATCTTAGGGTCCTGGGATCGAGCCCCGCATCGGGCTCCCTACTCAGTGGGGAGCCTGCTTCTCCCTCTGCCTCTACTGTTCCCCCTGCTTATGTTCTCTTGCTCACTCTCTCTCTCTCAAGTAAATGAAATCTTTAAAAAAAAAATGTTATTAGTAAAGGTTTGTTACTAAAAAAATAAACAAAATTGTCTCTACTAGTAGTAATTATTCAATGGATACACAAGTGCTAAATTCATAAATAAAGCTTTCACAGGAGGGACTGTAAAGCAAATATAGGATAATACAGAGTCCAGAGCAAACACCATACCTACGTATCAGTAGGGGGTGAAATTCAAGTATTTTGAGTACGATAAAAATGATGAGACTAAATACTTTCATGTTATATATTTCCTTAATTTATTTCTTAAGATCTTGGGGTGCCTAGGTGGCTCAGTCGGTTAAGCATCGGCTCAGGTCATGAGCTCAGGGTCCTGGGATGGAAACCTGAGTCGGGCTCCCTGCTCGGTGGAGAGTCTGCTTCTTCCTCGCCTCCCTGCTTGTGCTCTCTCTTGCTATCTCTATCTCTTTCTCTCAAATAAATAAATAAAATCTTAAAAAAATTTATTTCTTAAGATCTTTTAAACAAAGAGACTACTGAGACCTTTATACTTTTTCTTCCTTTGATAAGCAGATTTTTGTCAAACTATGGCTATAAATATTCCTACAATATAAACAGTTCTTTTTAAAATTAAGTAGAGAGAGACCATGTTACATGAAAATTTTGGGGGGGGTGGTTTCTGGTCAAATTGTAGTTGTTTAAAGATGGAAGTCATGTGAAAATGCAGGCTTCTTTCACTTGGTAACCATTGCTTCTCTACCATAATATCTGCTCCGTTTTCACTACTTAAATTATTCATTTCTTCTAAAATGCTTCAGCCCCTTAGTATATGCTTTTCAAAAGAGCACAAATAAGTAAATGTATAAAACATATTTTGGTAATTCTCTGATGCTGAAGTCTATATTCTATGCCCCTGAGGCCCAAATGGAGACTCACCCTATAGATATAGTCCAGCAAAGGGGCTCTGGATGAGTGCTGCCCCTCCAGGGCCGCCGTGGACACTGGGCGGAGAAGGGTGCTCACTGGCAATGCCATGCACCAGTCCAAGAGGCAGAGTAGCAAGGACACGATAAACTGGAAGAGGAGACAGGCCCAGTAACATAAACTGCAATCTTTCAAACTTCACTACATGTAATAGCAAACAACAGAACTGTCCCTGCACAATAATAATTATTCAGTGGACACACAAATGCAAAAGAAATAAATGAATAAATGAAAGTTTTCACAGGGGAGACTGTTAGGACCAATACAGAAGAATACTATAAAGGATATCCCTACATAGAAAATTATTTATCATTTTGTCTTACATTAAAAAAAAAAAAACAAACTCTGGAAAAAACTTAGCTGATGTGCCACCTACCTTTTTATCTGTTTCCACTGAGGAGTACTCTGCACTTGGTAAAAGAAAAGCAATTGTGGCCACAAGGATCTGCATAAAAGACAAATCCCCAATGAAACAGACCATAGCAATAGTTTGGGAAACCATATGATAAGAGTCCCAAGATGGCCTTGCACTAAACCCAGCTTGGTGCCAATTCGCTAGAGAAAGGTGACAAAAAGCAGAGAGCCACTTTAGAGCTCTCTCCGGTCCTGAAAATCAGGAGAAAGTGATAGAGCCTTGCCCAGGCTCCACTCCACTCTACTGGTGCTGAAACTGGGGGCCCCAGAGGAAGGAACATTTCTCTCTGTGGTCACACAATTCCCATCATCATCCTCTACACTTCACACAATGAAAGTAAAAAATATTTTCAAAAATAACTATGAAAATGCTCCCATTTGATTTTCTTATAAACCATTCAGGTCTCCATCTGTTGTCCTGGTGTAAAAGCACCCCTTGCATTCTCAAAGGTATTCCTCTTTCGATGATAAACTATAACTGATCTTTGAACAACCCAGGGATTAGGGGTGTTGACCCCCTGACTTCCCTCAAATTTAAATACTAATAGCCTACTACTGGCTGGAAGCCTCATCAATAACATAAACAGTTGATCAACACATATTTTATATGTTAGTTGTATACTATGCTGTATTCTTACAATAAAGTAAGCTAGAGAAAAGAAAATGTTAAGAAAATCATAAGGAAGAGAAAATACATTTACAGTCCTCTACTGTATTTATCCAAAAAATCCACATACAAATGGACTTATGCAGTTCAAACCCGTGTTGTTCAAGGGTCAACTGTACACAGTTGCCCTAAAACACAACTTTACAACTTGCAGCATCTGATATTCCTGTGTCCAGAGCTCTGTTCCACTCTAGGTCACCTAGAGAACTAAGTGATCTCACTGGTGAAATCCGTCTAGGGCTGAGAGAAAATAAATCAGTATCACTTCCTCTCTCCCTGTAATACCACACAGAGATAAATCAAATTTCCTTGAAGAGTTACCACTGGATGTGTAAAGAACAGGGCATGTTTCAAAAAGTGTAGCTTTCAAAACTGGCAGGGATGGATGTGCCTTATATGCAGGCACCTACAGAGGGGAGGGTACCCGCTTCTGTACAGGCAAGCACCCTCAGATGGAACTGACCTCCAGGATATCATCACTGGGATGATTCTTCCTGTTCCTTCTGTCCTTCTCTCCCACCAACTACCCTCACCACCCCTCTCTCCCCAAGGGTATTACAGTAGTAATCACATTACAGCTGGGTAATCACGCTATGGCAGAAAGCGTGGTCCGGGGCTTCAGTCTGGGAAAGACTCCTGTTTCATACAACAGTCCCCCCCACTCCCTGCCCCTGCATGGAGGGCATCATAACCAGCTGCCTACTCCTTGTTGGCACCATCCAAATTACTCTCGATGAATGAAGCTCAATCTACAAAAGGTCTCTTTGTTGTGGTCGTGTCTGCCTTTCAAACTCCCCAAGTGTGAGACTCTGCCCTGAACACTGGTGGCTTCTTTACGTAGTGCCTGAAATCACAGCTGAGAAGGGCCAGTGCTATTTACTCTTAAAACGAATGACTCGTATGGCAATGTAATAGACAGTTCTCTAACAATTATGTGAGTATCTGTAATTCATTAAATACCGCATAGAGTAAGAGGGAAATGCTTATGTTTTAGCATTACAGGAAAAGACTTACTTCTGCAATTTTCCGAGGCAGAGAGGTTTCAAACATCTGAAGCTTTTCCCAGTAGGAAACCAGCAACTGAAGAACATCACAGGCCACCTGAGCCACGATTTTGTTAGAAAACTATAAAAAGAAACAAAACCCCAAATGAAAGGACTGAACTTAACATGTACATTTGTCCTGAGGAAGAAAAGAACAGGCATTTCTTTCCAGCGATATTTAGGGATACATTTTCTTGTTTGGCATTCAGTTTTTGAAAAATGTGTCCTGGTACCAGATAGTTTGTATATGATCGCCATCCTGTAACTGCCTCTTGTCCAGACTAGCTGTATTAATTTATGTAATGTTCTGCAGAAACAAGTAGCTGTTGTTCAGTCATAGAAAAATTAAAACCATAATTTCAGATGCCTCATGCAGATCACACAAATCATAGTTTTGACAATGAGAGGAAATTAAAATGTAGTCCATTACTGAGTATTCCCTATGTGCTGGACATTTTACAAGAATTTCCTCATTTTCACATTGATAAATCTTCATTAGCAGCTCTGCAAGGTAGACGTGGTCTTCACTTTACACCTGGAGAAACAGGGACTGAGCAAGTGACTTTCTATCTTCTAAAATTAAACTGAACCTGCATGTGTAATGTACTAAGAAATGTGAAACTTTGGCTACTGCAAGAACATTAGTCATATGTTCTGGTGTATCCAATTACTTTGAGTATGTTTTTGGAGTCTGGTGTGTGTCCAAGGTCCTCTGGATGCTCCCATTTCTTGTGAGATGGCATATCAATGGGGAGGGATGGTGCCTACAAGGTCCACTGGCTGGGGTGGATGAAACAGATGAAGGTACCCTGTACCTCTCTCCCTGGCCAGAACCTGGGACTACTCTGCTATCCACACCTCATTATTTACAGAAGAAGGGTTTGTCACTGATTTTGGGCCCCTGTCCAGGGAAACCTCTGGATATGTAGTTTAGTTTTTTCCACTCCAGGAGCTCCAAGTCCCATCAAGCAGATCCCAATTGACCTTAGGACCACATAGACACAGAAAAGTCAACATTTAGCATCTCAGTGTAAATGCACAGGACAAAGAAATTAAGGCAAAGGGGATTCATTTGAATTCTAGGATAAACACTTCCTGACTGCCCCTTCCTGATAGGCACAAAGTACACCCAGGGCAAGAGCATCTGTGCTCAAGCTCTTCAGAGCCTGGCCTCTAAGCCTCAGATGACCTGATGCTCATAGGCTTCTTTCAATCCCTCAAATACTGGCTTGCTTCTGCCCCAGGGCCTTTGCACTTGCTCCCTGCTTTGCCTGGGACACTCATACTCCAGGTCTGCATGTTGCTGGCACTGCCACATCTTTCAGATCATGGCACTAAATGTCTCCTCCCTGAGGCCACCATGCCCATTTGAAGGAGTGGCAGCCCACCTGCTCCAGCTCTTCAGCTTCATCCTATTTCCCTCTTATAGTTCCCTTATGGCATTAAGGGCTATCAAGCTGATCCTCTGTATTTGTCTGCCTATTCTTTCATGTGTTTAATTTTTCCACATCTTGTTCACCATTATATTCTTTTTTTTTTTTTCTAAAGATTTATTTATTTATTTGACAGAGAGAGACACAGCGAGAGAGGGAACACAAGCAGGGGGAGTGGGAGAGGGAGAAGCAGGCTTCCCGCTGAGCAGGGAGCCCAATGCGGGGCTCGATCCCAGGACCCTGGGACCATGACCCGAGCTGAAGGCAGATGCCCAACAACTGAGCCACCCAGGCGCCCCCACCATTATATTCTTAATGCCTTGCACAGCCCCCCGAGGAGTAGCCATGGTGAATATGAGGTGAAGATGGAACTGAGGGAGTGAAGAACATTGAGTGTGTTTCTGCTGCATCACAGTGGTCAAGTCATGGGGTGGAAACAGAAGGCCGGCATGGCTCTTACATCTGGAATGTGGAAGCACACAAGAGGATGACAAGGAAATGAGAGGTCTGGTAGACCAGACAACAAGCCTCTGGGCAGAGGGGTAAGGTGTGAGAGAGGGGGCAGATAGCAGAGAGGACGTGTTGTGGGGGGGAAGGAGAGCTGAGCTTAGCCTGGAAGAATGCAGAGGGAGAGTGTCTCCGTGCACCAGGGCCCCGCGGCAGGCCAGGCTGGGCTGGATGGCTGCAAGTGGGGTGGTATTAGTCCCACATGAATGCTGGGGGGGGGGGGGATAAATCACTCACTCACTCACTCACTCAGCACATATTCATGGAATAAGGACAATGTGCCAGCACTGATGGTGACACATGGTAGCTGCACTTGTGGTTGGCACGGCAGAAGGGATAGGTTGTTGAATCACTTTGTGTTGTACACCTGAAACTAACACCACATTGTGTGTCAGCTATACTCAAATAATAATAAAAAAAAGTAATCAACCCTACTCCCCCAAAAAAAACATACGATGAAAAGAATTCTGGGAAATGCTGTCCAGGCTCAGCTAAACTGACAAGTACTAAGGCCCCAGCTCCCCCGCTGCCCCGACACCACACTCCGCCCCACGTACCAACATCTTGCTCTTCAAACATATGCCAGTTCATGGGCGCCTCAGAGCCTTGGTCCTTGGTGCTCCTTCTGCCTGGAGTGCCCCTTTCCCAGACACTGCCTAGCTCCTTCTCACTATTCCTTTCTGCACTCACATGCCACCTTCTTCCCACTAGAGAGGGTCTCTTGCTCCCGGATGCTCTCTAAGTGTGTAGTTGCTTGGCCAGTGTCAATTACCCCCTCTCTCTTTAACTAATAGTAGATCTTTTTCCAGGTGCAAGTCCCCTCTCCCAGCTCCAGCAATGTGCCCTAACTGGCTGCAATAAATGAGAAGATTTTATTCCCAGCCTCAGTCACTGGCACAGGGATGAGGGAGAAACCTCAGCTAATGCATCTCAGTAGCCCTTACTAGAACGCTGTGAAGAAAGTCCTGCTGAACCCAAACAAGGACATGTAGGACCCTGACTCCTACTGGCATACATCTTCCAACCCTGTGGGCATCCCACCCTAAGATGAAGCCATCTCTGTGAACTACAGAGCAGAAGAGTCAGACAATTAGGTCAGTGTTGATGCTGTTAATCTCCTGGATCAACCAACCTCACTCTTCCATACCCATGTATTTTCCAGCAATATGAACCAATATACTCCCATGCTGTTTAAGCCAAAAAAGAAAAGCAAAGCATAGGGCACAAGATGAACAGGGCAGATATAGTCCCTACTCTGAAAGACTAACAATCTTGGGAACAGCCAGGGACCTGTTCGTGTATGTCCCTGAATGCCATGCTAAGTATTCTAGTCTGTGGGTGGCTTGGTCAGGCCTTGTGAGGACAGATGCCTCTGGTGGCAGTCTGGAGGACAGATCTGTGGGGGCCAGACTAGGGCCATGGAGTTGAAGGGCACCACCTGGAGGCTCAGGTATTGGCAGAGGGAGCCAGCCCGGGTGAGAGATGGCCCTAGGGCAGCAGAACTCTATGACTGAAGATGGTGGTGGGATAAGGAGGAGGAGACAGTTAATGATGGGGTAAGAGAAGGAGCAACAGGTGAGGCTGAGGGTAGGGGCTCAGGCTGGGCTGCCTGGGAGGCAAGGTGGGCAGCTCACATGAGCCAGAGCCAAAGGCGACACTCTAGTGCCCTTGGCCCACATCCTGGATGGGACACCTAAGTAATTACAGCTCAGGCTTAGAACACTCCCCTGCCATCCTTGCTGCCCACAACACTACCCCACCAGACACAACCAGCTGGGTGGAAATCTCCAAAGCAAAGGAAGAAAGCCATCCTAAAAGTGCCTATGCAGTGCACTGCTCTCGTTTACTGCTGAGGCTGCTGGCTGGTTTTCATTGATGCCCCCTGGGGAGCATTTCCAGCCTCGTCTGACCACGCCCTTCCCACATCAGAGGAAACACCCAAGTCAACCTTGTCAAGTGTTCCTGAAGGGCAGGGTCACAGCAAAGCGGTGCCCAGAGCCATGTGGAATCCATAAGGCAGGAAGCCCTTCCAGGGCTCATGCTCCCTGTGCTGCTGGGGCTGGGGCCTCCTCCCAGCAGAGCCCTGAGCCTCCCTGAGGCCCCTCTTCTTAGAGTTGTTCCCTGTGGCAACACTCTCCCTGCTAGGCCCTCAGTTCTTTGAGATTTATGTGCCACCTCCTTCAGTAAAAGTACCAACTGGCACAGGAACACAGACATCAGAGGGAGTCAGGCAGGGAGCTGTCCCAGGAATTACATCCATGAGTTTTCCTCTGCTATTCCTAATGGTTAACGGGAGGCTGATTTGGCCGACCTTGGCCCTCTGATTTCTTTGCAATTCAAGCTGGAGTGAGTTCCTTGGCCTTCTTCAGTTGCCTTCTCTCTTACCTCTAAAATGGGGGGAGCCAGAGCACCTACAGGGGCGGGGGGCTTCCATGGGACAGTCCTTGCACTGTGTTGGGATGCCCCTGACAGAGTCCAGGCTCCATGCATTCTTTTTCTGGTGCGTTATGTTTTTCCTCATCATTATAGAAAAAGTAAAGAAATTTCTGAAAATGTGGAAAACTACAATGACAAAATGTAAGCCCTCATATCCTTCTACTTTTGTTATCAATTTCCATCTCTCTTCTGTACGACATAGAACCACATAGGGTAGAAGGATAGCTATATAGATATTTCCACATATCTCCTTCATTCTCAGACACCACTGAATTATTAACAGCTTTTCCAGGAAAGGGGTAGAGGTGGGGAAGCCACACTACACTCAACATTTGAAAAACAGATCTTAGAATTGAGAAAATAGGATACTAAAAAAATTAGACTCTGCATAGATATACAATTGCTATCCAACTTTTTCTTCAGTATAGTTACATGTGAATATTTCACCATGGCTTTTGCAGTTGTGCAAAAGCCCAGACAAGGGGTCAGGGTGTCCTGGGTTTGACCCTGGCCAACTCTTTACTTCCCAGTCAGCTCATTTTCCACAACTGTGATGCGGAGGTGGCAGTAACCCTTCACCTCATAGGGTGGTTCTAAGGATTAAAGGCAACCACAAAGGTCAGCACCCTGCTCAGGCCAGAGGGAGCACTCCTAATTGATCCTGGTTCGATCAATTTTCCAATCCTCGCCAGAGGGATCAGCAACAAGTGTTTCTCCAGCTCATGATAGAACCGGCACGCCCAGGTGTGGAGGAGGAGAGAACAGCAGGACGGGGTGACAGAGGCGGGTGGTCAGAAGGCATCAAGCTTGGCCAGGAAGGGGAGTGGGTGAGGAGGCTGCCATGAAATGAGGTTGAAAAGCAGGCAGGGGCTAGACCAGAGGGCTGGATGCCAAGCCATGGGCAGGGGATGCCCCCGGCTGGTTATCCTGTGGGCTGAATCACAAAGGGTGACACAGGGGCTGTCAATGGGCTGGTGATGACTGTCCCAGTGTCAGCCACAGTGGCGGTTACTACTATAGCAGCACATGACGAGCAGTAAAGAAGGGCAGGCCTGAGCCTGGGCGCTGCTATCAGACAGTTCAGGGTTTGAACTTTGGCTTGGCCAGGCTCCAGAGCCTGGAATGAGCTCCTTAGCTCTCCTGCACCTCAGTTCCTCCCTGTAAAATGGGACAACTGTCTCACAGCTGAGAACTTCCACAAACTCCCAGCACAGTGCCTGGCAGGGACTGGGCACTCACTGGTTCTGCGGGTATAATGACAGCAGTGCTAATTATTACCACCGTTTGTAAGCAGGAGCCAGAAAAGGACCTGGCAGGATTTGGGCTCTGATTTAGGAAGTGGCCTAAGAGTATGTACAAAGGTTTTGTTTTTCATGTTACACAGATCTGCTCTTGGGGCCATCGCTTATCCCTGCATGGCTATGGGCTCATGACCTGATTCCTCTGGGCCTTGCTTTCCTCTGGTGTGACATAGGGATGGTACTATCTACCTTGCAGAGCTGCTGTTGTGAAGGTTATAGAGACTGTACCATGAACCCAGCCCAGCGTGACTGCCCAGTGAATGGCAGCTCTTCTTTTCCTTAACAAAGCAAAGGAAGAAAGCCATCCTAAAAGTGCCGAGACCCAGTCAGACAGTGAGCACTCAGGACCGCTAACCAGGAGCTGTCAGGTCTCTCCCAGTTCCACTGAAGAGGCCAGGGCATGAAATCCCAGCTTCCTGTCACTATTACCAGCAGATGACAGTTGTGCTGCCTGCCACAGGGAGTGCCCAGCTACCAGAGGAACCCTGTTCAGCCGCAGGGCTTGGTCCAAGAACATTCAGGCTATGGATGGCCAGGTTGCAGCCACCAGTGGGGAAGCAGCTGTTGGTGGCCTTTCTTGGGAGCCTCACAGAACGTTCAACATGGCTCTCAGAAAAACAATTTTTGATTCAAAATCTCTCACGTACAGGAAAATAACGATGGGCTAATTCAAACTAGAACTGGTTGACTATCTGGGATCCAGCTTACTGTCAAATACACATCACGGATTGGTAATACCTTCAAAGTGACGCCTATCACATTGATGGCCTCTTTCAGCTGAGGATGGCTTGTACACTGTGCCAGTTCTTCGCATATCCAGACCCCGAGGGAGCAAATGGCAATGCATCTTTTGAAAAAGAAGGAAAAGGAGGGAAACTCTCAAAAAATTTAATATATTTTCTTGGTATTTTAAAGTGACAAAGTATTTTAAATCTTTTTTACAAAGTGGCCAAAATTATAGGTATGTTAACAGAATGTCTTCCTGAGGAAAAAGATAAGGTACCCTCAATAGTTCAGTTTTCAGGACAAATAGAAATAGTGATATTGGTTAGTAATTAAATATTTAATGAAATAAGTGGTCTATATCCTGTTCATAGTCACAGAGCACAAATCAGCTATTTTTGCTGACACTTTAAATTACGTTGTATTGCTTCAAGAGAGTTTTGAGGAAGAATCAAAAACATGAATCTTAGAAAATGGTTGGAAATCGAGTTTGTAATTGTTTTTCTTACAATTAAATATACAACACCTACTACAAACAGAAGACAAACCCCACACTTCATTGTAAAAAATATTGGAATACAACTTTCAGAATCAGCTGCACTGTTACTGCTTTTAAACAATGTGTTAGGACAAAGCCTTCTTCAAGTTGCACAGTCCTTTAAAAATTACCTTTTTCAATTATAAATCAATTTTAAGTGGTGATTATCTTTGAAATTGATATATTCTAATCTTTTGCAATGATCAAAAAGTCATATTCCTGTTAATCTTTTCTGAATGCCCACGTATAAAATTAAAATACTTGCTCCCAAACCTGCTCACTTTCAGAACAAAAGGGGTTTTCAAGCCACTACTCGAAACCAGACATTAGCTGTGTATGTATATGTTGTTCTTTGTAAGAAGAGGTCACATTACCAGTGCCAATTAAACTGAACATACTGCTCAGCTCTCCACAGTGCAAGTTCTTTGTATTCAGTATAATCCAGCTATTAAAATAAATATATTTTGAGGTTTTTAAAACCACCATGTTTCACTGGATTCTCACCTCTTTAAATTAGGATAGATAAAGTGCTTCAGAACACATTTATTAAAAGCTCTTTGGAGACTACGTGACCTTCTGCCAAAATGCACTCAGGATAAGCATGCAGCCCAATTTATAAGGTGTGCCTGGTCTTTCTGGATTCTCCAACGCCAGCATTATACAGGAGTTCCACACAGTTCAAACCCTCAGCTTTCCTTACTGTATAGAACTGTCTCCTCTTGCCTGATTTCTATACTGATTCTCAGTCCAGAAACTGCACTCTCTGTCATGTATTCTATTTGCCTCTTTATCTTGCCCCAGCTTAACTCAGACTCTGATTGTTCAACCCACTAAAATCTATCTAACTTGGAGTTATACCCCAAATCGTATTTTTACCACTTTAAGAGCCTCTCTTCCTTTGCAGGCTTGCATGTCTCTCTCTCTCTCTCTCTCTCTCTGTGTGTATTAATACACACACTTTTTTTTTTTTTTACAACCCATTAACCTATCTGTTAAATGTAATTCATTAAGAGCAAAGATCTCTCATTTCTTAGGAACACCTGCATTACTCTGTAACTATTAGCCTTGCACAGCAGAGAACATTTGTGACCCATAAAATGGTTTCATAATGTGAACTACTCTCACCTGCCTCGAGTTTTAAAGCCACACTAGCTTATCGCAGCTCTTCAATGCTATTTTCTCTCTTTGAAATTTATCATTTAGCATTCCCATTTAGCATCTTCCTATTCTGGTACTCTCAGGTATTCCTTTTGGCTTTGAGTTTCTGTCAGTTAAGTTCCCTGTATCCCAAATGTGTCCTTTGTGATCCCAAATGGGTTCTATCTCCCAAGACTTTTTTTTAAGCTAATGGCAGGACCACCTTCACCCTCCTTTGTATGCCAACCCACTCTCTGGAGACTGTTTGCTACTCTGCCATCTCACACCACTCCAGTTTATGTAACAGAAACTTACTATTTTTTCTTGACTTTTCTACATTATCACTCGTAATTTTAACTATCTTCTCTCATAATTATCCTCCATTTATTTGAAATCTTGGTCATATTTCTGCTTATCTGCACTTGCATGACCTCAATTTCATTGTCTAACTCCATGTTTTATATACAGCTGATAAAGACAGAGCATACCATACACATTTCTATTCTATTTTTCACTCCACAGAAATTTGGCTTTCTACAGTAAAGAAAAAGAGGAGGGGGAAGGTATTGCCAAGACATGTTAAAGGTTTGAATGTGACAGGTAAGTGAAAAGGAGAAATCAAGGATTTTCCCCAAGTTTCTGGGTTAAAAATCTGGGTAGATGATGGTGGTGCCCTTTACTGAGATGGAGTCTGAGGGATGGTCAGGAGACAAGGGTTCAGCTGTGGTTGTGTTAATTTTGTATGTGTTAAGATATCCAAGCTGAGATATAAAGTAGAAAGCTTAATACATAAGCCTGAATATATAGGGGGTTCACAGAAGAGGCCAGGCAAATAAATTCAGTATCATCAGTATCATAAATTCAGTGGTATTTAAAGTCTGGTTAGCATGAATAAGAGCACCTAGGAGAGTCAGAGAGAGAGAAGAGGACCAGCCCTAAACCTCGAGTCACTCTAACACTCAGAGGTTATGTGGAGGAGAGAAACAGAACAGGAGCAGCCACAGTGACAAAGGAATAAAATCAGAAGATTATATTCTAAGGAACTGGCATTGTTCAGGAAAAGGGTAAAGGCAGACTAATTCAGAATTAGTAAGACAAGTATGCACATTAAAATTTCTAAGGCAAATTCTAAAAAATCTGAGAGTCTATGACTTCTGCAAAAATACAGGTAATAAATGGAATGTGGAAAAAATCATCTGAATCAAAGAAAGGAAGGAAGAAAAGGAGAGGGGGATAAATGAAGGCAAGAATAGGGACAAAATGAGAGAATATTGATAAGGACAAATAACAAAATATAAAGGCAAATGAAAGAAATACAGCCAAATATGTCAGTAACTACAGTAAATGTAAATGAACTAAAGATTCAGTTAAAAGATCAAGATCAGACAGGATAAATATATAAAATAAAGAATGTACAATTTTTGCAAAGACATTTAAAGAGAAGTATGTAGAAAGGTTAAATTTAAAAGGATGGAAAATATTATTTACAAATATCTGAATCAATATGAGATAAGTGGTTTTTAAGAGAAAAAAAAATCATCCTTAGAGGTAAATAGGGTCACTACATAAATTAAGAGATATGATTCTCTATAGAGATTTGATAATTCTATAGTTCTATACAGCTAATAATATAGCTTCAAAATATATAAACAAAGATTGACAGATATACAAGGAAAAATAGATAAATGTACCATAATAGTGGGAGATTTTAACCAATTTTTCTCAATAAATGATTAAGATGGTAAATAAATTAGAAAGGATGTAAAATATTTGAAACACATGATTAAAAAAATTAATCAAATGTACACATCTAGAGCAGTACACCCAACTACTGAAGAAATGGTATATACATGCTTTTCAAGCCTACCCAGGGTATTTGCAAAAACTATCTACTGGGCCATAGAGCAAATCTCACCAATATCAAAGACTGTTACTTGGCAGACAACATATTGGATCTGTGATGCCTTTAAGACATCAGCAGCAAAAAGATAAATAAAAACAACTGTATGTTTAGAAATTAAATGTATTTCTAAATAAATCATGACTCAGTGAAGGAATCATAACGGAAACAGGAAAAAATCTGTAGTGGAAAAATATTACATATCAAAATGTACAGAACTCAGATGACGTACCATCTAGAAATAAATATACGAACTTAAATGTTGACATTTGTAAAGAAGAAAAGCTGAATTAGTACGCTGAGTTAGTATACTGTTGTATTACTATATCAGAATAAATATGCTGATAAAAAGAAAAGGAATGGAAGAATATGAAGAAAGAAAAAAGAGCAGAAAGTAGAAAATAAAAACAAATTAGAATAAAGAAGCTGAACAAAGACAAAAGTATGTTCTTTGAAAAGACTAACAAAGTTGACAAATCTTTGGCAAGACTAGTGACAAAAATCAGAGAATATATAATAGGGTCAGGGATTAAGAAGTGCATATAACTCTTGGAGTGAAAGAGACACAAGATAGCCAGCGTACTTCAAAACTTAGATGGAATGGACAAATTTCTACACAAGTTTAGTTTATCTAAGCTGTAAACAAAAAAAAAAAAGAAAAGAAAACCTTAATATTCCTAAAATCATGGAAGAAAATAAGTCAATGGTTAACCCTCTCATAAATAAATGACTAGACCTAGATAGTTTTACCATCGAGGTCTAAATCCTAAATACGCAGGAGCATGAACTCTAATGTTATAAAAATTCTTGCTGACTACAGAGAATGAAACAATACTTCAGTCATTCTGTGATAGTATCTAACCCTGGAATCAAGCCTGATAAGAACAGGATGGGGAAAGAAAATTACAGGCCATAAATATAAATGCAACTTTCCTGAACAAAATGTTAGTCAAATCAGACATGGTACTGTATAAACCAAGGTGAGTTTATCCCAAAATTCAAGGTTACTCTAATATGAACAAATTGATAATGAATTTATAGCTTCTGGTAATGGGAAACTAGAAAAGGTAGACTAAGCCATCCACTGAAGACCACTGAAGAAGTTAGTCAAAATACAAATCCCCCCTCCAAAAAAAAAAAAAAACCCAAAAGAACCCCCACAACCCAGAAACCCTTAAAAATCATCAAAGAGCTAATAAGGCAGTGATGGCTGGTAGGCTGCTAGAGAGAGAGCAGGGCATGAGCTGATTCCTTGGAGGCAGCCAGGAGGCTAAGCTGAGCTTATTAGTTTGGAGGCAGAGGATGAGAAACTGCTGTTCCCCTCCACCACTGCTCCCAGCTTTGGGCTTTACCTTGGAAGGACAGGTTGCAACTTTTCATTATACAGGTGGGTCAGAAAACCTCTATATTGGTAATAGACCGCTAGCAACCTCAGATGCCTAGCGGAGCAACCAAAATATTTCCAGACATTGCTAACTGTCTCCTGGGGTACAAAATCACCTCTGGTTGAGAATTACTAACCTATACATATGCCATTTTTATAAGTTTTTGGTTTATCCTTCCATTTTCTTCTTCATTAAAAAAATAACAGGGAATACACGTATATATTCGTAATCTTGTTTATTCTCCTACAAAACGTAGCATGCTATAATCTTCTGTACCTTACTGTTTTCACTTAATAGTGGCACACATTAAAAAAATTAAGTAAAGCATTTTCTTGACATAATTCTTACTATACCTTTTAGTGTGTGTATGAATAATGCAGAAGAGTGTTGTTTTTTTAACATTAACTGTTTACATATAAATTTGTATCTCAAAATCCTAAAATAATTTACCTTTTAGTCAACATTTACCTTGCACATTCATTTGGTTCCTCTGTGGCATTCTTCAGTAAAATATTTATGAGGTAATGCTAAAAACACAAAATTAAGTAAAATAAAAACTTTGTTTAGTAGTTGGTTTCCCACATGGTCTGACTGTGTTCCAGGCAGTCAGGAGCTACTGAAGGACCAGGGAGCTCTGGAGAGGCTCCCAACAGGGAGAACCTGGGGGGAAGGAAACACAGGGTTTTGGGGGAGCAGGCTGGTGGTTGTCTCAGCCAGGGCCTCCCTGGGCAAGTAAGCCAGCCTAGCAAAGCCATTGAGACTTCAGATAGGAAAAGCTCAGTTTTCTTTTACTTCAATTAGATTATATATTGTATGTTAAATTATATATTATAATTATGTACCATAATTAGATAGATTGATTCTGAGATCTGAAAAACATTTTTGTTTGCCCCAAAGTCAGCTAAGGGGAGAACAAATGCTTACTTTTATTCTCTAAGGAATTAATAACTTGACATCTCAAATTATTAGTAGTATTTAATCAGGCTAACAATGGGACTGAATATTTGGCTAACTTTAATTATTTCTTACAAACTCATTTGATGCACTATGCGACACAATTAAACCTAAAATTATTACAAAGGATGATTCACTACATAATTATAATCCATAGGCATGATAAACAGGTCTAATAAAAAACACCCGAGGAGCCTATCAGTTATAACTGCCATATGCTCTGAATCTAATATGTTTAATCCCCCTAAAAGAGCCTTCTGGAAAAAATAACAACAACAATAACTACTGAAAGATTTAAACAATAAAGCAGAACTTTCAGGGATAAGTAGATTATGATAATGGAAGAGAGGACCACATAGCTAGAATTATAAAATGCTAAACTTGAGGTTCAATCAAACGCATGCGGTACCTTGACATCTTCAGTTCCTGTGATGACTTTCTTGACTTCTGGCACAGACTGCAGTAAAGGGATGTCCCGGTAGGTATTTGGAAAGCAGACAAGAGAACCGAGAATGGTGAGAGCTTCTGAATGAGGTGTCTGCACACGAAAAAGTGAAAACACCTATTTTTCTTCTTCTAAGCCAGAAACTTTACATAAGCAACATGCTTTACTTTTTCATGATTTTGAGAGGGAATCTTTACAATTATTTTATCCTAGATTAGAAGTATCAAACTATGCCAGGTTATTTTTCTCCAGGTGAATGAATATTTAAGCAAGAGAGGTTTGCGTAAATGAAAAAGCAAATTTCCCAGGAATGTAAATTATCACTATACTTGTATAAAAAGCACTGTGAAAACTGGTCTTCAGATGCCTTCAGAGTCAGAAGAGCAAATGACTCAATCATGACTTTTACCTTTTATTTTTATTTTTTTTAGTCTTAATGTTCTTAACAAAGAAGGGTAAGTGGTATCAACTTAATATTATTTTTGCTTGAAGACAGTTAAAAAAAATTCGTAAGGAAGAGGGGTTGAGGTTGAATTTCAGAAGGCAGAGAAAGAGAGCAGACACCATCTACCAAATTTCCTGTCTCATCAAGAATACTTCGCAAAATAACATGTAGTGTCTGATATCTAGTGAGATACAGAATCACTTATTTGTCCATTATTGGAATTAGGTATCTATTAAAGGAGACACTTCACTAGATTTCAATCTAGCCAACACTTACTAGCAGCTATGATTAGCCGAGAATGGGGCAGGCACCAGGATTACAAAGGTATGCCATTAGCCCATCTACCCACCTGTCCATCTACCCTTCTGTCTCTCTACTATTATCTAATAATTATAACAATAGCAGCTAACACGTGCTAGGCACTGTTCTAAATGCTGTCCAAGCATTTCCTCATGGAATACCCTCAACAATCCAATGAAGTAGATACTATTATCATTTCCACATTACAAGTGAGGAAACTGAGGCTCAGAGAAATTAAGTGGCTTGTTAAGTGACAGATTCTGATTTGCACTGAGGCCATCTAACTCCAGGGTCCACACTGGGCCTATTTTGTTAAGCACTTGGGGGTATGAAATGAAAGTGAGTCTCCCTCCCCCAGAGAGATGGTGGTGTGGCATGTGGGGTGTGGGAGGAGGCAAATAGCAGTGATACAGCTATGAGAACCAGATAGCGGGGATATCATGGGAGCCCAGAACATTCATGTTTTATCTCACTTCGTTCTCATCAGCACACAGGTCCAAAGGACAATATAAAACACACAGATATTCTCTGGAACCCAAAATGTGGCAATGATTTGTCCTGCTCAGGACAGTTAGGGACACGAAGACAAACTGCTGCTAGAAGTCACATAGTGCTGCGGGGAGCCAACCAGGCCGGCAGAGTGAGGGAGTGAGGTGAGGGGCAAGAGGCCAGTGCAGGCAGTGGGAATGGAAAAGGCAGAAGACCCGGGGCACCTGTGGACCTGTAAAAGGCCCAGGTGCACAGAGCCCAGAGGCCATGCGGGTGTGCTGCAGGGATTGGGGGAGCTCCAGGGGGCAGAGTCTGAGAAAAGCACTGGGGTTCCCAGGTAGCGACCCCCAAGCCACGTGGCACAGTGCCCGTCTCATTGCACCCGAGGAGTGGTGCCATCAGAACGGAGCAGGAGTGTGGGGTGGACGCTCTCAGTGAGAGCAGAGTGTCAGGTGCTCACTGAAGCCCAGGGCAGCTCTGACTGTAGCCATGGCCATGGCATCAGGCATGAAGTCGCTATATCTTTAATGGTTTATTTCATTTTTTTTAAATACAAAGACTTGAAACCACTGGGGCAAAATGAAAATGTTAAGACTTGCCAAAGTTGGTCAGTGAATACAGTTTCTTGTTATGTGACCTCTACCACACAAAGCCGTGTGGTCACCACCCAGGCCTTTCCTCACCTGACCCCTGGCCAGTGTAGGACGCAGGCTCCCTTGGGCCTGGGAACACTTTCACCATTTGGCCCTAAGGCGATCTGACAGTCTCATGGAATGGAATGCCTCATTTCCTCAGGATCCAAACTCTGTGATGCTGAGGGTGGTCCTGTGCCCTCTTCTCTCTCAGATATACTCATTCCCAAAGGATATCCAACCCATGATTTCAATGCCTCCTACGTGCTGGATTCCCCAACATTTCTCTCTATACCAGACTGCCTCCCCTGAAGTACCCCCTGAAGTCCAGGTTTGTATGTCGTGCCCCCTCAGGGGCCGAGAGGCATCTCACACTGACGAGCTCCACCTGACCAGAGTCCTGTCCTTCTACCCCACCTCCATCAGTCTGTCCCCTCATCTGCTGCCTTTCTTTTCCTTTATTTTTATGTTAAGGAGATCTTTAAATAAAAAGGGAGAAAGAGTGTTACGCCTAACTACCCAACACCTAGATTCAAGATTTTACCACTCTTGCCTCATCTGTATCTGTTTCATTTTTTTCATTTCAATATTTAAAATTCACTAAGAAGTTTCCACTTTCAATATTTTAAAGTGAATTCAAGACATTACGTCATTCCACCTCTGTGGTCCCTAGCATCATTGCTTTGGGTTTTTTCTTTGCATACATCACTTTCTGATGTGTTATATAGTCATTTTGTGTTTGTAACCCCAATGAAGACAGGGTTATATGGTTTTCACCACTTCTCTACCCCAGTAGGTGCTCAAAAAGTATCTCAAGATAAGGGGTGGCTGCTGATGAACACCGATGGCCTTTCAGGTCTCTGCTTCAGCATCACTTCTCCCAGAAGACTTTTCTAATGTAGTCTTCTTCCCCTCCACCTCTCACAAAGCAGAATGAACTATTCCTCTGTTGCCATCCCTCTGGGGTCTGGATGTGATTCTACTATGGCTGCTAGAAACTTATGCACAGATACTAACACTGAGTTTACCCAGCTGATTCCTTCAGGGTAGGGGCCCTGTCATACTCATCCAGGCCAGGTCCCAGCATGTAGTGGATCCACAGTAAATGTTTCTCAAACAGGCTTGCTTTGTCAGTCCTCTCTAATTGCTGCCCTTTATCCACCAATCTTGGTTTAGACTTCATTGATTCCTTTCCCTGAGTGGCCTTAATTATTGAGCCTGGCTTGAACTGTGGACTTTAATTTTTAAAGATTATTTTAAGATTTTATTTATTTACAAGGGGGGAGGGGCACAGGTGGAGGGGCAGGGCCAAGCGGACTCCAGGCTGAGTGCGGAGCCTGATGTGGGGCTCAATTCCATGACCCTGAGATCATGACCTGAGCCAAAACCAAGAGTTGGACACTTAACCAACTGAGCTACCCAGGCGCCCCTGAGCTGTGGACTTTTAGATTGCATGCTAGACTATGTAATAATCAGATACAAAACATTAGAGCTTAAATAAAATAAGGAATTGTTACACAGCTTTATTCAATGAATGTGGTAAATCTAAATAATTTTTTGGCCTAAGCACTGAGCCTGGGTGAGTCCCAATTTCCACAGAGGAGAATGAGGCCTGTGTACCTAAGCATATTGTCTAGGGTAGAGAACCAGTACAGTACAAAGCAACACTGGGATGGAACCCAGGTCTGACCACACAGAGCTCCAGGGTCTAGCATGAGAAGGGGATTGTAAGTAACACGCTATCTTATGTGCACACTATATCTGTCCCGTTGGTGACGGACATTTGGATTAGTTGTAGTTTTCGGCTCCTACAAAGGACGTTTACTGAGCACAAGCTCCTGCCTATCTCTTGGGGACCTATGCATGTACATGTCTTTCCCCAGTTGCCTCAGTGGGGCAGATCTGCATAGCAGGGGTACTTCAAACTTGTAATTGACTTATGTTAACCAAAAATTCCGAGTGAGTAGGTGTGCCCCATCCAAACACCTCTCACCTGTTCCCCTACAACTTTAAACCTCAAGTTTAAACTAAGAGAGAAATTCAAAGTAATTCAGAGTTACTGTTCCTTCATATAACTCTCACATCCGCACGACCGCATGTTCTCTTTCTTGAAAAAAAAAAAAACTGGGGAAGCTACTTTAACAGCTTATCTAGCCAAGAGAGAAATTTTCACCGAGAATGACCACCATGCATGATTATCTCTAGAAAGGGTGCCAGCATTTTTACAGGAAATTCTAATAGCAAGTAAGGAAATCGCCAATAAAGAAGTATGATTTCCTACCTGTGCCCTGTGAGCTTCTTCAGTGTTGATCTAAATGTTTAAAAATAGGGCGCCTGGGTGGCTCAGTTGGTTAAGCGACTGCCTTCGGCTCGGGTCATGATCCTGGAGTCCCGGGATCGAGTCCCGCATCGGGCTCCCTGCTCGGCAGGGAGTCTGCTTCTCCCTCTGACCCTCCTCCCTCTCATGCTCTCTGTATCTCATTCTCTCTGTCTCAAATAAATAAATAAAATCTTTAAAAAAAAAAAA
>NC_138378.1:39866972-39900813 GCF_054177405.1 Leptonychotes weddellii
GAGGGCACGTTCTGCATGGAGCACTGGGTGTTGTGCACAAACAATGAATCATGGAACACAACATCTAAAACTAATGAGGTAATGTATGGGGAATAACATAAGAATAAAAAATAAATAAAAAAATATATATATTCATTATCTGCTTAAAATTTAAGTGTTCTAACATTTCTAACATTTTTTAAAAAATATTTTCTATTAGACTTATAATAAGCAAGATAACAATTTAAAAACTTACTGATAATGTACACTTAAAGTTCTGTCTTTACTAAGATATCTCCTCTGTGCCACCATTTAGTGGAAAATGCTAATAGACTCTTAAGAGATAAGTCCTGCTTCTG
Organism: Leptonychotes weddellii; assembly: GCF_054177405.1. Taxonomy (NCBI): domain Eukaryota; kingdom Metazoa; phylum Chordata; class Mammalia; order Carnivora; family Phocidae; genus Leptonychotes; species Leptonychotes weddellii. The sequence continues at coordinate 39,867,311 of NC_138378.1, forward strand.
ACTGTGTAAATGTGCTGAAATATTAGTGAGGATATGATTTTTCACACTCTGGCCTTTTGATGAAACGCCTTCCCAATACCAGTGTGTCATCTTATCCTACAATTTCACACATCAGCTGCCAGGGCATCTACCCGAGAGCCCAGTTTCACATTGCACTAATGAGTCAACACCTGTTAAGAGTGGAGAAATCTGAACCTTGTTAGCGATTGTGAAGCCTCCTGGGAGTTTGGATGCTGAGCATTGTCATACTCACCGCTGGCGTGTCTGTACTGAGGACCCTGGCAGCGGCCGTGATGAAGTCCCCCACCAGCATTGAGAAGCCAGGCAAACCCAGGGAGAAGAAGCGGGGTGGACAGTGCCTTACAATGGTGTTTAAGATATCCTAAAAGGGAAGATAAGAAAACACAACTGTAATTTTCAACAACAGAATTCCAAAGTCGTCAGCTCATTGGTACATATGGCCACTGTGTGATAATCTGAGAGAACACAGGTCACAGAAATTTTTCAGTAAAAGGGGTACTGGGAGATGAGTTGGTCCAAGGCCTACTGTACCCATTTTACAGGTAAGAGAACGGACACTAAGTTGTAAGATGACAAAATCTAAGTCATGGCATTGGGACTAGCCACTCCTTCTGTCTTCCACCTTAAGGTGAGCTCTTTGGACAAGCTACAGGAGTGTCGAGGTAGATATACAAATAAAACCTGCAAACAACTATCACTTCCAGAATTCTTCCATTTTCAAAAGTTAAAGCACACTATTACATTAAAAAGTCTTCAAGTAGGCAAAGACCTGGAAATTTTCACTCTTTGGATAACTCTCTGTGTTAAACAATGAGAATGAATGGAGTGTGGTCAGAGTCTAAGCTCAGGGAGTTGGCGTGGCTCTGGGTACAAGTGTGATCATGAGGTCAAAGTGCAAATACAGCAGTTGCCTTTTACACGGGGTGCAGCACGAAGACCACCAACTGCCCAGACACCTGGTGTTGCTGTGTCTGCAATGGCCTGTCCTTGGTGGGGGGCAGGCCGGCCCCTGGCCGCCAGCTCTGCTGTGAGGCAGCCACCACGTCCCAGCCTGGGGCAAAGCAGGGCTCCACTACTGGACAGAGTTTGTGCCACCCACGGCCAGGACACATCTCCGTAGCCATCTGTGCAAGTGTGTGTGTGTGGGGGGGATTAGTCAGAGCACCACAAACTTCTTCTATGCAGTTCTAGGCCATGCACATTAATCAAACATACTGAAGTACTAGACTTTATGTGTCTTGTAGTTATTCAACCTATAGTTAGTCCCAAAATACAAGAAGCAAAATACGAAAAAAAGTCTGGTTTCTTTTCTCAGATTTCAGTGCGGCTATTTAACTAACTGAGCCACCCAGGCATCCCCAGTGCGGCTATTTAAGAAGCCCTTTAAAATAATCCAGGATTTAATTTCATTAAGTTAGAGCAAAGTAGTAGCAACATGCTAAATTCTAACATAAGTCCTTCGTGACAAAAATAACCTCATTTCACAACTTGTAATCTTGAAAGAGAATTTTTATGTGTTCACAATACATTTTTTTTCCCAAGTAAAGACTTATTTTTTTCCTTACACAGTGGATTCATTTAGTTTCTACAAATTGTGCTGTTTATATCCTTAAAATGACTGTACAATGCTTACTCTTTTAGAGTTCAGATATGGTCAAGAGTTTAGCAAGTACTAATTTAAAGTTTTAGCATTTCAGCAGAATTTGTCCTATAACAAAAATAAATAGATAAGTAGACAGATAAAGGAAGGAAGGAAGGAAACAAAAACCTGACCCACACTTCTCCCAAGTTAATGTTTAACCCCGCTTTAATCACGTCCTTTGATACACTTTAGGGTCCATATCAGCCAAAGTAAACATTCTAAGGGGCTCAGCAGATGGATGCTGCAGTTTAGAAAGTGTGTAGTAAACTCATGCTCCAAGAGTGGAACAAAAGATCTACCTTTTTCATAATTAAGCCTCTGATTAATGCCCTGGGCTCCTCACCACACACCTGTAATTACTCACAGAGGTACGCATTGTGCTGGGCCTTGTCTCAGAATATCAGGCATCAAGCTACCCAGCAGCAGATGGGAGCACATTTCTGTTGACATATCCCGCAGTGAAAGGATTCGTGCAAACCTGGCCAGCAAGGTAGCAGAATGCCATGCATCTGAAGATTAATAATGCAAACACCCATGTTGTTAACTTTGTTATGTGTGTGCTAATTCCATCTGTTGAGATGAGGAACTAAGCTTTGAACCCTGTCGATTTTTTAAAATCTTTGGCATATTACTTAAATATAAGCCATTTTCACCACTGGAATTTAGAGTTTTGACTTTCAAAAAATGCTTTTCTGGGACAAGTTTGTGGGAATTGTGAACTGAATCCTTTAATAAGCTAGGGCCAGAATCTGTACATGAAATCCATTTTGCCTCACAAGATTCACATGTATAAAGGTAATGCCCTGTAAATGGGGCATTCACAAAAAATTACAAAGTTGCCACTGATGCTAAAGACAGCAGAAATGCGTGGAGCTGAGATAAACTCACCCAGCTCCCCACCCCCTGGATGCGGGCCAGTCACTTCAACGGAACCGGTTTCTATGGGCAAGAAAATTGGGAACAGAGGGCAAAATAACAGATGGCTAGCCTACCCTACCCTGCCACCCACATATGACAGAGCCCCGAGGAGAAGCGGGGCCTGGCTAGCTGTCGCCAGTTAAAGGCAGCACTGGGGTAGGGGTAATGTGGGAGTCAAAGGGGGAACTATATGGCCAGTCAGCCAAATTATGGCCATATGCCTGCTTGTTTTGCTCATCCACACTGAAATGGAACAACCCAAAGATTCTCTCTTTGTGATAACATGTGAAAATTAGGAATAACTGTGTGGTGCTCAAAAGAGAGCCACTGCATATTCCCAACAGAGGTATATCCACCAAGGGTTCCACTCATTGCTAGTAGAATCTTTCTTTCCCCTTCCCCTCCAGATGGTAAGATCACAGCTACCGCTGGAATCTCCAGAAAATAAAAATCTGGAGACTCTGAAACTTGCCGCACAGTCTCCAGGGCTTCACCTATAGACGGAACAGGACGGTGCTTCCCAAATGTTAATTATTCATGTAGGACCTCATGCCTTTTGCCATATCCATGTCCAAAGTGAACATTATTTGTCTGTTTTTGAAAGCAAGTCATTTTTTTAACTTAAATAAGATTATTCTGGAAAACCAGTATCCTATGTCACAAATAGAAAATAACCCTTCTGTCAAAACACTAACAGTAAACCAAGGCTACCGCATTTTTGTTAAATACCACTGCCTGACAGAGGCGCCCCTTGTTTTTATTTGTTTGTTTGTTTGTTTATTTGTCAGAGAGAGAAAAAGCACAAGCAGGCAGAGCTGCAGGCAGAGGGAGAAGCAGGCTCCCCGCTGAGCAGGGAGCCCGATGTGGGGCTCGATCCCAGCACCCTGGGATCATGACCTGAGCCGAAGGCAGACACCCAACCGACTGAGCCACCCAGGCATCCCGAGGGTCCCCTTGTTATGAATGGTGGCTGATCCTCAGGGTACTGTCAGAGTTCTGTACCCGCTCCAGCTGGCCTACCTGAGAGAGGTCTCGGGGACCGGTGGAGGTGAGGAGGGGCCATTGTTCTTACTGGGTGACTAGATGCTGTTTAGTGAAACCTCCATTGTGACCACTGGCGGGAAATGCCCCTGCACTCAAACCCTGGTGTGATGAAAAGAGCTCTGGGGCTGGGGCCTCGAGGCTTAGGTTCAAGGCCTAGTGTATGTGACTGTGGGCAGATCTTGCCATGCCTAGGGCTTCATGTTTCTCTTCCATTAAAAATGGATACAGAGTCGTATCTAATGGTATAGATGTGAACACATCCGTTTCTAAACTGAAAAGGGCCATGCAAAAATAAACAGAGTAACAAATAAAAAATTTTTTTTTCAAAAAGGGAAGGACTCTGAAGGATTTTACTTTCTAGAATTTACTTTGTAGATTTACTTTGCAGAATTCAGTGGACTATTATTTTGCTGATATTCAAAAAGAGCAAAAGATTTCAAAGGTGGCACAAATAAGCCTCTCAGATCACATTATCCCAGATATTAAAAAACTCTAGAAATTAATGCTCTCAGATAACATTCTTAGCAAAGCATTCTAGCAATTAGCTATAATGTATATAATTTCTAAGGCAAATAATAAAATAAAAACAGAAAATGGTATGTTTAGACTTTCTAGCTTTCATTCTTCTCAGTTCTAGAATTTACCTGAAACAAGTGAAACTGGTATCAAAAATCAGTTTCTTTTTCCATAATCTAAAGAGACTAAAATATAATAAGCCCAATGAAAAATGGACAGGAATCAAGTTTATTCTTGAAAATTGACCAGTATGAGGCACGGACAAAACTCTTTCACACGGTTTTGTTCAAAGGAAATAAAATTCATTCTGCAAAATGCTACCATATAGTAAACAGACCACCAAAGTAGTATTTTTCTCCTGTTTTTGGTTAAAAGTCCGCATGCATGCTACACATTGAGTGTGAAAGTGGATTGTACGATAATAATTGTGAATTTGCAGCTTATCAAAAGATTCCGGCTTATGAGAAAGTAACTGGTGAGAACATCTGTCTCTTATCACTGATCTCACAAAAAATCAGGTAATTCAAATAGAGGCGTGTTGTTTCCTCTCCTCCAAAGCACTGTTCTATAAACACAAACCACATTCAGCCTGGTAAATGAATCGCTTTAATTGAATGCTATGTACACAGTAACTGGAAAAACCATAAGTGATAAGAAAAACATATGGTGATGGCAACAGAAATTGGTTTATTCATTTTGCATAGTGTTGTTTCTTTAGTTCTCTTATAATTGACCTTTAGAACGATAAATGTGTAAAATAATTTTGTTTATTATGGCTCCAAACCTTCCAACAATTACACAAAATGAAAATTTAAAAGGAAGGATTCATTCTGGAAGCATTTCCATTGTTTACATAATTGTACAGCTATAATTTAGTGCTCGTGTTGTTATGGAAAATAAAAAAAGGGCCATTACAGGCCATTTCAATTCAAAATATTGCACAGTGGTGTCAAAAATGGGGGAAAATGTTCACTTTAAAGCAGTTTAAAATGGATTAACCCTGTAAACAAAAACATTTCAATATAGTATTCTATGAAACACAAATGTTCAAGAAGTAGCCATCGTTCAAAGGGAATTAGAAATGTTGCAACTGTACTTTCACACCAATTACATATATATTATTCACTTAATATTTGCTCACGGCCCAGCAGATGATGGTTGTAACACAATAGCCGACCATCTGTCTCCCTGCCTTTCCTTAGCGGACTCGCGCCTGCTCCTCAGGAGCAAACAGATCCGGTTATTCCACCTAAAGTCACTCAGACCTTCCAGAAGGCCAAACAGAATTGTTAAGAAATAAAATTTATGTGTACAAAATCACTGAACTCCTTCTCTAATTTTTTACTTTAAGAAAAATAAAATGCTACATAATGAATAACTTCATTATTTTTCAGAGAAGATACCTGCCTTTTATCTAGAAAATTCTAGAGGGAGGTCTTTTGTTTGGTAAAAGGGAGAATGTTCAGATCTGGTTATCTCATTAATCTGGTTAATGAAAAGGTTCAACCCATTCCACGCCCAAGTAGAATTACTAATTACCAAAATATCTGAAAGCAAAAGGATAGTTTTAACTCTAACCCTGCATATAATTTAAACTTTAACAATTAAAAAGGTAGCTACAATCCTGCAGTACCTTGAGGACATATTTGTAAGTATCAATTAACTCCTTCTTATGGAAGCTCAGAAATGCTGAGTGACAAAAAAAAAAAAAAAAAATTAGTTACCAGAAGAACAGATCCCTCAAAGCCCCAAAGTCTCGGCCTCTTGTTTCTGCTAGTAGGTCTTTGCTCCTCCAGCTCTGTGCAAAAGACACCCTTTATACACCACAAGCTGCTACCTGGCCTCTTCATACTCTACATTGGTTCAGACAGGACTTTTTGTTGATAAAAATAAAGCCTTTGGGATTACGGCCTTTTAAAAAGAGTACAGCAGATCATGTCATGAGCACTGTGCTTCTGGAAGAGTCACTGAAAAAAAAAAAAAACACAGCAGAAGAAAGCTCAAAATTCCTTTCAAGATCTGAGTCAAGGAATATGTGGTATGCACTACACATTATCTGTTAAAAGGGCCAAGAATGGTATGATCTCTTTGGAGAAAAAGCAGAGATTTTTGTAAATGGGGGACAAATGTGACCTCTCTGGGTGTAACTGTGTTACCAAGGCCAGAAGATATATGACAGGACAGAGTAATTGGGTTCTGTAGCTGGAGAAACAAAGTCACCTAGTACTTCTCACCATGAAATATGCTATGGAGAAGACACTGAGTTTCCCTGACAGCAGCGTGCAAAGGAAAAAGGGAGTGAGAACCCTGAAATGAACTTCTGATGGCCACAGGAGCTGCTTTGACCATTTGCATGAAATCAGGATTTCAGGAGTGACAGAACATCAGGCAGATGGCAGAGAGAGTCACTGCAACCCTCAGCTCTAAGGAGATCCTCCACTGTTTTTTATGATTGCTTGCAATTAATCCTGCATCTGTGAGGAAGAACTCTGCTAGCCTTCAAACTGATGAAGACTGTCTGACTGCTTCAGGAAAAATGGGGGATTGGTTGACTGACTGATTTTAAGAAACACTATATGAATTTTATTTTATACTGAAGTTGATATGTCACCAGATTATCTTAATTACTTCTCTTTCTTTCTGTTATCTGTAAGAGTGTTGCTGAGAGTGCTGAATACTAACCACCAGATCACCAGGGAGAGCTTTATTGAGATATTATTTACATGTGATAAAATACCCTTTAAAGTGTACAACTCAGGAATGCCTGGGTGGCTCAGTTGGTTAAGCATCTGTCTTCAGCTCAGGTCATGATCCCGGGGTCCTGGGATCAAGCCCCGAGTCAGACTTCCTACTCAGTGGGGAGTCTGCTTCTCCCCCTACTCGTGCTCCTCTTCAAATAAAATTTTAATGCGTACAACTCAGTCGTTTTCGGTATATTCATAAAATTGTGCGCTATCACCACTATCTAATTTGAGAACATCTTCATCACTCCAAAATGAAAACCCTCTACCCATGAGCAGTCATTCTCCATTCCTGCCCACCAGGCAACCACTCATCTACTTTTCTGTCTCTATGGATATGCCTGCCCTGGGTATTTCAGAATATGGACTCATACACTATGTGGTGGGTTTTTTTTTACTGGGCTTCGCTCATTTGGCAGGTTTTCAAGGTTTATCCATATTACTGCATGTAGCAGTATTTTATTCCTTTTCATTGCCCAATAATATTCCACTGTGTTGATATACCACATTTTGTTTATCCTTTCATCAGCTGATGGACAGTTGGGTTGTTTCTACCTTTTGGTGACTGTGAATAGTGCTACTATGCAAATCTGTGTACGAGTTTTCGTTTGAATACCTACTCTATTGTCAATACTTTTGGGCATATACCTAGCAACGGAATTGCTGGTTCATATGGTAATTCTATGTTTTAACTTTTGAGGAAGTGACAAACTGTTTTCTATAGCAGCGTCACCATTTTACATTCTTACCAATAACATATGAGGGTTCCAATTTCTCCACTTCTCATCAGTATTTGTTATTTTTCATGTTTTTTAAAATTATAGCTATTCTAGTGAATGTGAAGTGGTATCTCACCATAGCTTCAATTTTTATTTCCCTGGTGACTAATGGTGTTGAACATCTTTTCACACGATGTTCACATGAACATCATTCACTTGTTGAAGAGACTATTCCTCTCCCACTTAACTGTCTTGACCCCCTTGTCGGAAATCAGTTGACCAGAGATATATGGGTTTATTTCTGGACTCTCAATTCTATTCCACTGATCTATATATCTAACCTTTTACCAGCATCAATACCGTTTTGATTGCTGTAGTTTTGTAGTGAGTTTTGAATAGGGAACTGTGAGTCCTCCAGCTTTGCTCTTTTTCAAGGCTGTATTAGCTATGTGAGGTTTATTGCAATTGCCTACGAATTTTAGGATCAGCTTTTCCATTTCTGCAAAAAATGCCACTGGAATTTTGATAAGGATCCTATTGAATTTGCAGATTAACTTGGGGAATATTGTCATCTTAACAATATTAAGTATTCCAATCCAGGAATATGGCACATTTTCCCACTTAATTTGGTCTTCTTTAATTTCTTATAGCAACGTTTTATAGTTTTCAGTGTATCTCTTTCATTTTCTAGGTTATATTTGTTACTAAATATTCTGTTCATTTTGATAAATGAAACTGTCTTCTTAATTTCATTTTCATATTGTCCATTGTAGTGTATAGAAACACAGTTAATTTTGTATATAGATCCTGTATCCTGCAACTTTGCTGAATTAATGTTTTCATTCTAATAGAGGAGTTTTTTGTGAGTGTAGGAATTCCTTAGGGTTTTTATATACAAGATCATGTTGTCTGTGATTATAGATAGCTTTCCTTCTTACTTTCCAGTCTGGCTGCCTTTCATCTCATTTCCTTACCTAACTGTCCTGGCTGTAATTTCCAGTACACCACTGAATAAAAGCTGTGAGAACGAATATCCTTCTTCATTTTAGGGAGAATGTGGAAGTTTAAAATGGAAAGGCCGTTGTTCCTGGGGTGGGAAGAAAGTCAGAGCCTGTGACGTGGCATTCAACCTTTTCTCAAAATATTTTTGGAGATTAGCAAATTAGTGCAAGGATGCTCAGGGTACTCGGAGACCAGATGCACTGAGAAAGAACTCACCCTCCATCATATGAACTGAGTCATTCTCTCAGCCCTAAGTCCTTAGCAACATGAATGAAATATAAAGCCCCTTTTACTCTGACCAACAACACCCTGTTTGCAGCCCACAAATCAGGAAGAGCTGCTTCCACGTGGGCTTCCTATAAAGGGCATTTCACAGCTCACTGGGGAGACTAACAGAGAGATGGCAAACCCATCATGAAATTCCGGCACATTTATAATTCCATAAGATGAAAAAACTGTTTGGAGGGTTGTAGAGAGATGTGACTTACCAGATGCACCAATCATGCCTTGAAGACACCACGGCCTATGTAATGACTGTCTTAGTCGTGACCCTGATGAGCCTCAAATCTACAACATTACAGTTTGTACAACAGGCTGGTTTAATGAGGTTGATGCAGATGCTCAGAGCAGTCATTAACTCCTGACAATGGGACTTCAGCAAGTGAGGGCTTCAATGAGTCCCTGCTGGTGAGTAATGACAGTGAAAGTGTTGAGGCTGCAGCAGACTCCCGTGAGCACAAAGTCTGCTCAGAGTGCTGGACATGGATGCGGCACTCTGAAATGGGACGAAACCTGGTGGCAAAAGCTGAGGGACAAGTAGACACAGAAAGGCATTTGTCATTAGGGCCAGGGAGCAGGGTGGATGAGGTGGGATAGGAGGATGTTCAAATCTGCTTTTTCTGAGGCAGCCAGTTCAAGTCTCTCCACTTCCACCCCACTCCTCCCTCCACAGCCTTCACAACATTCTGGAGCAGAAGCAAAGGTCACTGCCATCACAGATTACAGGACAGTTAGAAATGTACTTACGGAGCATAATCATGCAAGTAATATCATTAAGGTAGGAATTACTGCAATGGGAGAAACATGCACTCAAATAATTAATATAGGTACTACAGCAACAGGCAGCCATACTGCTCCCAGGTATATTGTTCATCCTGTTTCAGGAATGAATCAGCTAGAAATATATTCTTAGAATATTAAAAAGAAATTCTTGGATGAAACCATAGCCTTAATATAGTCAGGTGCTGCCTAACGCCATGGCTGACAGGTGCAGTGAGGTTCAGTCAACATTGCCTATGATGCCAAGCAGAATACTCATTCACTCTCATGCTGGAATCCAGGTTAGGATCTGACTGCACACTTGTATTACCTTAGAATGAAGTACAGAAATTTAGTAGGGGAAACATCTCTCTACTGAATTTGGGTAACAAGGATATTTAATGTGTTCCTTTGGAAACACATTAAACCTAGAGAAGAAAGATCTAAGAGATCATCATTCAATTTTTTAATTTACACAGAAATTGTCCCAAGGTCTGGACACAAACCCAAGCATGCTCCTCTTCCTTTGGAAGATAAAGTGTTAACGCAGGATCAGTGAAGCACCATTTGACGTTGGTGAAAAACAGGCCTCATATGTAGAGCCAGAGCAACATTCTGAGGACATTACTTAGCTCTGAAACACAAACTATTCTTTCATCCCATTCACTCTGCCTAATAATCATTTATAAATGCAAAAAATACTTTTTTAGAGCTATACTTTCAAGTGAAGTCAATAAATGCTCTGGCTTAAAAATGTGCTTCCAAAATATATACATATTACTCTCACAGAAATATTATCAAATGAGGGAACTAGGTCATAAAATGCTATCTTCAAAATAGAAATGAGCCTCCCACCAAAATATTCTTAGGAAAATGCTGGACAAAAATTGAGCGTACATGTGTGCACATGTGTGCGTGTGCGTGCTTGTGCACGCATACACACATGCACGTGTGTGAGGCGTAGGCACTGTGTGTAGGGGTGGTAGTTAGAGGATTCTATGGAAAAACACCAAGATATCTCCCAGGATTCCGACAAGAAACGAGGATTCCTATTTTTCTCTCAAATGAACACTAGAAAACCCACATCATTTATAGCTTCTGTGTTCATTTAATACTGCTAAAAGATTTAGACATTCTGATGTTGTCAAAGATGAGTGTCCAGTGCATTTAAAAGCGTTTCCTTCTCCCTGTTGAAATTGGGAAGCCTCGTTCTCAGGTGTGGATGAAGGTAAGCCTGCTTGGTGGCCTGGGGGTCTCTGGGCTCTTTGTTTGCGATGACTAAGAACAGGTTAAAGAGGAAAGGCTCTTCCTGTTGGAGCCTCTCATGTCCTCTGGTGTGTTCTCACACAGGAAAAGAAATATGCTTTGGAATATGATTATACATTCTTTTTATTCTAGGATAACATAAGACGCATGCTCTCTAGTTTATTTCCTTGTACGTAAAATTACTCCACCTGCGCATGGGAGCAAAATCAAAGCTTTCCGTATTTCGTGTTCTGTCAAAAAAATAAAAATAAAAAAGGAAGAGAAAGAGGAGCAATGTGCTGGTCATTCAGTTCTGGGACTCTACAAACCCATCCCACCAACATGAGGTGGAGGCCTGGATGCGATATGTAGAGCAGTCCCAACGGGGAACACTTTTAGTTTCATCGTGGGCAAGACACTTACAACATCGTCTTCTTTTTTATAATGTAATATGTGTTTGGACAATGAGCTCCCAAGAACGGCTTAAATCTGAGAAAAAATTCCCAAAGGGAGCTAGCTCTCTCAACCCACTTCTCAACCACTAAGAAAGCAGCAGTTTTGGCAAAGCCTGCCTGTTCCAATGATGGAGAGCCCAGTGGATGCGAATCCCACCACAGGAGGAAGGAAAGAGGTAAAGGTAAGGAATTAGACCATCTAGAATACTTAAATGACATTTAATGGGTCGACAAATGGCTTGCTGCTTCAAATTCTAGGAATAGGTGTTTAACATTTTGGTTTCTGACTTACATATAATAAAATTCATTTGGGGGGCTTAAAAAGTACTTTCTTTAAATAAAGTTGCTTTCAGCAGATGTTGGAGAGAAGGAGGAAGAAGGAAGAGGAGGGATTTGGATATAAGACTCCTAAAAGATAGCACTACTTTGATCTTTGATCTTGGGCAAGTACTTTGTCTCCTGAGCATCAATTTCATCATCTGTAAAATGGGAATGAAAATGCAACCTACCCCACAATGCTCTTACAAAGGGCGACAGAGACTGATTGGAAAGCATTTTGTAAATTCTAAAGCCTCATACATCATTGCTTGTATTAAATTATGGCAGCATTTTTAATTATGATCTTATTAAAATATTAATTTTTCTAGGGCCAACTGAAAAAGAAGACTTGAAATAGATTTGATTTCAAATCCACTCATTAGGGCACCTGGTTGGCTCAGTCAGTTATTCTTTTCAGCTCAGTTCATGATCTCAAGGTTATGAGATCGAGCTCCATGTCAGGCTCCATGCTGGACGTGGAGCCTGCTTAAGATTCTCTTTCTACCTCTCCCTCTGCCCCTCCCCTGCTCATGCTCTCTCTCTAAAGAAAAAAAATAATAATAAAATAAGTGCTTTTGTTTAAAAAAACCCCACTCACTTAAAAGGAGTCCAAAAAAATAAAAGCCACATCATTCTGATAGTCTCCTACAAAAACATTTCACAATAAGTTGACGAAGTTCTTGAGTGCTAACTCAGTTGCAGGTACCATGTCAGCCCAGGCTGTGAGGGGAATGAGGAAGAATAAAGGTGGACCCTGCCTTCCAGCAATGACCCCTCACGGGTAGGGGACAGCTCTACATAGCTGAGAGTGAGGGCAGGCCAAGAGCACAGGGCTCCTAGAGGGGCACAGCCCAGCACTCTATGAGGACCCAGGGGAGGGAAGCAGATAGGTGACACAAGGGCCCTGAGTCTTGACAAAAAGACCATGCTGCACACATTCAATGCAAGACTCCAGTATAGGGTTAAAAAAAAAAAAAAAAAGGCAGATATTTTATTTTGTCTTACTATTAAAAGGTTCTCTTCTTCTAAAATTTATTTAGCCCACAAATACCTACCAAAGAATATTTTTCCATGGAAGAACAAAAGAAAAACCGTTGTTTATTGTTTCTTCAGAAAACAATGTTCTCTCTAAAATGTGTTCCAGTAAATAGCATTAATAGCTGAACAGTCTGCAATTACCACACTCCCACTTATTGTTAGGTATTAAAAAGGGATCAACAGACAAAAAGAGATTATTCCCCACAAGGAGAGCACTTTCTCACAGAAACAAAACTTGCAATTTAGAATGCGTTTCTTGATGTTATTTCCTTGTATCCAAACCTATCCTTTATGGATTATAAACCACAGTCTTGGCTTAAAATCTCTTATATTCAAAAATCAATCTTTTCCACACAGGAGTTAAGGCATCTCCCTCCCCAAGTACAATTCAGTATTTGCAATGCTTCTAGAAGCCACCTCTTGGTCTCTCAGTTCTTCTCTGCCTGAAGAAAAATGTAAATTTTCTTAAAATCTTTGTAGAATTCTAAATGGGAAAAGAAGCTCTTGCAGGTCAACAAGCGATTTTCCAAACAACAGGGGAATCCCTTCTGCAGCGACCCTACTACTGAAGGCCTAACTGTCCTCATTTTTCCAGGGCCCCAAAGAGAGCTGTTACAACCCCATTTCATAGAACAAGCAGCTCAGGCCAGAGGAGGCTATGCAGTCACTGACTCAAGCATACAGCGACTTCAGTGCAAGGCCAGGGCTCAAGCTCCAGAGTGGATGGCCCTTTTGCTCAGGCTGCCAGGAGGTAGCCAGACCAGCTGGCCATAGACGGACCTGACAGAGTTTGAGAGGCTTACAAACCCCCGATCAATCACCGGCCACATCTGAACAGGACACCTGGCTAGAAAGTGCCTCTGGTGGTGAGCTGGAGTCTACCATCAGTCCCCACTCGGGAGGTAAGACAGCCTGATCTCTCTCTCCTCACAGGCAGGGCTCCAGACATTTGAAGGAAGCAATCATCTGTGCCCATGTGCCAACTCCTCACCATGCAAGCTGTTCTCTCGCCATCCTTCCTCGTCTCAGCCGCTCGGCAACGTGCACTCAGTGTGCAGGGGGGAGCACAGCCCCCCTGAGCCCCTCCCTGCCTCCACGCACACTTGCAGTGCCTCAGATACTGGCACTTCAGGCCACACCACTCATTCAGATTCGGCTTCAGGACAAAATGCCCCTCAGTATTTGTCATGTTAACTCTGAATCCGTGTAATCATTCCGTGCTTGAGTTCTTAAATTGTTTTTCTTTTTTAAAAAAATAAATTGGACCAATTGCAATTGAATACCCGCTTTTTGAAGAAGAGTCCCCTACTGGCAATTTTCATAATGTTCAACCTCAAACATTTGCCTCTCTTTAATCTCCCTGGTTAAATTTTTGTAGGGTTTAATTTCCCTGGTTAAGTTGAGAGAGCTAGCCTGTCATGTTTGTTTTGATTGCTGGGTTCTGTCGTTTAATTTACATCGCCTGGCTCTTCTAGTCTGCTGTCATCTGCAGAGGTACTACTATTTGAGGGCAGGGTCCCTCAGCCACAGCACTACTGACACTGGGCCGTAAATTCTTTGTTGTGGTCCTGTACGTTGTAGGATGTGTAATGACATCCCTGGTCTCTACCCGCTACACCTCTTTCCCTCCTGTGACAACCAAGTATCTCCAGACATTGCCCAGTGTCCCTAGAGGGGAGGGGGCGGCAAACCCCCCTGCCATCCCAGGAATCACTATTCTAGGGTAATGAATGATGGCTAGATCACCACTACAGAAAGTAGAAAGTTCATGTCAGCTCTGAAACTGATCACTGGAGCCAAAGTCTCAATCAGAATGGTTTGGCTCAGCTACTTTGGTCATCTGTTCTTCCCCATGATGCCACATGGATTTGAGGAAGCCTTTCTCTTTTTTTCCTCCTATTTTTGATCAATCAACATATTTATTGAGTGTGTATTCTGCCTGGGAAAAGACAAGATGCACTCCAGTGAGTCTATAAGGAAGATTCTGGTGACGTGGGCCTTGTTAGAGGACACCGCAGGGTTTCCTTCCAAAGAGAGACCTTGGGGCACAAAAGAACATTTTTTCTACTGAAAGATGTAGGTCAGCTTATACACTTTACCATATGGTAACAGTTTAGTAAGGACAAAATCAATTTTCCACATATATTGAGTTATTATGTTACATTTTTAGGCTTTAATTTATTTCATGTAGCATATGCTTACTAAACACGTATGGCTAAATTCGTATTTAAATTCATAATTCATACTCTTCACTGATAGCGTTTATTTGAAAGAAAGTCTTTATACCTTTAACTCCAAAAAGGGAAATCAAACAAAACTCAAGTTTCTGGCCTCAGGTAAACCTCTCCCTCTCCAGGTCAGCCTCCCCTGCTATCATCTTACACTTTCTAAAGCTGTGAAACAAGTTCACTGCACATGTGTTAAACCTCCTAACTGAAGCCTCTACCATCTGTTACCTTCTACATATTTCTACTTTCCTTATTTAGGTGTATGAGGGGTAAGTGGGCTTGGTCTTTAGCTTAATGAAAATAATTACTGGTTTCACAGCTGTATAAGAAAAAAAAAAACTCCCCAGGTTATGATTTTGGTGTAGTCATCTGTCTCAAGTCTCTATGGTCACTGATAGCTAAGCAAAGTTATAATAAAATTTTCTTTGGTAAAACTTGACTAATGTATGGTTTGTACATTCTTGTACATTGAAACATTATGGGAAACACTCAGAAACCACCGGATGTTACCTGGTGACAGAACACAAACCATATGCGTTGGGGAAGAAGAGATGACCAACCAACACGATAGATTCTACATTTCATCACTCTGAATTTGTACAGTAAGCACACAGTAAGAATTATTACTAGTTCATCAATATATGTTAGGACAGGGTTCACATTTACCACCCATCCTTGTAAGCATTACTCTTCCATCAAACCTAAGTCAAACTTGAAAGTTTTATTTTATTTATTGCTATAGACCTTTACATTAAACAAAATCCCACTATTTAAAAAAAAAGTAAATTCACACTCAAAATAATATTTTTAGAAAAATAAAGGAGTTTTTTTAAGTGTCAAAGTACTTTCAAAAACAAATAGTAACAAAACTGGCTAATAAAAATTAAGATAATAGAGACCTTTAGAAATTCTAGCTATTTTAATAACTGTAAATAAATTTACAGTTTGGACATCAACTGTTCAAATTCCAACAGTGTTAGACATTATGTTCTCTTATGTAGAGAGGAAATGTGCCTGGAAGCCTTTCTAACACATTTCTACTTCGTAACAGGTAAGAATTTTTTTTTTTTTAAAGATTTTATTTATTTATTTGAGACAGAGAGAATGAGAGACAGAGAGCATGAGAGGGAGGAGGGTCAGAGGGAGAAGCAGACTCCCTACTGAGCAGGGAGCCCGATGTGGGACTCGATCCCGGGACTCCAGGTTCATGACCTGAGCCGAAGGCAGTCGCTTAACCAACTGAGCCACCCAGGCGCCCTTGGTTTAAGCTTCTTAAAATGCTTTTTGGCAATGTTCAGTGTTGTGCTCCAAAACATTCAATGGCTCCCCATTAGTCATGAGGTGAAAACAATGCTGAATCCAGGCTCCCTACAGTGCTGCCTAGATTCATGTCCGCACATTATTTCCAGGCACATATTTAGAACTAATACAAACCACTCTGGTCACTGTTCCTTGAACATGGCCTGAGAAGGTCTGTATCTCTGACACGCGAAATTCCATCCTGCTTCCTGTACTACTATTTAAATCCTATTCATCCCTGAAAGTTCTGCTCAAATCGATTCCACCTCCTCTGTGAGCTGTTTTCAGACCAACTCAGCTAGAAGGGTATTCAACCCAGTTCAATTCCTATAAGGTGTATACCAGTTATTTGGCTCTTCACACAAGGTGATGGATACCACAGATACTCATGTGTATCATAATACTGTCTCCGCCCTCAGAACCTGACCAGGTCGTTACAATGGTGAGGAAAAATATTCAACATGAAAAGATTATTGAACCTTTTGCTATATTTAGGAAAGAACAATGTGACCCTAATAATAAATGCCTAAAAACAGATCAGGGGATCCAAGAAGGCGCAATGAGAGAGGGCCGTAGAGGTCCTCTGGTCCAACTTACTCACTGGGTCTCTTGTGCTCAGGCAAGGGCCCCATGGCCAGTGGGTGACAATGCTGAGTCTCACTCCCAGGTCTCTCATCTCCCAATATGTGGTTTGGAACCATAAAAGTCAAATGTTGAAAATATTTTAAAACCATCTTATATCCTGATGTCTTGGAAGATACATCTCCCCATTCTTAAAAACCTCAGGAATAAGGCCTGGGATTAGTCCTGTTTTTACTCACTGTAAAACCCTATAGTTTTAAAAAACTATTTTCCAATGAAGCTTTTATGTTAGCCTTCTAGAGTTCCTCCACTGATACACATCAAGCATTACTTAATCCTCTAAACATCAGTTAGACCTTTAAATTTATAAATATGCATTTTACCCTGGTAGCACTGAATCAAAATCCCATGAATTTAAACCTTGGTAACAATCACTTGCTGTACAGAATAAGCACTTTAGAGATATATTAGAATTACTTCCTTGGATATGAGATAAAACAAGGTCCCTAATTTGCCATCTTAATTCTGCACTTTTCCTGAAACTGAATACTCATTTATGTTTAGCCTTAAATATATTTATAAATTTATGTGCATCTAACACACAGTTCTAGTTATAAGTCTAAATTTTCAGCAAAGAACAATTCTTTGTCTGAGAAAAGGTGATGCAATTATTACATATCACTGCATGATACAGGCTGTCTGGGGTTATTAAAAGAGTCAGGTATGGCCAATTTACAAGTATCACCCCTGCACCTTGCTTTCATAGCTCACTGCTGAGTCTTACGCTCACTGAGGAGCCCCTTGGGATCTTTTTTACAAACGACTGTTTATTATTATATTATTCCATCATATACCTCATGAGAGGAGGTTGTAACTTCCGTTAAGAAAATCATGAGCTATTTTGACTTCTAAGAACATTACTCTATACATGATGTTTAAAATTATGTTCTCTTTAACGTTGGTGTGGTAAAAAGTTCACTAAAATATGAAGTTAAATGAAAGCAAAAGATTCCTAAAACAAGTTAAATATTCTTGGCTACAAAACAAGTGGCTAAAATTAAGGGGGAAAAAAGAAATGCTACAAGTGCATTTAGTGACTGAAATATGAGCCATGTTGATCATGTATCACCAGCACTCAGCGTGGTACCTCGCAGAGTAGCCACTGTCTGAGCCAGGTTCTTACTTGCAGGCAACAGAATCCACCCTGCTGGGATGAGGACAAAAGGGATTTTTATCAGGGCATTAGATGGCTTATAGAGTTTCTAGAAGTGTCGGGGAACCAAGTATGAACCCTCCACAGCCCGGAACAAGGTGGCAAGTAGGAACGTCCAGCTATATACCAGAGTGATTCCAGCAGAGATGCTGCTGCCTGCCCTGGTCACCACGATGCAGGGTCCGGAGCAGAACCTCCCCACGACCCAGCTGCCGCCCGCCACTCCCTACGCGTGCTTCCCAGCACCGCCATCTAGGTGCCTCTGCTGGAAGGGACCTGGGTGGATGTCGACCCAGCTGCAAGGAGCTGGGACACATATAGTTAAGCTTTTTAGCTTCCATCATAGAGAAGGCACAGCGGGCAGGGTGAGGAACGGGAAGAAAGTGAGCCAGTGGCAGGAGACACACAAAAAATGTTTCTGAGTCATAAGAGGGTTAAATAAATATTTTAGTTAAGTCTGACCCACAGCATGGGGAGTGGGTATTTCTCCACATGTTCTGAAATTCCACAATGCCTAATTCTATCTTTTAGTCAAACCATTATGTTCAAAAGTAAGAAAATATATGGGGAAAGAAAAACATTAACATCCTAACATATTAAAAAATAAAATACACTCAGTTACTAGAACTGCTGTTCTTTTCCTCATACTCTTCAGTATTATTACAAGGGCTCACCTAACTGAAGGCTGTTGTGTCCAGGCTCTGAGCTGAGTGTGTTACATATTTTATCTCCTCAAAGTCTTCAAACAACCCTTGGAGGTAAGCAACATAATTTCCTGCATTTGACATATAAGGGGAGCAAGGCATAGTGAGGTCAAATGACTTGGCTAATAAGAGGAACAGCCAAGACTAGAGCCCAGACAGGCTGTCTTGAAGCCCATGCTCTTTAACTATTACACTGTATCACACCATATTACGCTTAGTCATGACTTTCTACTGTTACGATTCAAATCTGTCACTTGACGGTTACCTCCAGGCTGAACAATACATATTTCTCCGCTTGAGAGAGGCCTCATGTTTTTTGGTGTGTTACAAAATTACAGATGAAAATGACAAAGACCTACATTTCCCAAAGTTTCTAGATGCAAATTTGCAACAATAATTTTACGTTAATGTAAGCTATGCCCTTAAAAGAGACTTTAACTTTGATGTGTAACAAACTGCATTAAGACGTTAAATCTGTAAGTCATTGTTAAAAAATAGTTTACTTATTTTAAGCAAAGAAAATGTTCTAGTCTTTGATATATGTTCTTAGAAACATGAAAATAAAATTCCTTTCCTCAACTGTCCTTTTCCATTTCACACATATTGATCTTTCCATATGTTTTAAATAACGATGAAATTAATAGGAACTGTTTTTAATAAACCCAAATCATGGTGCTTTTCAAGTCCAAATATTTTGGGGAAGACTGAGGTGAAAAAGCTGCTTAAGCATTAGGAAAAACTAAGAACAACCAAGAACAGCTTTAGAAGGGCAGTTGAAACACGGTGAGGAGCTGGGAAGGCAGCTGTGGAAAGCTATCTGGGGCTGGAGGTGGGAGGGTGCTCCAATCAGGAGGGGTCTGAGGAGGGGGGCCAAGGCCTGAGCCCAGGTCAAACAAGATGGAAGGAGAAACAGAACCAAGGACTGACTGACTGCTTGACCGGCCTGTTAGCTGTGAATCAAGGGGGAAGACATGCCCTGTTGGATGGAATAAGCCAAGCCTTGCCTCTGAATTCTAACAGCCTTTTTTAATGTGTGGCATTGGGCAAAAGTTCTTGATATTTTTTGAACCTTTGTTATTTAAACAATGGGTCATGATATTAATCTAACTGAATTGCAGAGAAGAATCGGTGGGACAACATCATGCAGGTCCCAGTATAGAATCTGGCACTGTGGATGCTGGGGAACTGAAGACCCTCTGCCCCATCCCCATCAGCCCACCAGACACAAAGCAGCTGGGCAGAGGGAAACCAACTGGAAGATCCTTCATAGATAGGCTGGGTAGTCAGTCCCACAAGTCACCCCAAATTTTATTCATAATGTAGAGTTATTTTGAAAGTCCTTATGATCCTACATATTTTTTAAACCAGTAACAGGATCAATTTTTAAAAGAAATTCAGAGTGGAGGAAAAGTTTACAGCTATTTGAAAGCATTTTCTCAATCATACTAATAAACCATAAACTCAAACTGCACAAGTACTTGGGAAAATACTAGTTGATAAGGTCATTGTTTTAGCTATTAAATTATTAAGTTATTAAAATAGCTAAACCTGGTCCAAACAAAAACAGTTGGCTTGGAATGCACTACATTTTGGCTGTTCAGTCTATGTACCATTATTATTTTTTTAAATACAGAAAGGACTACAATTGTTTACATAATGAATTGGCTACCATATTAAATGAAACCATGGTTTCATCTGATTGTATCACAGAACACGGTCTGTGAGACATCTATTTTACAAATAGGTTTAAAAAAAAAATGTCTTCAATTACTATAAGCACCCTTATACCTAGAAAAAAGATTTTTAACATCTTAGAGCTTATTTCCAATTCAACACTTTATTAGTCACTACTGACATAGTTTTGATACCCTCATATTTAGGAAACCATTTGTAAAATGACTATGCCACACCATCACGCTCACAGGGCCCTGGGTCTGGCAGCAGTTTTAAAGGCCAGCAGTGGCCCGTGAGCCATACAGTGAGAGTTGTGCAGACAAGTGTGCCACCTGGAGGTGGAAGAAGGAAATTCACCTTGGATTTTATTTGTAAGACAAAACTAATAAATGTTAGACCATCTTAAATTATTTGCTACTAAGAAATAAGGAAAATTTTTTATAAGGTTCTCTCTGCAAGAACAAAGGCTTTCAGTAGCAGGCTAGTGACTCTTTGAGAGCTTTCACAAGAAGGAAACAAGCTTTGAGATGGTACTAGTCACAGGTGCACAGTTCACCAATTAAAAAATTGAATTTAACTGTATTCTCTACAGTAAGTGCTTCTTGTCTTTTTATAATTAATATAATATCTGTTTTCAGAAGAACACATAAGTTCTGGAACAATCACCA
This sequence comes from Leptonychotes weddellii, assembly GCF_054177405.1. NCBI lineage: Eukaryota > Metazoa > Chordata > Mammalia > Carnivora > Phocidae > Leptonychotes > Leptonychotes weddellii. The sequence goes on from NC_138378.1 coordinate 39,888,376, forward strand.
TGATCCATTTAGGCATGTGGACCAAAAGTTAAACTAATTATCAGAGACATTTCTTACTTAAATGAGAAAAGTTTCTTTCATTAGAAGGTTTTCTGTGTAATTTTCTTCTGGAAAGAAATAAGGTTTATTTAGAGTAATTCTGTTTGGCAGACAGTCAGGGCTTCTAAAACATATACCAATAATTGTTAAAGTTACAGCAAAACAGCCAATTCTATTAAGCACACATAAAAATTCAAGTATCTAATGGCTAGACAATAAGCTGATTATAAACAGATTTATGGCATCCCTGTTTTGTCTTAGGATTCTGGATATTGGGATCACTGCTAGCAATGGGCCAACACTTAAGATTTACGTATTTTACAATGAACTACAAAAGTTCAAGCTTAACCAAAAACATGGCATATATTAAAATAATTTTAAAATGAAAATGACTTTAAGTATGAAACCTGAAAACTCTCTTTTTCTACACTGTAAAATCATATTTTTTGAAATTATGTTTTGGGTTCTCAAACTCTTATTTCACCTCATGTTGTTTCATTTCCACTCCAACAGCCTTTAAAATAGAAAGGTGATTCTAAATTCACATCCATTTATGTGACTTTCTAGAAAACTCATTCTAGGAATACTGTTTGTTGCTGCTGACTTCTAACTTGTTTTCATTAAATGAGAAAATTCTACAGTTGATTATTATTTCCAAGTAAATTTTTTCCCCTGCAAAATCTTAGCAAAATACCTCTTTAAAGTACTGTGTTGTTAACTAAACCTTTGTCTTTTCTGTCACTGAGGGATTTCGTTATGATCTGTGAGAGTTCATTCTCTTCCTTATTTATATCCCTCAATCTTCCACACACCCTAAGTTGCATCATTCTGTGAAAGATGCTTCCACCTGCAATGATGGCTACAAATATCTGAGCACAGAGTACAAACATTTCTGCTTTCACATCTTATTTCTGCGTTTATTTAGGAAATAAATGAGACTGTGGGTCCAAGTCCAGCCTGTTACATAGAGATGTCCTCTACGCACTGCTGGAATTGGAGCAAGTATGACAAAGACAGCTCAGTAGGACAGTATGGTTATTACTTCAGATAAAAGCTCCATGATGAAAACTCATTGTGTACCAGGGGATGTATTGCAAGAATTTTAAATAGAGCTGAAGCGTCGAGAAGCTTCAAGAAGCATGTTCTGAAGCAACAGAGAAAAACTGGCTAATCTGGAGAATGACCTCTTATATGTATCCTAAGGGTATCAAAAAGGTCTGTGTGTCTCTATTATACATTCAAAGAATTAAAAAAATGCAGACAGGATGACTACTTGGTAGTTCATGAATGATTCAAGGTCACTGATAAGTAGCTACAATTTCAAGGGTAAATTCTGAAACATTCTCCATATCTCTAATTGGTCAAGAAGACCTAGTAATAACATGAAATGCTTTAAAACTTCTTGAATCTTTCCTATTCCTTCTTCCCATTCCCAGTGCTATCATCTTAATTCTCATCATTTTAAAGTTCTATATTCATTTAACCACTTCCTAATTAATCTTTCAGGCCCAACCTCCCACTCTATCCTACCACTGTCACATTTTCAAATCCATCTTCCAAACTGAGTCCAGAATAATCTCTGTGAAGTACAAACCAATCCTATCACTTGCCTGTTGGACATTCATACAGCAAATCAGGCCTCAGAGTTCCTGTTCCCATTGGCAGGGCTCTTCCCAAGGGAGACAGGCCAGGGACTGTCCACATCCTACCCTGCACACCCAGGATCTATAAGAATGGGCTGTTTCTAGCGGCTCCTTTGACCTGTTCCCTTTTTAACCACCCTTTGGAAGAAATTAAGATAACTCCTCATCTAGAAATGTCAGGACACCTAATTTATGAGTGAGGTCTTGTACAAAAACATCCTAACTACTAAAACAATAGTTTTCAAACATTTTTAAATGACCAGAATAATTTTCTTCAAATAATATCTACTGCAGAACACCACCAAAAGTGGTTGAAAGAGCATTTTTGAATTTGACAACATAGGCTGAGGCTAGCTCATCTAGCACTATGTAAGCCACAGAATAAAGTTCAAATTTGGTTGGTGCAATGCAAGGTCCGCAGAGAAAAGAAACAGGGATGTGATGAAATCTGATTTACATTTTTGAAAGACCAATGTGGTTGCTGTGTGTAGAAGAGTTGAAACTACTGAGAATTTTAATGTGCTTGATGTATTTTCATGAACCCTAATTTAACCTACAAAAAGTCATATGCATTTTCCACCTTGTGGGCTTGTGTTTCCACCTTGTGGGCTACCGTGATAACAGAGTCACAGAATACCTGATCCTCGCTGGTTAATCCCAGGTGCATCACAAGGTAAAAATGCACCAGGAAGTCCGAGTTTGGCAGAACATCCTGGCGTCTGGTCATCATGGCACAGATCAGTCTGTAGGCTTGTAGTTTGCCTTCCTTATATTCATTTGGCAACGCTGTCGCCTGCCAAGGAGATGAGTTTAAAGATTTAATCAACTCCAGATGCAGAGCATTTCAACATTTCATTTACTTCTCAGTATTCCATAAGAGTTGTTTATGGAGATGAGGGATACAGTGGCTTTAGTAAGATTCAGCTTGTCTTCAAAATGTGCAGTCTTGGGCAATTACATTTTTTAAACTCAATTTCATAAAGGAAGAGGAAATTGCAATAAAGGAATAAACACATATCCACTTGCCTTAAATAGCCATGATGCAAACATTCTGAGTGGTGGGATCAGGACCGGTGGAGACGGAGAAGACTGGTTATCCAGGCTTATTGCCAGATTATCCCGTATCTAAGTCAGAGAGAGGAGAATTTTAGGAAAGGCCATGCTTAGCTTATCCCAACAATATTTCATTATTGTGTTCCATAGCCAAATAGCTGCTTCTCATTAAATTTCTGTACGTTGAGTAAAAACCTACAACATTTACAATTTTTTCTTTTACTGTGAGATCTACTGTAATTTTGAATTGTGTGTCCCACTTACTGGACATGGTTTTAGATTTAATACAAAACTAGGGCATTGTTTTCCCTAGAGTGTTAATGCCTGGGGAGGTCCTGAATTCTACATGGTAAGGAATGGCTTAACAAGTTATACTATATAAATATAAATCGTTTTTGAAAAACAAAAATAAAAAACAAAAAACTTAATAACCTAGGGTAATCATACATTATAAACAAAAACCAGAATGAAAACTGTATGTATTCTAAGATTCTACCTTTGTAAAAATGTATTTAGCCACAGAAATAAAACTATATATGGGTTATCTCTGTGGGATGATGATGTTAATTTTCTTCTTATATTTTTCTATATTTTTCAAATTTTGTACAATAAAACCAGCATCACTTCTATAAAAGTGTATAGTGAATAGTACCCTATTCCTTTAATGTCCTATAGTAATATTCTCCATATGTACTAAATAACTCTTCTGCATTTATAAAATGACCAAATTGTAAGTTATTACTTACTCTTTGACAATCAAACATACTTTGTCTACACACCTAATCCATGTTCCAGAATACATGAATTCCAACACAGTTTTTATGTTACATGATAAATCAATTTCCCCCATTAGAATAAAAGGTAATGTAGCAGGACATACCTTTGCTAGTTTGTACCAGAGTTCATAGAGATAGCCAAACACTTTGGCGTGAATCTTGGGTGACTGGATATTATTCACATCCCCGAGGATTCCCAAGATTCTTCGCCATAACACAGCAGCAGAGTCTGGGTGCCAACCAGTGAGGTTCCCTCCAGCAATTATACTACAGTCATCGGCAAGGCACTCACTGCTATCTATGGAGAAAAACATGTCTGTAAACACAATCTTGATTTCATCAGTACAATCTTCTCTCTTTAATGCAAACTACCGATGCTTGACAATTTATGTATTCAGAGTAAAATAAGATGAAGATGAAAAGTGTGCAATGGCTGACGATTTGAAAGGATAGAAAAGCTGAGTCAATGAAGAAAGGTCAAATGACTTTGATTCCTTGAACTAAAAGGGCAATAACCTAGAGATGGTAAAACCGTTTCTGGAGATCCTGGGAAGGGAGGGCTTCATTAAACAGGGGAGGGAGGGGAAGGAGGAGAACCTTGGGCAGGATGGGTAGGGAACAGGGCCATGAAAAATAGGTGGCCAGGGAAGACCTCATTGCTGGGGTGACATTTATGGAGGCTGTTATTAACTCAGGTTTATTGGGGTATAATTTGCTTACAATAAATTTTATCCTTTTTACACTCAAGGAGTTTTCAGAAGTGTATACAATCACGTAACTGTTACCACAAACTGTCATGAAAATTGATACAAGGAATAACCTCATCACTCCAAAAGTGCTCCTTTATAGTAAGTCCCCTCCCTCCCTCTTCTTCGCCCCTTGCAACCACTGCTGTTTTCTGTCCCTATAGTTTTGCCTTTTCCAGAATGTCATATCAATGGAATCCTACAGTATATATTCTTTTAGTCTGGGTGCTGTCACACAGCTTAATGCATCTGAGATCCATCCGTGTGGTTGTTTCTTCTTATTGCAGATGAATATTCCATTTTATGGATGTATCTCACTTTATCCATTCACCTGTTGAAGGACATTTGGATAGTTTCCTGTTTTTAGTGATTATAAATAAGGTTACCATAAACATTTGCTTACAGGTTTTTGTGTGAATGTATGTTTATAGTCCTCTTTTTAAAGACCAGAATCACAAAATGACAGACAGTATTTCTTTGATATTTCTTCCTTTTAGTAGGCCACATCTTCCAGGGGTGCCTGAGAAAGGGGCATGCCCCTACATATCTCGAAGTGTTTGTTCCCTGACTTGTAGTCCACAGTTTGGTTGGGTAGAGAATTCTATGATGGAAATGCTTTGCTCCAATTTTTTTATAGTTTCCTTTGTGATTTTAGCAGCATTCTGATGCTTGAAATTATTTCATGAAAAATTATTAACTCTGCAAAATTTTAGCAGCCTCTTTTTGTACCTAGTGTTCAGAAGCCTCATGAAGTGCCCTGGTATCTATTTCCAGCCACTGTATTTGCCAATTCATTGGTGCTTTCAACTACTGACTTTCAAGTACTGACTTCCATTGACTTGATTTTATTTCTGCTGTCATATTTTTAATATCCAAAAGCTCTTTCTTGTTTTCTGTTCATTTTTATACCCTTGATCCTTGTTTCATGGATGCAATATATTCTTATTTCTCTAAAGATATTAATAGCTTTTAAAAATTTTATTTCTTCCCAGACTACTCCTTTTTTTGCTTTTTCATTCTAAATTTTAAAAAATTTTAGTGTTACATTAATTTCAGGGGTACAAAATAACAATTCCATAATTCTATACATTACTCAGTGCTCATCAACATTAAGTGCACTCTTAATCCCTTTTGTGGGGGGATGGGTGAAACAGACTCCCCCATTTTTTTCAAACTCCTTTTAAGATACGCTCCACCCTACTTCATCCCATATTCTTCTATTTGTCTCATACTTTTCGTATTAGACATCCTCTTCAAATGGCTGGGGATCCTTGGCTATCTGTTCATATTTAAGAATGGTCCACAAAGAGCTGAATGGAAGTGTAGTGCACAGGTATGATCCTTGTTGAGTTTCACCATGTTCTCAGAGAACCTCAGACATACGTATCTTTAGGGTTTTGGGTTTTTTTTTTTTTTTCAGAACTCAAATTCTAGGAAAAAGACTCTCTACTACTCAGAGTATGCAAAATCTTATTTAGTTCCTTTGTTTTCAAGATAGCACCTCTACACTCAGCTCAGTATTGGTGACTCCAGGCCAGAAACCTAATTTATTTGCTCTTCCTTCTGGGATTAAATTCTAACAATCTTTTTTTTTTCAAATTTGAGGGTTTTTTTTATGTTATGTTAATCACCATACATTACATCATTAGTTTTTGATGTAGTGTTCCATGATTCATTGTTTGCATATAACACCCAGTGCTCCATGTAGAATGCGCCCTCTTTAATACCCATCACCAGGCCAACCCATCCTCCCACCCTCTCTTAAACAGACTTACAGTCTTCCTGGTTTTACCTCCTGCTTCTATAGCTACCACTTATGGACAATTTTCTAACCCTTTTAGGGAAACTGCAGTAACTGTAGTCAGGTTGCTTCTTGGCTTTCCCTTGTACTGACACAGGATTCGGTGTTCTCAGGTCTGCCAATGCCTTGGTCACGTTGGTCACTACTGTCTTTTTTCCTGCCATCCTTGTCCTTGTGGATTTATGTCTAACTTAACATTAGGCAAATGTCTAATTTAACATCCCCTATTGCTAACACCTTATGTAAGTATGGTACATCTACTATGATTAATGAACCAATGTTGAAACATTGTTATGTAAAGTCCATACTTCATTTAGATCTCTTTAGTTTTTAACCTAGTATCTTTTTTTTTCCTGTTCCAAGAGTCCATCCAGGATACCACATTATATTTAATTTCATGTTTCCTTCACCTCCTCTTGGCTCTGTCCTTGTTTTTGATGACCTTAACTGTTTTGAGGAGAACTGATCAGGTATTTCGTAGAATGTTGTTCAACTGGGATTTGTCTGCAGTCTTTCTCATGATAGGTTTTTTTTCATCATATTATTATTCTTTGTTTTCACATTTCTGAAGTGAACTTCTCTTAGCTCTGATGTATGTATGATGTTTTCCCAATATTTTGGACTTCATTTGCTAATACTTTATTTAGTTTAGTGTATTTGTTATGTTTTTTAAATTTAATTTTATTTTATTATGTTACGTTAGTCACCACACATCATTAGTTTTTGATGTAGTGTTCATGATTCATTGTTTTCGTATAACACCCAGTGCTCCATGCAGTACATGCCCTCCTTAATACCCATCACCAGGCTAACACATCCCCCCACCCCCTCCCCTCTAACACCCTCAGTTTGTTTCTCAGAGTCCATAGTTTCTCATGGTTCATCTCTCCCCCCGATTTCCCCCCTCCTTCATTTTTCCCTCCCTTCTCCTAATGTTCTTCATGCTATTCCTTATGTTCCACAAATAAGTGAAACCATATAATAATTGACTTTCTCTGTTTGACTTATTTCAGTTAGCATAATCTCCTTCAGTCCCATCCATGTTGATGTAAAGTTGGGTATTCATCCTTTCTGATGGCTGAGTAATATTCCATTGTATATATGGACCACATCTTCTTTATCCATTCATCTGTTGAAGGGCATCTCGGCTCTTTCCACAGTTTGGCTATTGCAGACATTGCTGCTATGAACATTGGGGTGCATATGGCTCTTCTTTTCACTACATCTGTGTCTTTGGGGTAAATACCCAGGAGTGCAATTGCTGGGTCACAGGGTAGCTCTATTTTTAATTTTTTGAGGAACCTCCACACTGTTTTCCAAAGTGGCTATACCAACTTGCATTCCCACCAACAGTGTAAGAGGGTTCCCCTTTCTCCACAACCTCTCCAACAATTTGTTGTTTCTTTCCCTGTCCATTTTGCCATTCTAACTGGTGTAAGGTGGTATCTCAATCACACTGACGTCTTTAATCCATTTTGAGTTTATCTTTGTGTATGGTGTTAGAGAAGAGTCGAGTTTCATTCTTCTGCATGTGGCTGTCCAAGTTTCCCAGCACCATTTATTGAAGAGACTGTCTTTTTTCCATTGCATATTTTTTCCTGCTTTGTTGAAGATTATTTGACCATAGAGTTAAGGGTCCATATCTGGGCTCTCTATTCTGTTCCACTTGGTCTGTATGTCTGTTTTTGTGCCAGTACCATGCTGTCTTGGTCATCACTGCTCTGTAATATAGCTTGAAATCAGGCAATGTGATGCCTCCAGCTTTGTTTTTCTTTTTCAACATTTCCTTGGCAATTCGGGGTCTTTTCTGATTCCATAAAAATTTTAGGATTGTTTGTTCCAGCACTTTGAAAAATGTCATTGGAATTTTGATCGGGATGGCGTTGAAGGTCTAGATTGCTCTGGGTAGCAGAGACATTTTAACAATGTTTATTCTTCCGATCCATGAGCATGAAATGTTTTCCCATCTTTTTGTGTCTTCTTCAATTTCTTTCATGAGTGTTCTGTAGTTCCTAGAGTATAGATCCTTTACCTCTTTGGTTAGGTTTATTCTGAGGTATCTTACGGTTTTGGGTGCTATTGTAAATGGAATCGTTTCTCTAATTTCTCTTTCTACAGTTGCATTGTTAGCGTGTAAGAAAGCAACTGATTTCTGTGCATTGATTTTGTATCCTGCCACATTACTGAATTGCTGTATGAGTTCTATTAATTCGGGGGTGGAGTCTTTTGGATTTTCCACATAAAGTATCATATCATCTGCGAAGAGAGAGAGTTGACTTCTTTTTTGCCAATTTGAATACCTTTTATTTCTTTTTGTTGTCTGATTGCTGTTGCTAGGACTTCTAGTACTATGTTGAACAACAGGGGCAAGAGTGGGCATCCTTGACGTGTGAGATGGACTCTTTTTCCTTTTTCAATACTGACCTTGTCTGATTTTACTGTCAAGGTATCACAAGGTAAATAACAGAATTTAGGGAGCTTTCTTCCTAATCTCTGGAACAGGAAAAGATAGCTTCTCTTTTATTTGAAGCTTCAGTAAAACAGGGAATTGTCCTTTATTTTTATAATCTATTCAAGTTAACCTACTATATTGTTTTTTAAAACTTATATTGTTTATAGTTCTGTTCCCTTTTCACCCTCATTAATTTTTCCTTGATTAATCGTGCTTACTTGGCTATTTTATTCTTTTAAAGAGTGGTTTTTGATTCTTTGCTTTCTAGTGTATATGTGCATGCTCTTAGCTTTATTATTTCCTCTTTCATTAACTTCTATATATTATTAGTCTGCCATTCTTTTCCTAATTTTTTGAATAGGACACACAGATCAATAATTTTCTCTTCTCATATACACACCTAAGGCCATTTTTTTTTTCCCTCCATATAAGTCTTCAGTGACAATCTAGAGATTTCGATATGTAGCCTCCACTGTAGTTCAGTTTGAAATATTTTCTAATTCACAGTTTAATTTCTTTTTGGACTTAATTTATTTGAGGTGCAGTTTTTAGTTTCTTAATGCATTTTTCTTTTATCTTTTTGTTCTTAATTTATTTCATCATATTCACAGGATGTTTCAAAGCATGGACATGTGTTGAGACTTAATGATCTAATTGGTCAATTTCTGTAAACGTTCCACGTGCTTTTAAAAATCACACGTATTTTTAATTTTTTTCAAAGTTTTTTATATATATCCATTCAATCAGGATTAATTATATCATGTACTTCTTCTCTATTCCAATGTTTTTTCTGCTTCACTCATCAATTAATGAGAACTCATTAAAATTTCCTACTACGATTATGGTTTTATCAGTAGTTCCTTATAATTCTGTCCAATTTTGCTTCATGTATCTGGAGGCTATGAAGTTCATATAAATTCAGAATTACTGCTCTAATAAGTCATTTCTGCTTTAAAGTTTATGTGACTGACATACAGTTAGCTCAGCAGTCTGTCTTTCTTCCTAGCTACCCACGTATTTATTTACTTACTTAGGATCTTCCTGTACATGATGTATTAGGGTTACCTCTTGTAAACATCATATGGCTGGGTTTTATTTCTTCAGTCTAACCCAAGAGCTTCCGATTTTAACTGCAAGTTTACATGGTTTGTATTTATTATAGTTGCTGACTTATTTGATTTCATTTCTAACATCTTACTTTCAGCTTCCTGTTTAAGTCACCTTTGTTTTGCTTCTCTCTCTCTTTTTAAGTTTGTTTGTTTATTTAAACAATCTCTACACCCAATATGGGGCTCGAACTCACAACCCCAAGATCAAGAGTCACCATGTTCTTCCAACTGAGCCAGCTAGGCACCCCGCTTTGCTTCTCCTTTGAACCTTTGGAGGGAGTTTAAAGAGTTGTGTCTCACCTTCATCACTAATCCCCTTTCTCTACTGTCTTACAATATACATTCTGAACGTAATCATTCCCAAAGTTCTGTTCCTCACCCCACACACAGACTGATTTCTAGGCAATTATCAACACCCATTTGAGTGTCATTTAAGTATATAAGTTGGTCAAAGAAATTGAAGCACAATTTATGGATGTGAGGAACTCAAGGAGCCAACAAACAGCAAGGAGTTAACATGACAAGGAGCCAGGGCAGATCCAAGAACAGTTCTGTATCCTTCAACACTGTACCCACACAGTTGCTGATAGCTTATTATATTAATTATGGAAAGAGTCCAAGACACTGAACAAAGGATTTAATAAGGATGGCACATAGTGTCATGGAAAGGCCTTCCAGAACACAGAAGCACTGTTCCTTCTTAGAGGAAAACACATCTTTATTTCCCACAGTGGTATCATATAATCAGTTGAGGAGAAACAATACAATGTGCAGATATAATCCAAGCTGGAATTCCTATATACTGTGCCTGAAAGACAGGAGGTAGAGAGAGCAAAAGCCTAATTATGGGCCTTCTAGGTTCTTGACTTCTATAAAGCCTCAAAAGAGAGACCCCCTCCTAATGTTTAATCAGTAAAATAAGTGCATCTGTCAGTCTGAGAAGTTATGCTGAAGCCTTAATGAATGCTTGTAAATCAACATAAGCCCCCAAGTGAACAAATAGCATAATATGGCATTTATTTTTCTCATAAAGAATGTCATCATGTCTTTAATCTCCTTAGGGGTTAAAAAAAAAAAATGGTAAGGGGATTAGATGATTTGCAGCTTTGTTTCATCCCTTACTACCACCCAAAATGCAGCCATCCAAAGAGAGATCAGTCCCCAGCATTCCAATCACACTGAACTCTGGCTGAGTAACACTCCAAGTAAATGTAGGCCAGGTACCTCATCACCTGTATGTCCCTGCTACCTGCCAACTAATACTGTCTCAGTTATGAAAGAATCCCATGTAGAAAGTCTGTTTTAATACTGCTTTGCTCTCAGAAAAATTTATACCTCAATGATAAAATCCTAGGAAACATCCTTCACCACATTATCAAAATGTGTTGAGTCCTTTAGAAGTATTTGAAGTGACTGCATGCTCAATATTACTGTGAAATTTTTTAAAATGAATTGAAATGTTTTTGCCCAAAATTATTCCATTCATGGCATAAGTAACAGAACAGATGCTGACATTTTACATGTAGATGGTTCCTCAGTGAAGCAGCACTTAATTAAAAATGGGGATTTGAGAGATTTCAGAAAATTTCATTTTCACCCTAAAAATACCAAGTATTTATTTTCTTTTTTTTTTAAAGATTTTATTTATTTATTTGAGACAGAGAGAATGAGAGAGAGAGAGCACATGAGAGGGGGGAGGGTCAGAGGGAGAAGCAGGCTCCCTGCTGAGCAGGGAGCCCGATGCGGGACTCGATCCAGGGACTCCAGGATCATGACCTGAGCCGAAAGCAGTCGCTTAACCAACTGAGCCACCCAGGCGCCCTATTTTCTTTTTTATGAGCAAGCTAGCATGCTGGTCTAGTACTGTTCTGTTTCATTATTACTAAATGCTACAGAGCCATTTAAAAATTTTATTAATGTGGAAATTCTCACAAACAAAATCATATCACCTTTCTCCAAACACACATGATTTTAGCAGAGAAATCTAAAGTATAGAACTTTGCAAATATGCAAAGGATTTTAGCTATGAAATATCCTGGTAATTGGTAAAACAAGCCCTTAGAGACCACATGGTGATTTCACATGGCTGCAATTTTATATAGTCTTGGTAGAATGTTGAAGAAACATAGCTGGCACTTTGCAGATGAATTTCCCTTTCAATTTGAAAACTAAACAAAAGGCACAAATCCAAAGGCTCGACTGAAACACCTTCATTCTGGGACCAGAAAAATCAGGCCTGGATTTTGATGATCAAAAGTGGAGAAGTAGCGGGTTGGCGTTCTGTTGACCACCATTACAGCCTGACTCTCCTCTTCTTCCTCATCTGCTTTCCAGACATTGTTCATTTTAAAGATTTTAGAAGGTGAGCAACCAATCCCCTGGTAGTCTATCACTGTTATTTTTCTTATAATTTCATGACTTCAAAGTAGGTCAAAGCCTAGTGAAAATGCCAAAAGTGTGCACAATGGCAGAGAATGCTCACAAACCTTGTTCCTGCAAGAACAGTTTTGGTGGCAGGTAACAGTGAATGTAATTCACATGCACAGCTATAATTAAAAGCATAAGTGGTAAAAAGATTTTTATAACATTTGGAGGCAGGACTGTGATAAATACACTAAATGAAAGAGATTTTTAAACTGAATCTTACAGACTTTTTATTCTTAAAAAAGGTTAAAATTTGGGGGCGGAGCAAGATGGCGGAGGAGTAGGAGACCTGGATTTCGTCTCCTCTCAGGAATTCAGCTGGATAGGGATCAAACCATTCTGAACACCTACAAACTCAACAGGAGATCGAAGAAAAGAAGAGCAACAACTCTCTC
>NC_138378.1:39901313-39931571 GCF_054177405.1 Leptonychotes weddellii
AGACGATGGACTCTGAAAAACAAACTGAGGGTTCTAGAGGGGAGGGGGGTGGGAGGATGGGTTGGCCTGGTGGTGGGTATTGAGGAGGGCACGTTCTGCATGGAGCACTGGGTGTTATGCACAAACAATGAATCATGGAACACTTCATCTAGAACTAATGATGTAATGTATGGGGATTAACATAAGAATAAAAAAAAAGGTTAAAATTTAATTTGTTTTTTAAATTTTAAAATTCTTTTTTTTTTAAATTTTATTATGTTATGTCACCATACATCATTAGTTTTTGATGTGGTGATCCACGATCCATTGTTTTCATATAACACCCAGTGCTCCATGCAATTTCTGTTTTTAACTAAATAATACAGTAGCCTGCAACTTAAAGCTTATTCAGTTATTGATTCAAGTATTTATTGAATGTTCTCTCCTGCTATGCACCATTCTAGGAGTCAAGAATCTGCTGTGACCACAACTGACAACCCCTCACTCCTAAAGCTTATATTCCAGTGGGGTAATACCAAAGAGCCTCCTTCAAATAAACTAAATATGTTTGATACAATATCTTACTGAGTCTTATCTTAAAATGTATCACTGACCTGACAGACACCTGGAAAGGAAAGAGCACCAAAGCTGGCTTGTACCCTTTGGAGTTCTGTAAACCTTTGGAATTCTTAAAGTTTTTCTGATAATGAAAAAATCTTAAGTATGCCAAAGTTGAATTAATGATTGATATTTTTCTCATTGATATTGATTGATAATGATGGATGGCTTTTTTTTTATCTTGATTAAGAAAATCTTCCCTAACTCAAGGTCTTAGATATGTTTTTAGAAAATGTTTTCTTCTAAAAGTTTTAAAATCTTTTCACATTTCAGTATTCTATCCATCTGTGAGCATGGTGTGAGGTAGGAATTCTATTTAGTTTTTCTCCGTATGGCTAAATACTTGTCCACAGGCATTTGTTGAAGAATATATTCTTTCCTTGTCAGATCTGGAATGCCAAGTCTTTCATATATCACAATTCCATGCCTGTGTGGATTCAGTATGTATTTTATATTCCATTCCATTAGTCTTAGTTGTCTATCCCTGTGATTAAAGCTTTCTTTAAAAAACTGTAACACTTATCTACTGCTTGTGGCTATCAGGATAAATGTCTTCTGTCTTCTTGGTAAGCTCTTAAGTCAGACACGGCTATGACTTATTCATCTTTTTATTTCTTATAGCATAAATATCAATATTTCGAGATTGTAAATTATTTGCTAAAAAAGAGATGAGGTCAATAGCAATACTGCTTCCTAGCTATAAAGTCATAAATATTTCCCTCCAAAATCATGACCTCAACAGAGCAAAATTTATGTATGTATTAGCTATATTTTATTATTTTCTGTATTCTTGATGCTCTGCCATCTAGGGTTTTCCTGACCAGGAAGAGACTGCCCCTCCCAGGGTTAGTTAACTCCTAGAGATAGCAAACAGTTCATGTGTCTTTCATACGTAAACCCACCAATCCAACACTCATACTTCCCAACTACCTCCTTTATCTAGCTGCTACACATCAAAGCCTAAGCACCCCACGATCAGGAACCAGGCAACCAGTCAATGTTCCAAAATCAGCTGAATTTATTCAAACTAGCCAATCCTAAATGTGCTTCACCAGTCTGGCCTTGAAAAGACAATAAAGGATGTTGCCCATGTTTCCTTCTCTCTCCCCTCTCCTGATCAATCCTGATGCTTCCCCATGTGTCTCCCCCACCTTGCCCCAGCATAGCATACCATGGCCCTGTTTCTACGGACCTATGAGTATAAACTTGTTCCTTCACAACAATCATTTCCATGTCTTCATGTCTTGCCATACTTGATTAAAACAAATCCCCATTTTGAAATGAAGAAAAATAAATTTAGCTGTTATTTTCAGGAAACATGTAATAATGTAAACAAGAAAACAAATATAAAACTATTAGCTTGCCAGTGATGAAGGAATTCAAGATTTCAGAAGCAGTTTATTATCCTAAATATTTGATAACTGGTAGGATTATTCAATGAGAAAGAAGGAAACACTCAAATTGTTTGATCATTCTCTTTGCATGTCCTAAAGATCAGGCTAACATGAGTTTTATTTCGTACATTTATGAAGAAATTGTTCTCTTAAGAACAGAAAGTTAAATTCAGAACTGTGATAATCCTTAAACCTTATCATATTACAGTTTGTCCTTTTCACAGATGACAAGATGAACTATTGAACTGAGTGTACTGAGTCTCTATATTAGTATTTCAAAGAAGAACAAAGTATTTGGAGGAGTTAATCACAACATAGAGTGCATTATATAAAATTACCTCACACAAGTTTATTAAATTGACCTGTCCCATGCATACTCTAAAATGGGATCAAAACTAATCTTTCCAAAGGACAAAAGAAGTAGGTACCCAATTTTCTTTCTTTTCAATAAAAATAATTAAAACTAGTTCTTGTTTAAGTAAATTCAACTTACTGAAAATTCACTATTGCCTTTGACAGTATTACGATGATGATTTCCCTTGGATAATCTGTATACTGGACCCAAAGAAGCCATTTATTTCATAAATATATAAATAATTCTCAAATGGTTTAAAGGGGGTTGCAGTTGTAATTTGAACAGCAATGCAGTAGAAAGGAGTATACATAGCGCTGCACTGGAGTCAAAACACTCTGGAAGCCAGTTCCAACTCTGGCAATTACTTTCCAGACAGACAATATGATTTCTCTGTGTCCCGGTTTCTCCATTTCTAACGCAACATTTATAAGACTTGGACTGCTTACCATCCAGAATCAGAGAAGATGACTCAAAATTCTTTGTAAACTGTTAAATCCCTTACAAATTTATAGTATTATTATTTAAAATTATTACATATATCTATATATCATTATATGTAAAAAATTTTAACTCGGTTTTAAAAGAATCAAAAATTTGAGAAGCACAAATTGCTATCCAATAATTTATAAAACTAAGCACATGATTTTGCCAATCATTTTCTCACTGACTCTGCAAAGCTTCTACCATTGGCAGCTTTGAATACATAAACCAAAGATGTCCACTGTCTTTTAAGGACAGCACTGCAATATTATAAGGCAATGCATTATTCACTTATGGCTAAATGGTTTGTTTTTCTTCGTTCATGAATCTATTCTATTATTAAAATACCACACATTAAATACACATTAAGATCATACATCTTGGTCTTATCTATCTCACAGATAAACGATTTTACTCAACACCATTTTTCTATGTAAATTTTATAAAGTTTTGATGTTACTCCATCAGCAATTTCCAGGAACATTAGAGACTAGTTAAATTTTATAAAATAATTAATGAAAACCAAAGTTTGCCTGGTTAAAAAAAAACTAAGGCAAAATTTTAGACTTTACTTATAATTTTAAAATGATTTTTAGCATTTTAATAGCACTTTTTACTCAACTTGTGCTTTCTAGCTTGTTGTTGTTTTCCTAAAAGGTATCTGCACATAAGCATGAATATGGTAGGCCAGGAAGGACTTGTGTGTGTGTGTGTGCGTGCACGCACACGCACGCATGTGTATAGCTAAAACTGCAGAGCGCTTCCACATGCACTGTTCTGTGCACCTGGCTTATGTGTTTACATATTTATTCCTCCAACAATCTTATAATAGGGACTATTACTCTCTATATTTTACAAAATTGACAGAGAGATTAACTTGCTCAAGGCCACCCAACAAAGCCTGGATGCAGATCCAGAAAGTTTGCCTCTGTAGTCCATTCATGAATCTTAAAAATACATTACTCAGGGGAGAAAAGTAGCAAAAAACACAGAATATGATATCATTTTTTAGAAGTCTAAAATCTAAATGACATGATACATGGTTTCAGGATGCAGATATATGTGGTTACACTATAAAGAAATCAAGGGAATTATTATTGAATAAATTGGGGCACCTAGGGCAACTGGATGAGGAAAGAAGGGAAGGGACTTGAGAAGGGCCTACAGAGAACTTCACTGGTGTGGGAGCCATTCTATTTCTTAGGTTGGGTAGCAGGCTCACACGTGATCATTTTATTACTGTGGCCCATAACTTACATATAGGTCACAACTTACCTTGTATGTGTCAAACATTTTATTGTAAAAATTAAAGAAAATATTAATCAATAAGCTATTCAGACTCTCTGACTTATTCTGGATTTGTGATACATGTGAGTTGGATAAATCACTCTTCTGTTTCCAGAGTCAAGCAAATTTGGTCAGGGATGGCAAAGGCTTGGCATGAGTATCATCACTCGCTCCCATGGTGGACAGTGGTCGTCAGCATGGCCTGCTTCCTCCTGTGTCTGACCACTGTTTTAGGATCTTTTCCACACTGGACTCGGAGAATTCATGACTGATTATGTACAGGTGGTTGGGGCTGCCACATCAATTTGGCTGGAGGTAGCACCCCATCATCATTGTGCTAAAGGATTCCTAGAATTCTTGCAACTGGGAAGCTCTGGGATTCCCAACTGGTCACACTGGTGCCTCTTTTTCAAAGATGCAGTTACCTGTTAAGTTCGAAGCATCGGTGGGACTCAGTTGTAACCAATGGCGGGCATCGGAGTCAGTCACACCATCTGTGGGAGTGTTCAGTTCTGGGTCTTCCTCACAGGTTGGCCATGGGCTCATGGACAGCTCTGCCTCATTGTTATAGCCTAGAGCTGTGTCACTGCTGATACCTTCACCTGGCACAATGGAAGAACCGAAGTCTGAGATAATAAATAGCTGCAAATCAGAATGTTCCCAATCACCAACATGCAAGTAACTAAACAGCTGATACAGCAGGAATCGTTCAGGGGATGGGGGCTCAAAAGCTGACATTGTGGGGATCTTGGTCACAAACAAAGCTCCTAGGTGCAGGGCATTAATGGTCATTATGAGCTCCCCTACGTATTACCAAGTGACAATCTTTTCAAGGGAGTCTTCAATTCAGTTATCCCATATCCCCAAAAGATTACATCAAGTCGTTCAGCTTTCTACTGCAACCTACTCAACTACGAAAGGGCACAGGTGGAAGAAGATGATGGGAATTCCTTTCACCACAAATGCAAGTTTATTCTACCAGCTACAAGAGCCTAAGGATGCTTTTTACCTTGAGTTCAATGTTTAGACCTAAACCCAGTGTGAATCACCCAGGCTCACTGGGGGATGAGGTGTCCAACTGCAAAAGATTTTCTCCAAAAGAAATTCTCCCCTTTAAACACTAAAAAGTTCTAATTTGTCATAATACAATGATGCTTTCAAAGGCTATTAAGCCTTATAGAGTTATTTAGTCTGACACAAAACAGACCTAGACAGTCTGCTCCTCCAAGTCTTCTGTCTACTTCCTAACAGTTTTATGTGTCTACCCTTCCTGTCTGCTCTTTGCATTCACTGTTGACAGTCCCTCGGCCTTGCTGCTTCTAATCTGCTGTCCTCTCTTCACGTGCCAAGAGCTGCAAGTTGTCCCAGCCACCAGATAAACTGAAAGTTGCCCCAGTAACCAACGTGTCAGGTCCCTACCTTCATCTGCCACAGAACTCCAGCCAACAGGGTCTGAAGGTAGAGCCTAAGAGGAGCTCCTCTGCCTCTACCAAAAGCACCCTAGATCTGCAGGAGTTGTTTACTACGCTTCTGAGAAGGGGGCAGCCAGGCAGCTGACTTCAGGGAAGCAGATTATTAGGGCCATAGTCTACATACAGTATATAATATGTCTAAGGATTTGAATCAAATTTCATTTTTTAAATACTTATACCATTGACCTCAATGTACTTCTGAAGCATTTTGCTCCTAGCCTGTGGGAACTTTCTGGGGAAGATCACTTTTCCTTCTGGGTCTGTTTGGTCACCCAGCCATTGGCCTTGCTTGTGCCTCTCAGCTGGAGAAAGGCCCAGGGTGGAATGACAGGCCTCTATGGCACACATAATGGACTGGATCTGTTTTACTGCACATGTGTACCGTCCATCAATCCTGGGATTCCAGGAATAAAAATGTCCCATTTCACAACCATGTCTCCTCAAAGGATAAGATATCGTACAAGTCAGAAAGTAGAAGAAAACAAAATAGATGACTCTGAAGTTGGATGAACAGAGACTGCATTTCCTGGAACTTACTCTTCTGTGTTTCCTTACATTTTCCTTGCGTCTGCTGCAAATCATCTTTTAAATCCAATTCAGCAGGGCTGCTGCTTCTTCGAACTAAGATCTTCAGACAAAAAGAAATAATACATTTGTGACAGGAAAGTTCTAATTTTTATAAGACTGTTAAGTTTCTAGTTCGCATTTCTAAAGAAAAAGAAACAATAATAATAGCAACAAAAAACTGAATGATGTTTTCCATTTGAAGGATATGTGTTCACAAATTACTATAATTGAATTACAAATTACTCAAGATCTGAAATTTTTGGCTTCTCCTTTGTCAAGTGACATCCAATTAAACTGATCTACTGAGAAGGGACGCCAGTTTCTATGGAAATAATTTATTTTAAAGTTTTATTTGTACCTCTGCTTGAGCACACATACATAGTGAAACCAATTCTGCAGAAGGCCTGAGCTGCCCAGGAATGGTGAGGATGCTGGCAGGGAAGGTGTAAACTCTACCCAGACATCTAAAGGTCGCTCAGTGGCTCCTTGTTAAATATGCAACAGACTTTTCTGAGCACCACTCCACACTAAACCTTGTGCTAAATAGAGAGGACTAAAACATTTGGAGGCAATCTGTATGCTCTGAAATTTATAACTTGCTTGGAGAGACAAAACATACACATTACACAAAATGATTACAGGGTACATAAGCAAAATATGCAAGTAAACTCTCTCTAAAAGGTATGCAGAATAAAGTGTTACCTTAATTGGCTCACAGTTACAGGAGAGCTGTTCAAGAAGGCAACAGACATGAAGTGGTAGAGAGAAGGCAGGAGGGGATTCAAGGCAGGAAGCACTGAGTAGTAATCAGCAAGTTCTATGTGCAGGAAAAGAAGCTGATTATATAGCAGGCCATGCAAGGCAGTCAGGTGAAGAAGGAAAATGTTAAGAAGAAAATGCAGACCACCTTCTAAAAGAGGTAGCTGCCAACTGGCCTTCAACATCAGGCTTACAAATTTCAACCCAATATTGACAAAACGAGCAACTGTATGTTCCAGACAATAGTTTACTGTGATTAAAAATATAACTAGAAAGATAAGTCTAGTACTTATTTGTGGGATAGATTAAAATTAAGAAGAAAATTGCTATGGAATTGTTATAGTGATTAAGGAATGAGAGGATAAGGCTTTTGACAGTGGAAAAGGAGAAGAAAAGACAAATAAGAAAATGCTGTAGAATGACAGACAAGAGCTTATATGAGAGCTGTATATGAGAGTGGAGGAAAATTAAATCACAAAAGGATATGAATCTAGGGGACTATGAGAACAATGGTAATGAAGGAAGGAAGGAAGGATAGGAAGAAGGAAAGAAGGAAGCATAAGAACAAAGGAACTTGAGAAGATTTCTGATATTTTAATTTTCATCTTTGGGCTAAATATCCAAAGCAAATGTATTGTAAGTGGGCACCATAACTCCAGGACTAATGAGATAGAGGAGAAAGTAAGGAATGAAGATGTAGTATTTAAGGTCCTCCATGGCAAAGTGCATAAAAAACCTGGGGTCCAATGAGCAAACGAAAGGGAAGACTACTAAACAAGCAAACAAATGAAAAGGAGGAGCTGAGATGTATAATTAAAAGACAGAATAATTATGAAGCTAAAACACAGAAGTAGGTCATGGATTAATTATTCAGAAGACTAACACCACATGAAAAAATATTACCCAGCCTTAAAGAAGGATGATATATACCTAACGTGATAATAGAAATATACCCAGGATCTTTCCTTAACTAAAAAGCAGAATGCGGGCACTTCTGCTTCTGACTACATGAGAGATGCAATTTCCTCCAGCTACAGAACTAGATTTTACATCAAAATTTTAGGCTCACAGGAAGTAGAATAAACCTCCTCCCAGTGATCCACAATTCCCCCCCCCACCCCCCAAAGTGAGCAGAAACCAGAGCAGTGAAAAGGGGCTGCCATAAGGGTAAATCTAGTATTACCACTGCCAGTGGCAAAAGGACCAAGAGTCCAGGATTAAAGAAGCACTCCTTGGTTCCTGGAAGAAACAAATGCACACGTTCTGGGGAAACTCCATCACTTCAGACATCCAGGTTTTCTGTAGATTAAGACCCATCAGCTAGGAACTCAAAATCAAAGATCACCCAACACCCAAGGAAATAAATCATCATGTACAAGAGTCTCAGAAACAGTAAATATCAGACTTAGACCCCATCCCCACCCCTAAGGATTTCAGATAATCAGAAAAAGAATTTAGAATTGTAATTTGTGGCTATTTTAAAGGAATAAAAGATGGGAATCACAAAAGTGAGCAACAAGAGATTATTAGAAATTACAAGAAATGCTTGAAAAGAATTAACCAGAAGCAAAAGTCATAATTGTTGAACTAAAAAACTCAGTGGAAGTATTAAATAGCCAACTCCATATTCAGTAAAGAGAGAACTGTCAAAGTGAATGAAAGACAGATCTGATGAATTACCCAGAATGTAGAAGACAGCCAAGAAGAGTGGAAAATATGAAAGGAGATAAGAACATGGAAGATAAAAATGAGAAAGTCTAAATGTATTTCTCCTAAAAATTCCAGAAAAAAAAGAGCTGAAAGAACAAAAAAGAGGCAATATTTGAAGAAATTATTATCAAGAATTTTCCAAAAACAATGGAAGAGCAAGCATTCACAGATGCATGGCATATAGCATATACAGAAAGGACAAATGTATAAACCAAAAGAAAATGCACCTAAATATAATGCAGGAAGACCGAAGGACAAGGACAAAAAACAGCAAAAACAACAACTAGACAGAATGGACAGAAGAACTCTCAATAGCAACAATGAAAGACAAAAGATAGTAGAAAATTAGCTTTCAATAGAAAGTGGGAGGAAGGGAGAAAGAAATAGGGGAACTATAGTAATTAAGATATTATACTACTGTCTGGAGAGACAAAGTAACTGATGAGTCAAGATAAGTATATATGAGAGAAAGGTTCATTTCAGATCAATGAAGGCAAAATGAATTCAATAAATGGGACCCAGGACAAGTGGTGATCCATGTGGGAAAAAATAAAATAAAATTAGATCCTACCTCACTCCATAAACAGAATCAATTCCAGATGGATGAAAGACCTAAATGTGTAGAGCAAAACTGAAACACTTATATTCTTATGCTTGTAGAGTTGGCATTTTAAGATTTTCATAAAACCTAACCATAAAAATGATTAACAAAAATACCCAAATTAAGAACTTCTGTTCATCAAAAGACACGCTTGAGAGAGTGAAAATATAAGCCACGTGCTGGAAAAAGATATTTGCCAGATATATAACCAAAATAGGATCAGTCTTCAGACTGTATAAAGAATTAGTACAAATAAAAGAGAAAAAGACAAATAAAAAATTAATAGGAAAATGGCAAATACATCACATGAAACACACATGGTCAATCAACATGTGGAAAGATTTTAAACTTTATTAGTCTGAGAAATGCAAAATAAAATGAGATCCCATTTTCACCCATCTGACTCATCAAAATTTTTAAATCTGACAATAGCAAGTATTGATGTGGATGAATGGGAACTCTTAACACATTGCTGACAGAAATATAAGTGGTGTAATCACTTCGAAAAACACACATTCTCTCGTTAAGAACATTCTTCTACTTTGGGACGCCTGGGTGGCTCAGTCGGTTAAGCGTCTGCCTTCGGCTCAGGTCATGATCCCAGGGTCCTGGGATCGAGTCCCACATCGGGCTCCCTGCTCCGCGGGGAGCCTGCTTCTCCCTCTGCCTCTGCCTCTCTCTCTCTCTGTCTCTCATGAATAAATAAATAAAATCTTTAAAAAAAAAAAAAAAGAACATTCTTCTACTTTATGTCTCATTAATTCCACTCCTAGTCACCGTAAAGAAAATCTTAAACATGTAGATCTTGAAACATATACAAGAATGTACATAACTGCATTTTTCATTAAAAAAAAAGTTGCAACAACCTAAATGTCCATCAACAAGAGTATGGAAAAATAAATTGTGGCTTATTCACAGTGGATTGTCATACAGCAGAGAAAAGAGGCTATATGCCACAATGTTGATAAATCTTAAAAATACATAACTGAGTAAACAAAGCAATAATATCCTTTAATAAAGTTTAAAAATAAGGAAAACTAAAGGATATAGTGTTTGGAAATACATCATATAGAGCAAAACTACAGAGCAAAGCAAGGACATGATAAACACAAAGCCAACATATTGCTATTCTCTAAGGGGACAAGGAAAGAACCTATAGGTCAAAGCAACGGCACCGGAAAAATTCTAGTTCTGAAACTGGGCAGTGGGTATGTAGGTGTTTATTTGGTTGTTGAAATATACATACACATATATACATAATATACATACATAAACTGGTATATGCCCTTTTAAAAAATAAAGACAGAAAAACTTAACACTGGTTATCTTCTAGGCAGGGAGGACTAGGAAGCGGCCTTCTCTGTTTATTTTGCACCTTTCTGTGATGTTTGAGTTTTCCATTAATATATACTACATGTTTTTTAAAAATGACTAAGCAGGAGTTACCTGCACACATGAGATATGGGTTACTTTTTAATGTTCTTCTTTATACTTTATATTTGGTCTAAAAAAAAAAACCAATAAATGCTATTTTACATTTTCTAAAAAAGAAATCATAACTGATCTTTGCAAAAACTCACTTATCTAGCAACTCACGTCAGGTGGAGCATACCACCTAAAGCAGTTATCAGGAACAGGGAATCTGAGTATGTTTGACAGGCAAGGATACCTGCTTAAAAATATTGAGTGCTACGTACAGACCAGAAGGTAAATTCCATTTTCATGCTAATTTTTTTCTATTTTTGTGATGTGACTATAATTTTACACAGAAAGCAAGCCTTTAAGAGATCTCAATAACCAATCACCAATCGCCAATAATCCATCTAAAGGGAGAAATGTTTTAAAAGAAAGTATCGCTGCTACTAATAAATTTACTTTGCCAATAATTTATATGCTTATTTTTAATAACAAACTGATACAGTTCAAAAATATCTTACTGTTATTCCTTCATGTTCTTTCTTCACATGTCCTTTGTTTTCTTGAACAGGCTTAGACTCTGAAGAACTCAAAGTCTGTACATTTTCTACCTTTTGACCTAGAGATTTGGGGGAAAAATTTACAAAATAAAATTTCAGATGATAAAATTAGAACAGGATTTTTATATATAAGTAATTAATCAAATTTAGATATTCTAGGATATGTAAAAACAGGAGTTATGGATCTGGCAAACTGGTAGCCTATGGGTCAAGTCTACTCTATAGAATCTTTGACCCACAGAGAGCTTTTAAGAGAGTGGATTGAATGCTATTCACTGTAGCCAACAGGTCCACTTAGCACATTAAGTTGGCACAAGGGAGGGCAACAAGAGCTCTCCTGGGGGCCTTCAGAAAGGGATCTCAGAGGAAAGTTACCTGAGTTGGGCGGGTGAACTGACAGGAAAATAGAGCGGTACAGTGGCTCAGTATTACTCAAGAATAAAGATTGGGGAGAGAAAGCAAAAATAACCAGTATCAGTAATAAAAAAGGGAATATCACCACACAGCCTGTAAAATTTCAAATGATCATAAGAGGCCAATAAATTTGAAAAAAAAATACATCAATGGAACAAACTCCTAGAAAAAAAATCTTAATCTAAATCAAAATAGGAAAAGGGAAATCTTAATAGCCTTAAAATGATTTATAAATTTGAATGGTATTTTAAAATCTTCCTAGAAGAAAACTTCAGGCAACTGGTGGATTCTATCAAATATTTCAGGGGGGAAAACAATCACAACAGTTTTACACAAAACCTTTCGGAGAATAGAAAATCTTTCAGATAATACATCTCTCGAGTTATTTCTTAATTGTGTTTTCTTATTTCAAGAAGATTTCTAAGAGGGAACACTTACCTAGTCTTTTGATGAGGCTATGAGATAACTTGTTGATAAAGAAGCTGGTTTATTTCTTACTTAACCGATGAAACTAGAATTAAATGATAAGCACGCTCACTGGCACCAGACACAACTAAAACATGCGCTTTCCCTGAAAAACATGTCGTTCACTGTTTTCAGGTCTAGCCATCTGCCTCTTTGCTTCCACGTCCTGTTTTGCTGAAAGGTGTCGGAGACACTGTGTAGATGGATGTTATCACAAATTATTGTCTTCAACCTCAGCAGAGGCCACAAGCTGCTAATAAACTTTCTCACAAGTTTGGCCAGTTGTCCGTGCTCACCATCAACTTTTATGGCTCTCCTCACACAGCCCTTTCCCACATGCCCCTCCCCTGCCTCCCCTAACTTTGCTGCTCTCCCTGACCCTGTGGTGTAGCATTCTCTGCTTCCCACCTACTGCAGCCCCTCCAGACTTCTCTCCAGTCCTCAAACAGGCTGCTCTTAAAAGAGCTGCACCTAACTATATATAATTTACATAAATGTAGTAAAATAAACAGTGAAAATATTTCATTGCCAGAAGTCACATCCTTGCAATCAACTTAGAAAGAAGGTTCCCTTTAGGGTGAGAATAAATGCAGAACGCAATCTGGTGTGCAGCTCCTTCCCACCAGGATCTGCAGTCCTGTTAGGAAGTGCAGCTACTCCGTACCCTGTGGAGAGTCTGAGCACGGCGGCTCCATGACGTCAGGCGTGCTGCTACTCCGCATGATGTGCGGCTGCTCTGCCACCAGGCAGCCAGATTCGGCGGCAGGTGCATTTTCTGACTGCTGACATTCTTCCACTTCTGTGGGCATGAACACAAAACATGCGGAGATGTATTTCAATATTTTTAAAAATAATTTCACCACTTGAACCAACCGATTCTAAAACTGTAGTTTTAGATACTTCCCCCCCAAAATTACACAGTAAGATAATCTGCATTTACATCGTAAAGTTTTCTACACTTGTTAACAGTAATATTCCACTCCAAGAATACATTTTAAGTTCTGCAAAGCATTTTGTTTTTCCAAGTCAAGGAAAAAAAAGAGAAAAAGCTGCAGAAATGGTTGAGAACTATAAAAGTCACTTGGAATTCTAGGGACAGGCATGCCAAGGAATGAGAGAATGAAGCGATACACGGAACAGGAATTTACATTTGAGGAGAGCAGCAAGTCACACACACACCCCTCTCTAGGAAATGGGAATTTCAACTCTATTATTCCTTTTAACAGATAAATGCACAACTGTCCAAAATAAAATACTGTAATTATTTAATAGCTTATAACACCAAATGCGAAGCTGAATTAATCACTAAAGTACAAAAATGACCCACTGGTATTTTTAGAGAATCAATACATAAATGCCATAAAGTAGAAAACCACAGATGAGTACTGACCACTGGACAATATCAGCTAGCATTATTACAAAATATATTCTCCTAGAGGATGAGTTCTCTATTCTCTATGTGGCTCCAGAGAGGTCCCTCTAAAATTAAGATCTGCCTGCAATACTTCTCTCCTGCCATGGTCCTCCATCACTGTACAGTCAAGCCCGTGCTCCTCACAGGGAATACAGGGCTACCCCTGACCTCACCCCACAGATGTGACCCCCCCCACAGGAGCTCTCACTCACTTTAGTCTCCAGCAATCCTAGCCCACCTGCACCAGCTGCTCTCTCCCTCCGGCTGCTCACTCCTCCATGCTAACCTCAGACCTGTTCCTGCCTGCCTCCCTGCCTCCTGTGGGGACGCTCCTCCTACAGGACTTGCCATGTGGTCCTGCATAGGAACCCCACCAATGCAGCCCTCAGCAGACTCCACACTCATGCAGAGAGTCATAAAACTTTGTCGATATAGCTAGAACATATTTTCCAAAAATTTTAATTAGCTGAAGTCTCACTCCTTCTAAAAAGAGACAGATCAAAATTCAGCTTGTATCATCTTACCTGGCAGTGTTACCCACTTCCTCACCTGAAATGAGGCTCACTGCCCATGTGCCACCCTCAGTCTAACCTTTTACTCCCAAGACGAGCCAAAGCGCAGGCTCTCCCTAATCAAGAAGCTGTAACGTGGAAGATTCTAAATGTAATACACCGGACTTCAACAAAAGGTTGCTGCTTTATTTTTACTATCCAAATAAAAATTCCATTTTAAAGTACACTTACACAAGTTAAGAGACTTCAAAACTATGAAATTTGTGTAATGCTTCACTTATAATTCAGAGTACCGGGCCACAGTCTAAATTTAGACACTCATGGGAAGCTGAACTCAGGGCATGAGCAAACAAAGGCCAAGGTAGCAAGAACACACAGACCCATTAAAGCACGTCTTTTCCAGGCTGTCTTTGCCCTTCTCTTCTCTTGAATGGCCAAGAACTGTTCATTTTCCCGCAGGGAGACACAAGACATTTATACATGTCTGTGATCTCCCCACATGTCCCCCAGCACAGACTAGGCCCTTTTCACAGGTCTGCTTCTAGGCTCTTTGGCTTTAGGCAACAGAAGCCAGATGATGCCATGGGACCAGCCCCTTCAGGCTGTCTTTATTCATTGTTTATTCTAATTATGCAAGACACTGAAACCTTCTGGGTAGTGTTTATATTTGTTAATGAACCTACTTGTTAATCTAATATCAGTAGGGGGAGCCCAAGAGCTTCCTAATTCTCTAAAAAATAACTGGCAAGTGCCAATTTTTATGGACAGTGGGAAGAGAGGGTTTTATTCACTTAAAATGATGCCAAAAACTGGTAGATGTTGGTTTCTGGGCTAGGAGCAGAAACAAATAAGAGCAAGGCCAACACTGGCAGCATCTTTTTAAAGATAAAGAACATCGCCATCTGGTGGGATACAGGACAGCCACAGCACCATGGCTTCCAAATTCGAGTGTCCCCACCGGTCCTCAACACAACAGACGGGCAAAGAGCCTGCCATCACCAGCTGGTGTGCCTTCCCAACAGACTGGCCTAATGCAGCTTTAAGGCTTTGTTTTTGTAAAACTGTTGGTAGGGACTTCTCAGATGGAGCAAGTCCAAGCCCGCAGAAATCACCAGAAGTGGTAAGGATGGGCGCATCCATGATGAGGGTGGGAAGGAAGAGGAGAATCGCAATGGCAAACGTGGGTTAGGGCTGCAGTACCACTGGTGCCCTGAGCGACTCCTAGAGGCGACTGGTAAGTGATACCGTGCGGAAAAATAAATTCTTCTCTCACAATTAAAGCTCAATTTCCTGATTTGCAAATGTACATTTCTTGGCTTTTTCTCACACTTTCTGCTAAGTATATACTCAATATATGTCTTGCATAATGAGCAAATGAATACAAAAAACATTTTCTTGGTACTTTTTTCTTTTTTTTTTTTTAAACAGTTCTTGAGCTCCCTCTGCTGGCTTTTTATTTGTTAAGAAAGCTCCTTGTTAACGCTGCTCCCATTCCAGTGTCGGCTGGAGCAGCTGCTTTCTCCTAACAAATTAAGACCATTTTAACACTGATATACAAATATCAAGATATAGGATTATCTGATAATCAAAACAGAAATGAACAATCTAAGTTATATAAAAATTACAGTATACATTCTGGTAGATCTAACGAATTCCATTTTGAGTATCACACAATTTGTTTGAATCACTAGCTCAGGCTCACCAAATCATTCACTTTCTCTCAAGCATTGCTAACCCAATAACCCAAATTTTAAAAGTACTAACCTTCTAGCTTCTTGAGAGTGTAAGTTACACACAACACTACTACTAAATCATTGCTTTCTAACACCAGGAAAATGACCAAATTAGAATTACTTCATTTTTTTTCCCACTGAGAGAAAAATCCACATGATTAAATTAAGTGCACAAAGTCTTTAGAAACTTCTCTCTATTCCAGACGTCTGACTACTTTTCAAAGCAATTTCACTCACTCTTTAATCTAAGGCTTCCTTAATCAATCTTATTAAATGAAGTGAGACTCATTCTTCAATTACTAAAATTCTGGGTTCCACTTACCCCTCATACAGGGTTGCAAAGGCAAAATTAATAGTACAATTTCCTTTTAAAGCATGGTACATGATACTGACTTGACCCTATAAAAAACATAAGAGATGTAAGTCAACTCAACATCTTGAGGTTTCTTACGAGGTCCAACTGTGAGCTAGCCCAAACCCAGACAACAAGCACTTCCTGATACTCAGGTACTACCTGCAAGCCTGAGAACCAGAGGCAGAAGCACCTAAACGAGGTTTTCACTTAGGTACCACTGAGTCTCTTTTAGAAAGAGGGAAGATCACTGATCCTCTAATTACAAGTATTACAATGGCCCTAAAACAAAAATAAAATCTATCATCTGCATGGCCTATAAGCACTGATTGAATGATAAATGTGCCAACATAAAAGCAGTTAAAATTGCAAAACAGCTGGAAAGAACTGTTCCCACAAAGGAGAAAGAGGAAAATCACCAAAACTGCCAGTTCTACCTCCCACATGTTTATGTAGCTATTCATATAAATGGAATACAGGTGGTTATTGCTTTCCCAAAAGTCTGATGCCACCAAATAGAGTCCTAAAGGGACTAGAATAAATATAATAGTGGCTGAAGGTAAGTAATTCTCTATTGTTTATATTATTTAAAGCAATTTTGGCATGCTGTATAGTCATACAGACTAGGAACAAAACAAGATATGTTAACAAATGAAAACAAAATTAGCAATCATTTTTATAGTAAAGACCTTGTGGCCAGAAAGTCAACATTAATAGTATCTGCATACTAATGGATAGGTGGATATAAATCTACCTATATCTATACTTAGCAACAGGTGAGCAAGATATGCCAACACACTAGGATTTAAATTGGAACACAAATTTAATACACTAGTGTGCCAACCAGTGAGAATGTACAATCTAAGACAGGATTGATATGCACTGCTCTTGGCCTAGTCTCTTGAAAGGACAATCCCAAAGGAAAACGTCATCACCTTAACAGTAAGGAACAAACGGCATCAGACTAAGGCAGAGCTCGTTACGGCAGTTGTCAGATGAAGCACAGGGAACAGCAGAATGGTCTCAATGTCACTATACTGCTCAGTCCCTTTACCCTTTGTTCTATAAAACCAGAAATAAGGAAGGCAAAGGCAGGAAAATACTGACTCAGCATGTCCTGCTTCGTATCACTCCAAATCAAGGTCTCCCAAAGTCAGCACTATTGATACTTTGGGTCAGATAATTCTTCATGAGGGGGCTGTCCTGTGCAGCCGATGAGGCTGTTTAGCAGCACCCCACCAGGTGCCAGCGGCACTACCCCAGCTGTGCCATGTCTCTAGACACTGCCAAATGTTCCCTGGGGGGCAAAGTCAAGCCCAGTTGAGAACCACTGTTCTAAACCATATTTAACCTCTGTTGGAACTATGTACCTATCTATGGGAATCAAGAATCTGTGTAAACTAAAATGTAACAGCAAATGAGAAAAAAGTTTCCAAAATGAGATTACGAACAGAAAGAGGTTTCTTGTGAAAAAATATTTTGGACAAACTAGTAGAAACCTTTATGAAATGGAACAGTATGGGGGAAAAAAATGGACTGTGAAAAACAAAAACTTTCCACCATGAAAAGAACTCCTTTTGGGTGCGTATCAGCTATATATCAGCCAAATAGAAAGCAAACTACGTTTAAAAAAAAAAAAAGCCAACTACGTTAAATGCTTTATTAATCATTTCTAGGCAGTAGCACTTTTTTGAAAACCAAATTATCAAGTAGCTCATGAGTAATTTAACTGACTGGTGACCATCTTACCATTCTTACTGTGTTTCACCTTTGGTATTTACTAGAGAAAAGTATTTTCTAAGAAATGTACTCCTTAGTCTCAATAAAATGAACTTCTTCCCTCATAGTCTGCTAATTAAATAATATGGTATCTTACATACTCATCAGGGAAATTAAGATTTGATTCTGCTTTGCTATACCACCATATGGCATAATTTAGTGCTACAGAAAGTCACAAGCAGGCTATCTCTGATACTAAATAAATACTAATCAATAATACCATCTTTCTGAAAACATGAAAACATGTCCCTCTTTAGCATGAAGATTCAGTTCATTATAGAATCATTGAAAAGTAACTGGACATGGGCTTAATTATTCACTGTAGAGCAAAGGAGATCCGTTGTTGAGGGGTCTATGCCAAAAATCACCACTTTTGGTGCTATAATGTCTTAATTAATCCAGAAAAACACTGTGTGCAAACCACATGTGGCTAAACTCAATTTTAATTGGCTGGAGCACAAGAACAATGTTCCCCTTGTTTTGAAAATTGTACTTTCTAGCATCTTTTTTTACCCAGATCTTAATAATCAGTGTGAATCTCCATAAAATTATTATTTTGTATATGATTATGATTTATTAATCCCAAGGAGTTCTTGCCTATATGAATCTTCCCGTTTATCCATTTTGGGGAGGCACAGCAAGCATTTGGACACAAACATGCTCAAAACTTCTGTTCTGCAAGCATTGTACAGAAGGCACACTGAGGCAGTCATCACTGTTAAAAACTATGGGCCACAAAATCCTGTATTCTCTTAACTGGGAAAGCAAAGACCAGTGGTGTTAAAGAAATACATTTTTCTTGACTGTTTAATTGTTACTAAACATCTAACTACATAAAAACAATGATTAATATTCACCGAAAATAAGCGCAAAGTGCAACAACCAGGTACGCATGCGTGGTGGGGGGCTGGAGGGGTTTAACAAAGGAAGCAAGGCCCAGCAGCAAGCGGGAGAAGCCCGGGGACATGACGGACACAAGACACAGCATTACAGTACCTGACAGCCTGTGAGAGCAAGAGGAGTGAGAGAGACCAGGTAAGAGAGCGCTCACGGTGTGAAGGAGGAGCGGGACGCTTTTAGTGGCAGGCAAAGCCTCAGAAAGGTGGACACAGTTGCTGATAGACTGGCTTCGCTTGGCTTCCAGGAGAAAGAAAGTAACATTTATGTCAGAAGCACATCAGGATCTTTCACTTTTTTTTATGGCTATTTTTCTGGTCTTCCTTTCAATATTTAAAGGAGGTCATTTTATACTTTAAAAGAAGTCAGTACAAAGAGTATTTAACCATAGTCTCTAAATACAGCCAACCTTCAGTCATTCTCATGACATGGGAGAATAGACAATTCACAGATAATCTTATTTTAGAATGCTTTACATGTTTAGCTTTCCTTTTTTCCTGCTGTGTATCAGACCCACATTTGGGTTGTTTATTTGAGTGGACATTATAATCACTTTTCCCTTCCTAGAGGACACACATATGAAAAGACCGTGCGGGTGGGGGAGGGAAAAATCTAGCCTAAGATTAAAATTGCTTTACAAATAATAAATAATTCAAAAGTTGGTTTACTGAGAGCTGACTGTATTCAAAAGCAAATCATTTAGTAAATTAAATGACACATAAAAGTCAAGTTGAACACCGAAAGATTTGGTATTTGGAAAAAAAGGCAAAAATCTCCATGAAACCCATCCTTCCATAACACATTTCGTGCTTATTAAAATCCATAATCTCCTAGTATGAACTTTATGATGCTCTTAAGTTTTCTTTTTTTTAATAACATTTTATTTACTTGAGAGAGAGAATGAGAGAGAGAGAGAGAGCATGAGATGGGGGACGGTCAGGGAGAAGCAGACTCCCTGCTCGATCCGGGGACTCAGGATCATGACCTGAGCCGAAGGCAGTCGCTTAACCTACTGAGCCACCCAGGCGCCCCACTCTTAAGTTTTCAAAAGACTGCTAGTGAAATGACCATTTGAGAAAATGGATAAACACAGGAAGAGAATACACTTCATATATATGAAACTACCATCAGTAAGATCACTTTTATCCTTAAAACTAGGTTAAAGGTTTACTTGCTGTTCTATTACTTTTACGTGATTTTATTTCACATTAATGAAATAGAAATATAAATGAGAATGATAACATTTGCAAGAGTGAAACAAACTTTTCACTTCCTTGTGTCTCCCTGGGCCCCAACCTCTGGCTGTCAAATTCCCAGTTCTAACTCTCACATCTAAAGTGATTACAGTACACTTCACAAATGGGTAAGATAATATTTAAGGGAAAATGACTCCCATGCGAATGTCAAACTGACTTACTTCAAATTTCCTAAAAGATGTGTTCATCTCTCAAGGTCCTTTTATAAATGAAATGATTATGCATTTTCCTGAAACTGATCACTAGTTATTTTAGAAATAATAAAACTTAGAATAATTTTTTTGTGTGGAAATTGATTTGTTTTAATCACTCATTTTAGACATCTAAAATTTTAGCATCATTCACACTCAGGAACAAAGTTTTCCTTTATAATTCTTTAAGACTCTCTTGTTAGTTCCTTTTAAGTTGCAAAGTAGTTGATTCTATTAAATTGTCATTTCCCTACTCTGCAATTGATTATTTTATTATTTCCATCTTACCATCATCACTGACATTTTCTCAATCTAAGTAGTCTGTAAGGCAAACTATAATATAATAATCTTAAATTATTCTTGTATTGAGATTAGGGGAAAAAAAGTCACTTTCAAATGAGTCTTCCATAATAAGCACTTTAATGCTAAATAAAAGTGGCAAAAACTAACTTCCTGAGCTGCAGTTCTCTCATTAAAAGGTGGCCTCCACACAAATCAAAATCTACCATGAAATTATTCTAGGCCTTTTTTAAAAGATGGAAAGGAGAATTATTACACAATGTAAAAACAACAGAACTGAATAAAACCAGTTTATTTATATAGTGACTATTAGTCTATATAAATTAATTTTATAAAACAGCATGATATAATAAAATCTTCAGAGACTGTTGTTTTCACAGGCAACTAAAAAAGATAAATGTGTAAAATAAAATAGGAAATACATGGGGTGCTGGTGGAGCATGTGACTCTTGATCTCAGGGTTGTGGGTTTGAGCCCCACCTTGGGTGTGGAGATTACTAAGAAATAAAATCTTAAAAAAAAAAAAAAAAAGGAAATACATATGTGTGTACAAAATACATAAAGGTAAGAGACCCATCCAACTCAATAGCTCTTATCCCATTATCTTTTAAAGGTTATGGTTCCAAGTGTTTTTAATTTAATTAATCCTAAAAAGGCCAGGTTTATGACTTTAAAGTGACATAGTCTAAATACCTTTAACGTGATTTTGTAAAAGTTCTTATTGCTGCAATGCCACGGTTTTGACACCTGAGAACACTGATGAACAGAAGCTCACTGGCATAAATGCACCGAGGATTATCGAGAACAATATTGGTGCCACCATCGTATTACTGGTCTGAAACACCTGCTGAAAAACTAAAATACAATGTCTTCTATGGCTGTGTTTTAGCCTAGTAGGGGAATAAGGAGCATGCAATATACAATACTTTGCTGCTCATTAAAATGTGAAAGTAGAGTTTTACACAGTGTTTTGAATGATCATTTTTATTATCATTACAATTCTAGGGCCCTAAGGGAGTCTGGGCAGCTGAGGCATGATGCCACTTTGTCACAAACTTTTGCTCTGATCCAAAGATGGAAGAAAGGAATTTTTAGGAGTTGGAACAAGAATGGAAATCATTGAGTAAGCCTTCCCCAAAGTTGCCTGTTATTAGGAACTGAGTCTCTCCTCAGGGGAGAGATGAAGGAAAGCAGGAGAAGCAGAACAAGAGGTGAATGTAAATAAGGTGATAATTATCAACAAATGCTATGGCAAAGAGCATTAGACAATTAGGGTTAAGGTATAATATATTTTCATAAAGACTCCAACAGGATTCTAAGCCATCTGTACGAAGCCTTTACTAAGCACTGTAAGATACGCTGAGTGTAATGACTCTGGTTTATGACCAGAGGATATTGTGACTTTCTGCAGTTAACATGCTGAATATCGATTATGACAGCATGGTATTACTGATGTGAAAAACTACAGGAAACTCAGATAAATTTGTTTTAAATGTAGTTACAGCCTCAAAGTCACTGGGGGGAAGGGGCTTTACTTGCTCTTATTAAATACTGGATATAAGCTTACTTTTTAAAGATTTATCTTTTGGTTTTAAAGTGAAGTGTAGCAAACCAGTCCAAAAAACTGGGGGTTCTTGGTCAAGTTCTTGTTAGTTCTAACAGGCTAGAAGAACAACAGCTCCAGGCATGTAAAGCTCCCATTTCCTAAAAGAAGCAAAACACTTAAATATCCCCCTCCAGTCCTGCAAACTAAGTGCATTATTCTCTTTTTCTTTGTTGGAACAGTGCCACACTAAGATTAACGCTGCTCAACAATAGTAGTACAACTGTGTGATTACTGAGAATCTATTTTCTTCAGGGTTCAAACAAAATATCTATTTTCTCTCTTTTGCACAGATATCTCACTCAGCATTAACATCTCAAGGTCTTTTTCACAATGAAAGATTCAGAAATAAGTATCAAAAACAGATTTTAAGAGTAACCAGAACAGACAACTAAAAGATATGGAAACATCCCATTTAATAAAAGGCCATGTATTTGAGTTCTGAGTGGAATTTTAGAACTTTTAAAACATTTTATTCCTATAAATCCATTTTCAGATAGCAACTAGACCTTAGAGAAACATTTAAATAAACGTTTACCCGTTGCTTTCTGGCGAACGATATTTCTTGCTTTCTCAACTCCTGGTGCCCCAGATGTGGTGGCACTCCTAGATCGCATTGGCTCGGTCACATCTGGGTGGCTCCGCCAGCTGAGAGAAAAGGATCTCCCCACAGTGGTTCCTTTCTGAGAATCTAGAACACAGCCTGATAAAGGATAAGACAAGAAAAATAATATAAAGGCTGAATTCATTCTCATTCATTCCACAGCTTGTGTTGCTCAGCAAATTTCATAAATACAACTGTATATAATCAGCAACTTCTCTTGTTGCAAAATTAGGTACCACTTCTCTGCTTTCCTCTCATAGAGCTCTGGTTAAATATTTCAAACGAGTGGTCAAGGATCCAAAAGAGATAAAGGAGAAAAGAGAATGAGACAGAGATTTCTGCACAGGTAATGTGCTGGTGGCTGCCCCCTGTGGATCATTTTCACACCCAGGTTCCTGAGAGTGTACTTTGTTTCCACAAATCCAGTGCTTAGAAGGCAAGTATTTCCATAATGAATATTTAAATTCATTTTTAGAATAAAGCAATATATTAGATAAATCAGAAATATTTGCCATAGTCATTAATTAAATAAATTCATTCTTTATCATTCCATAGTGTTTTTCAAATTGTTTACCTTCCTATAAATAAATACAGCCACTCCCAGACTGCAGCGAAGATATTATAAGAATCAGTCACATTAATTACATGTCTGTATGGTTAAATAATCACCATAGTTGGTTCACACCTCCCCACATCCACATCCTCTGTGTTCCTCTCCCACAATGATCCTGGGCTTCATCACATGACTTACTTTGGTAGCAAAACCGAGCAAGCAGAGATATGAAATGCACTTGAAAATCTGGGCTTGCCCTGTTGCTGCTCCTGGAACCCTAAGTTCTCACAAAAAAAGCCTGGGCTGGCCTGCTGGGTGATGAAAGTTTTATGGCCAAGTCCCCCTACCACTGCCCCAGCTGACAGCTGGCCAACTCTAGAGCTGTCTAGCTGATTATTTGACAGCCTAGCTGACTGCAAACACAGGAGTGAATCCAGGAGAAGAACTGCCCAACTGTGTCCAAACCAAATTGCCAACTCATAAAATCATGATCTAAACAACTGGCTGTTACTGTAAGCCACTATGTTTTGGGGTGATCTGTCACACAGGAAAAGCTGATACAGTCTATAATAAGGCTATTGTTGAGGCTGTAGTCTACCCACAGCAAGCAATGTATACCTTATGAATCTTTGGAGGAGAAACTCTGCCCAGATTTTAGGACCAGGAAAAGCTATGTATCACCTAAGCTGCGGATTTTCCCCTTTTGTAATCTGTGATCCTCTGCTGTAACCCTGTGAAGATCAGAGTCAAATCTAAGCTTGCCCCCCTCCTCCCACCCCAGCAAGCATAGGAGGCTCTCCGGCATGCATTCTGGCATTTTAAAAACTCCTGCAACTCCACCCCCTTTAATTTTGCCCCAGTGTCCTTATGCATTTTATCTATTTTATTTTTATTTTTTTAATTGTTTTTAAAGATTTTATTTATTTACTTGAGAGAGAGAGAGAATGAGAGAGAGAACACAAGAGGTGGTAGGGTAAGAGGGAGAAGCAGATTCCCCGCCAAGCAGGGAGCCCTATGCAGGACTCAATCCCAGGACTCCAGGATCATGACCCGAGACAAAGGCAGACGCTTAACGAACTGAGCCACCCAGGCGCTCCTATCTATTGTATTATAGGTACTTCTGTGAACTGCCTCAAAATCTTTACATAATAAATTGGAGTACAAGTGAATTAATCCAAGGACTGTATCATAGCCTTAAAACAGTTAAGGAAGACAAATTGTTGTCCCCAATAGAAACCACCACTAATGTTTTCCACCTTGATCTGACTCTAGCTCTCAAAACAATTTTTACCCAGAAACACAAAAAAGGTCAAAATGACTATCTGAAACATTTAGGATTTTTCCACCTATCTTAAGTAGGCAGTAGAATACGTCTTTCTAGTGTGCTGCCTGGAGCTGGACTTGCCTAGCTTTGATTTCTGGCTTTCCCACTTCTTAGCTATGTACCTTGAATGAGTCCGTCAGCACCAACTCTCTGTACTTCAGTTTCTCTATGATACTGGGATGATAACTCAGACGTTAGAGAGTCAAGAGAGAGAATACATACAAGCATGAGCCATTATTATTATTGTTGCTACTACTGCTACTCCCCTTCATCTTCCTTCTTCATTCACAGCTCCTTCATAAATTCATCATCCTCATTAAGAGGACAGAGTGCTACAAAACACAGTTCAACACCACCATTAAAAAGACACCGCCTAGGGGCGACTAGGTGGCTCAGTTGTTAAACGTCTGCCTTCGGCTCAGGTCATGATCCTGGGGTCCTGGGATCGAGCCCTGCATCGGGATCCCTGCTTGGCGGGAAGCCTGCTTCTCCCTCTCCCACGCCCCCTGCTTGTGGTCCTCCTCTTGCTATCTCTCTGTCAAATAAATAAATCTTAAAAAAAAAAAAAAAAAAGACACCGCCTATATGGCTGGTTCCGTTTTTTATTAAATTCCACGCATATTAATTGCCTAAATGTATAGACACACACTCCTCCTCAATCTCAGATATCTGGTGTTACTCTGTAAGAGTGGAGGTACCTTTGCCTCGCTGCTTCTTTTCCTTTTGTTCACTTAATTTGTCCAGAGGTAGGTTTGTCATCTCAACTCCGTAAACCGTTTTCGCGAGCACTGCTGTCAAGGAGTCCATGATGTTGGCCCACTCATTTATGAGTTCTTCCCATTCCGTGAGGGAGGACAGCACGCCAAGGAAGTCATCCCAGAGCTCTCGGGAAATGTACACACAGAGGTTTGCTCGGATCCACGCCACCATCAGCGTCTAGAACCAACCAACAAGAGAATTGAATCACCCTCATTTGGAATAAGAATGATTTTTAACAAAATATTTTAAATTGCTATGAATAAAATGAACTTTAAAATAAAGAGCACTTGATCTTGTTTTTCTTTTAGTTTCTCAAAATTCATTTGATCAACTGTAACCAGGATCTGAGCTACAGAGAAATCAGTTATCACCATGAACAAAGCTACTGATTCAAAATCCCTCTAGTGTCTGTGGCTAGTGCTGGCTGTAACTGGGGAAAGACAAAGCTCTCAGTACAACTGTTCTATTTCTTGAGATAGCTCTCTCTCTCACTCTCTACAGTGGCTGCTTCTAGCCTCCTCTCCAGCTCTACCAACTCCTCTCTGCTTTTTAGTAGATGAACTCACTGCAGACTTCAGAGAAAACAGAACTCATTAAGCAAGAATGCCCTCAACCTTTACCCACAAGGCACAGGTGTTTGCCCAGCTTCTCCTCCATCTGCAGGCTGTTAAGTGAAGGGGGGTTCCCACTCTTCTATGCTTGTTCCCACCTCTGCTCTGAACCTCCTCCTTGGTCTTTCTGTTTCCAGTAACCCTGCCTCTCCTTCTTCAGTCTATCCTACTTCGCCAGCAATTCCCCATCAGTATTTAAACATGTTCCAAATCTACCTCATCTTAAAAACAAAAAAACAAACAAAAAAGTTCCCTTGAGCCCAGATTCCCCCCTCTAGCTAGAACTAATTTTAAAGCCAAATTTCTTGAAAGAATGTTCCACATTCACTGCATGTGCACCTCCTCATTTCCCAGTCAAGTGACTGCTCTGGCTTTCTCCCCTCCTGCGCCACCCCACCTCTGCTGGGGTTCTGGTCTCCATTCTCACAGCTCCAGTTAACACCTGTACACTGTTGACTTCTGAATCTCCATGTTCGGCCCAGACCTCTCTGGTTTCCTGAACTTTTCTATCTGCATACTAGAGAGCTCTACTTGCATGTTCTGCAGGCACCTGTTAATATAACATAAGAGTAAAAAGAATTCAATGCTTCCACTGAGATTCTTCCAGTTCCTCGACTTAGTGTCTCCTGCTCCTGGCCTTTGCATGTAGTCTTCCTTCCTCTCTTCCCTTCTTTTTTGCCTCTTTAACTCCCATTCCTCAGGGCACAATGTGGACATTACTTCCTCCAAGGTGTCCCTGACTGCCACTCCACCTAGCCTCCAGTAAGTACCTCCATACACACAGTTGTCTGCATTTTCCTAACAGAGTACTTTCCTTAAGAGTCTACTTACTTCTCTGTGTGCCTCCTCTAGCCTTATGGTCCACGGCACTATGAATGGTCACATGGGCAACACCACCAGACAATTAAGCACATATTTTGGATATTTCCTTACCTTGAAATGGCCTAGTTCCCTACCTCTGCCAAAATGTTCCACATCCTTTAAAATTCAAAACAAAATATATCTGCCTTGAAAGAAGTGCCAAGTCCTTCTCAGGTGAGCCCCAAAGGCTTTCCTAATCTTACTAGAGGGAATAGTTATATCCAAAGTCTGTGTAACTTCCCTGATCTTTTGTCAGAGCTAAATGTGCTCCTTAAGGTGCCAACCTGCAAATATTTCTGCCCATCCCAGATGCAAATAGACTCCCACAGTCGATGGAAGTTGTCCTATGCATGCGATAGGGGCGAACTGGCTTTTTAATTACAAGAGAAATTTTTCTTTAACACACACATAGGAAAACTTTGAGAAATAGAAAACAGTCTATAATCAGGCAGGTCTGTTCCAACCACTTGAAAAATCATATTTAAAATGACCCTTACACAATGTACCTGTTCTCTATGTTTCAATTCACATTTACCACACTTTTTAAAAGGGTAAAAATGTGAAAGTTGAGCTAAAATCATTAAATATATTGAAAACAAGGTTTTAAATATTCATACTGAAAATGATTCTAAGATGGATGAATGTAAAGGAACAATGCAAAAGAAAAAGCTAAAGTGATTTTATCATTTATTCTTACTAAGACCTTACTACATATATTCATTATGACTAAAATGCCATCTTCTGTTTATTCCATTTTACACTCCTGTTTTCAAAATGAGTTGGAGGGCATTACCATAAAGTGCATATACACAATAAAATTAATAAAGAGTAGATCAAAGAGAATCTCAGGAGAGTAAGAGGAGAAAGGAGAGACTGGTAATGCTACCAGCGCTCAGCCTCACGTCTGGTTACAGCACTAGCTTCAGGTTAAAAGCAGAATTTTCGTGTGGTAGAAGATGCCCTGTGCTGGGAATCTTGCATTGGCTTCATGTTAATGACTAATTATAAAACAAGGACAGAACACAGACTTCTTGCAGCTTATTAAATTCATCTTAGCAGGGGAGGAGCAAGATGGCGGAGGAGTAGGAGACCGAAATTTCGTCTGGTCACAGGAATTCAGCTAGATAGGGATCAAACCATTCTGAACACCTACAAACTCAACAGGAGATCGAAGAAAAGAATAGCAACAACTCTCTGAACAGAAAAGTGACCACTTTCTGGAAGGTAGGACGTGCAGAGAAGTGAATCCGAGGCGATATTCGGGAGCATAGACGGCGGGGAGGGGGCCTCCACTGGCCGCTTTTGGCAAGTGATAGAGCAGCAGAAAATAAAATCGGAAATTTTAGAAGTCGGCTCCACTGACGGATGTCGCTCCAGTGGCTAAGCAGGGGGTGGAACCCTCATGGGGACAGTGTGGTCTCAGGACCCGCAGGGTCACAGAAAGACCAGGGGTGACTCAATGTGGAGCGGGGAAGCCGGCTGCAGAGACAGAGCTGAGGCGCGGGCTCTCAGCTCGGGATTGCCATAAACCGTGATCTGCAGCACAGTAGGGCCACTGCTCTTCCAGCAGGGACCCAACAAGCAGCAGATCCTGGGAGACTCTCCTTCCTCCCCTGGGAGGAGCAGCATGGGAGCGCACCGCAGGGATCTGCTGGGTTTGCAGATTCCACACAGGGTCGGGGGCCAGAGATAGAAACGCTGGATCACAGGCCGGGTGAGCATGGAGTGCGGCAGGAGACCGGGGAGACGGGGTTGATTGACTGCTTTTCTCTGGGGGCGCACTGAGGAGTGGAGCCCCAAGCTCTCGGCTCCTCTGGGGTGGAGATTGGGAGGCCACCATTTTCACTCTCGGCCTCCAAAGCTGTATGGAAAGCTTGCAGGGAACAAAAGCTCCCGAGAGCAAACCCGAGCAGATTACTTAGCCCAGGAATTGCAGGGCAGTTCCGCCTCCGGCAAAGACATTTGGGAACCAGGGCAACAGGCCCCTCCCCCAGAAGATCAGCAAGAACAGAAAGCCAAGACCAAGTTTACCGATCAATGAGAACGGCAGAACTCCAGCGCTAGGGGAATACTGCACATAGAATTCATGGCTTTTTTCCCATGATTCTTTAGTCTTTCAAAGTTAATTTTTTTTTTTGAATTTTTCTTTTTCCCTTTTTCAACCAACATTTATCAATCCCTTTTTTTAAAAATCTTTTTTATTTTTCATTTTTAGAGTCATATTCTATCAATTCAGAGTAGTTAACCTTATTTTTGGTGTGTGTGTGTATATATATATATATATATATATATATATATATACACAAGTTGTTCTCTCCTTAAAATTGTAGGATACAGTTTCTTCTAACAGACCAAAATATACCCTAAATCTCTAGTATATAGCTTTGTTCTAGTCTCCTGCCTGATCTCATTTGCTCCTCCCTTTTTTTTTAAATTCTCTTCTTTCTTTTTCAAATGAACTTCTTATCTAATCAATTCCTTTTATAAAATCTTTTATAATTTTCATCTTTACAGTCATATTCCATCCCTTCATCATATTAACCTTTATTTTTGTACATATGTAAGTTTTTCTTTCTTTAAAATTTTGGGAGGTGCTTTCTTCTCACAGACCAAATTATGCCCCAAATCTAGTGTGTGGCACTGATCTATGCACCAGCCTGATCATATTTGATCATATTCTGGTTTTTTTTGTTTGTTTTAACCTTTTTCTTTTTCTTTTTTCTTTCTTTCCCTTTCTTTTCCCCCGGTTTCAGGTCTCTTCTGACTTGTTTAGTGTGTATTTTCTGGGGACGTTGTTACCCTGTTAGCATTTTGTTCTCTCATTCATCTATTTTCCTCTGGACAAAATGACAAGACTGAAAATATCACCTCAACAAAAAAAACAAGAGGCAGTACTGACTGCCAGGGACCTAATCAATACAGACATTTGTAAGAATTCGGAACTAGAGTTCAGAATGATGATTTTAAAGATAATAGCTGGGCTTGAAAAAGGCATGGAAGTTATTAGAGAAACCCTTTCTAGAGAAATAAAAGAACTAAAATCTAACCAAGTCGAAATCAAAAAGGCTATTAATGAGGTGCAATCAAAAATGGAGGCTCTAACTGCTAGAATAAATGAGGCAGAAGAGAGAATCAGTGAGATAGAAGACCAAATGATGGAAAATAAAGAAGGTGAGAAAAAGAGAGATAAACAACTACTGGATCACGAGGGCAGAATTCAAGAGATAAGTGATAACATAAGACAAAACAATATTAGAATAACTGGGATCCCAGAAGAAGAAGAAAGAGAGAGGGGGGCAGAAGGTATACTGGAGCAAATTATAGCAGAGAAATTCCCTAATTTGGGGAAGGAAACAGGCATCAAAATTCAGGAGGCACAAAGAACCCCCTCAAAATCAATAAAAATAGGTCAATACCCCGACATCTAATAGT
>NC_138378.1:39932071-39941327 GCF_054177405.1 Leptonychotes weddellii
TAGAATATTACGCAGCCATCAAAAAAAAAAAAACACCCCAAATCTTGCCCTTTGCAACAACATGGATGGAACTAGAGGGTATTATGCTAAGCGAAATAAGTCAATCACAGAAAGACATGTATCATATGATCTCACTGATATGAGGAATTCTTAATCTCAGGAAACAAACTGAGGGTTGCTGGAGTGGTGGGGGGTGGGAGGGATGGGGTGGCTGGGTGACAGACATTGGGAAGGGTATGTGCTATGGTGAGTGCTGTGAATTGTGCAAGACTGATGAATCACAGACCGATACCTCTGAAACAAATAGTACATTATATGTTTAAAAAAAAAAAAGAATATAGTAGGAAGGGAAAAATGAAGGGGGGGAAATCGGAGGAGGAGATGAACCATGAGAGACTATGGACTCTGAAAAACAAACTGAGGGTTCTAGAGGGGAGGGGGGTGGGGGGATGGGTTAGCCTGGTGATGGGTATTAAAGAGGGCACGTTCTGCATGGCGCACTGGGTGTTATACGCAAACAATGAATCATGGAACACTACATCAAAAACTAATGATGTAATGTATGGTGATTAACATAACATAATAAAATAAAATAAATAGATTACAACCTTTAAAAAAAGCTAAAAAAGAAAATTAACAATGAAATTTCTAGAAATTTAGAGTTTAATTTTACTCTCAAAATTCTCAATGATTAAAACTATTTTGCTGTAAAATCTGATTCATTTCTTGCATTTGCAGTGTTTTAATAAAAAAGACTTACCCTAAACAGTAACCCTGCCAAGCTCTGGGCAAACAAGTCTTTTATTTGTTTATCCTTTGGCTTCTGCATGACAGCTTCTGTTATCCTGAGTAGTATTTGCAACATCTGTTCCCTGGGCCACCCAAAATAAAAACTCACATTAATCACATTTCCAAAGCACTTTAATTTATAGGTATAAGAAATTCTCTTAAGAATTTAGCAACAATGATAATCATGTATTACTCAAAAGTATTAATAATCTGAATGCCAATTACACAATGAATACCATATTTTATCAAAATAAACCTTCTTACATTACAAAAGTTTAAAAATATGTGACCTACACACACATCAATAGGCAGGATAAAACAGGTATCATCCTAGCCTAATTTTATCCCCTTCTAACAGGGAGGCAAGACTGTTTCTCCAACTATACCAATCCCTTAAAAGTGCTCAGTGAATAGTTGTGCCCATTTGAACTTAATGCAGCATCCTTTAATTTTCCCATCCATTATTTTAC
This sequence comes from Leptonychotes weddellii, assembly GCF_054177405.1. Lineage (NCBI taxonomy): Eukaryota > Metazoa > Chordata > Mammalia > Carnivora > Phocidae > Leptonychotes > Leptonychotes weddellii. Next base: position 39,933,331 of record NC_138378.1, read on the forward strand.
TTAACCTGTGAGGTCTCCCCATCTATCTTTGTGGTAGGAAATAAAACAGACATTCTGGTCCTCATTCTGGGGAGATACACAGTCAGTATCATACTATGACTGAAATCCAGAGGAACTTGCAGGTAGGGGGGTTTGGAAAGGTCACCTTTGGTCACTTTGAGGCATGGAGTTTTGTGCCTGGAAGATGCTGGGTCTGCAAGAGGGCACTGAAGACACAAAATAACACCACTAATTATGTAAATAGCATTAAGTTCTTCAGAACAGCCAAAGGGCATTTTTCTTTCTCACAGCTAAGTTACAGTCTTCATATCAGTGTTTGCTTACTTTTCCTTTTCTTGAATTCCATGCAAACCAAGAACACGTATCTTTTGTATATAAGGGAGGTCTGTTTGTTTTGAGGGGAACCACACCTTTTAACTTCTCCTTCGAGGTCTTATCCACTAACTGTTCATTCATCTTTATAACTTTCTCCTTGGCCTACATGCTCATTAATGATAAGATCGGGAACTGGACAAAGTCATCCAGTCCAGGTCAGATGATGAGATCTCCAAATCACAGTTGCTTTATATTTTTCTTGTACTTCCACATATTGAGACAGTATTTTCTCTTAACAATAATATGGAATCTCATTAAGCTTCTCATGGTACAATGACCTCTAAAAATAGGGTTTCCTGCCCTATTTGTAGCTGACCCCATTTGATTTTCATCCCAGGGTTATCTGTTGGCAACATCTAGAACTTTGTTCTAGTTGTTTGCTTGTGCTGTACACTGTCTATGGGTTCTGGAAGCATGGAGTAAGAAGAGCTCTCAAGTCATGGGAGATTGGGTGTATGCATCTGGAACAGACAGCTTAGAGGAGGATGAGGGAAGAAATGGCACAGAGCAGGGGACAGCATGTCTCTCACCATATTCAGGGTACCCAGGCCCCTGTCACAGACCCCAGCATCACCACTGCCTGCTCACATTTATGTGATGCTTAAGACAACAAAAAATAATCCTTTCCACATGCATGGTTACATACCCATCTTATGAACATGATGAGAACAAAAAGCATAATAATTTTCACATAAAACCTCAAACAAGTAATATATGTTAAAAAAAAAGAAGATACCAGGAAGGGAAAAATGAAGGGGGGGAAATCGGAGGGGGAGACGAACCGTGAAAGACTATGGACTCTGAGAAACAAACTGAGGGTTCTAGAGAGGAGGGGGGTAGGGGGATGGGTTAGCCTGGTGATGGGTATTAAAGAGGGCACGTACTGAATGGAGAACTGGGTGTTACACGCAAACAATGAATCATGGAACACTACATCAAAAACTAATGATGTAATGTATGGTGATTAACATAACATAATAAAAAAAAAAAAAGGAAAAAAACCCAAACCTCAGTCATGGGAACTGCTATCAAAAAATGCAAACCTGGGAGCACCTGGGTGGCTCAGTGGGTTGAGCATCTGCCTCTTGGTTTCGGCTCAGGTCATGATCTCGGGGTCATGGGGTGGAGCCCTGCATCCGGCTCTGCACTCGGCAGGGAGTCTGCTTATGATTCTCTTTCTCTCCCTCTGCCCCTCCCCCCACTCACACATTCTCTCTCTCTCTCAAATAAATAAATAAACTTAAAAAAAAATGCAAACCTGACCAAAGCAATGACTGACAAAGACACAAGGTTAATTTAATTTCTGAACCTATGAAAGCTTGGCAAGCCATGAAATTCCCACACAGTCTTCTGGAAGAAAATGAGGTGTAAAGATCATCTCCAGTTTGGAAAAATCTTTCCTAACACTGTTGACTCCAGCTTGTTTCTTTGCATTTTGTGAAATACTGACTTTCGGTCCCTCCTCCTCACAAAAGAACTGCTCCAGAGTGTAAAACTTCCATGGGAACATGGGAAATTATGCGTGTGTGCTGTCCCTGCACTGAGGAACAGGTTTCCTACACTCTTTACTACTGACGTTGTCCCCATCTTCTCACACAGGTGGTACTGTTAACCATTCACACAACACTGCTGCTCACTATTTCAGGACTGCTTCTTAGCACTTCTCTGGCTACAGCCCTAGTGTAAGCTGCCATCAGCTACAGCCCCTGACTTTGTCTACTCCTCCCTCTCCCCTGCACTGTCTCTCCTCCAGAAGCAGTCAGAGAAATCTCTGGAAACATAAACTGGATTGTGTCACACTCTTGCGCACACACAGAGGAGTAGCCAATGTCCCTCCTGTGGCCGGCAAGGCCCCACTCAACCTGGCTCTGGTTGGTCCCTGTCACATCCCCTCCCACCCTCCCTCTCCTTCTGTCTGCTCCACTACACTGGCCTAGAACACACCATACTTGGTACCTGCGTTCCTCCCATGGGAAGCTCTATGCTCAGACCTCCCGCTGATCTCTCCCTCCCTGTCCTCAGGGTGCTGCTTACAAAGGTCTTCCTGGACACCTGTAGAAAAACATTCCCTCACCCTCCACTCTGTCCCCTTTCCCAGCTTTACTGTGCTTATACCACTGAAACTGCTACATTCCTTTTGTCTCTCAGTCTATGAGGATGGAAACCTCACAAGGGCAAAACTCTGTCTAGTTCACCTTATATCCTCACAGCAGGAGCTTAGTAGTTATATACTGGATGAAAGAAAGGAGAAAGGGAATTCAGGGATTGTCCAACACTAAAATGCACAGGAAATTCTGCTAGGGAAACAGGCCACACCTTTCTATGTGCTACTGACTATTTTTTGGTATTTTCGTCTATTTCTGTAACTTGCTTTTTCTTAATACTTTAACCTGGAAATTTCTGAATTATTAAAGAAAAGATTTGCTTAATTTTATCTTAGAATTTTCACCAAAAAAGATTACCAAAACGATCAAAATACTACTGATACAAAGGTAAACTGAATTCATAGTTTTCAAAGAAAAAACGCATCAAAAATACGATTGCTATACTATCGAGGAGATGTTTCTGTTGTGAGCATACCAGTATTTCTCATTACTTTCAATGTTACGTCTGACACAGCATTTAACTTTGTTTAAATCATATTGTTCATCACAGTAATATTTCCAGTCTGAGAAAGATGACCCTGGAATTTATGCCTTAAAATAATCATTTTGATTCCTGTGGTTTCTGTACCAGTGAACTTGCTACCTGACCGGATTCCTTTAGGCCCACCCTCCCTTCACCAGAGAAAGAAAAAGGCTGGACTCCACAGCCCCAGGGGCCCCTGAAAGCTCAGTCCGGTCTCATTTCCATGCTTTCCACCAGGTGCACACAGAGCTTTCCAAAGCCCCCTTAGTGCTGACACAAGGACATCCAGAAAAAGCATCCAGAACACAGGCTTTGTAACGCGGCCCCACCAAGGATTTCCATGAGGGAAGTGGCCACTGGAGCTGGTTTGCAGCGTCCTGCGCACTGAGCGCAGAGGCCAAAGCTCACTGACAGCAGGGCTGACCCAGCCAGGCCACTCCAGGGCAGCGCTGGGTGGGAAGAACATGCAAAGGACAGGCTAGAGAGGCATTTTACAACCAGAATTGAGGGACATGAAGAAAGAGGATTACAAAGGGGCTCTGAGGCCTCTGTTGCTGAGAACGTCTGAAAACACCTCCTAAGCTGGAGTGATGCATTCATTACGGGACAAGGGCATGGGAAAAACCTACAGCACTGTTTACTTTCAGGGATATTATAAACACACAGACACCAAACAAAAACAAAGGATAAAAACGAAAACATTTTGCATAAGCACATTTTCATGACGCCACTATATGTTTGACGGTATTATTTATTCAGTCATTCTGACAATTTGTCATTTAAAATAATTGTTTTTTCAAAGTGAATTTAAGGCTTCAAATTTGAAGCAATAAAAATCAGTTAACAGCATTTCAGAGCAATTAACAACCTCTCCTGGGCTTATGAAGAACGATATAAAACACCAGTTATGCTGCTTTTCCACAAAGCAGTCTGATGACAATTTAAAATGGAAAAATCTACTATTAAGTAATACGACTACTTTTAATTCAGTAATGTTTTTAAAGCCAATAATAAAAATAAACTATCAAAGAGCTGGATACTTCTTCATAATTCACAGAAACTGTTACAAAAGATTGATTATCATCTTATTGTTAACTTTGTAAAGCCATTAGGAAGTGGAGACTTTAACCTTTGAATTATTATGTTGAAAAACAGAAACATCTGTTTTACAGTATTAATTAATTTGAAATAAACTTACCATGTCTTTTTATTCATTGTAAGTTCCATTATCATGCGCCTAAAAATAATCAAAACAGCTTTACAGGCATCAATTTGTTCTTTCAAGAGCATGGGAACTTCAGGACATGGTTCCAGCAAAAAGACGTTTGCTGCATTTGTCAAAAATACCTTGAAATCAAGAAATTTTACATAGAAAATGTAATTAAACATAAAGATCTGAACAAATTTTTCTTAAAGATAATGATATTAATTTCCCTCTACCAAGGAATCACCTTTGAGTTGTCTCAATAAGGTTAAGTGGCACCAACACATACTCAAGATTTTTTTTAAATGCTTCTCTTAGAATCACCTGAGACACCTGAAAGACCTTTTCTAAAAAATTATTAATACATACTAATAGTGCAACTTTAGAAAATTTATGAATGAGAAAAGCTTTTGAAGACTTCTTTTTGACATTCCCTCAAAGGAAAAGGGGAAAACGGTAAGATAGGATCACTGTTTCTGGGTGAGAAATTTTGGGGTCGGGGAGGGGGAGAGGAAGAGGTGCAGCTGCCAGACAGTGGCTGGGAAAAACCATCTGATTATTGTTGAATCTCCCAGCACATGAACTTTGCTGACAGGAAGCACAGCCAGCATCACCCAACATGGGTGCAGATCTCTAGGAGCTGTAAGGAGTCAGGAAACAGACAAGGCCACATGGTCAACAGTACATAGCTTCCAGGTGCTTCCAGGTACACTTTTAATATGAGAACTATATTATGCAATAGGATATAAAACCTAAGTGAATTCTTGGGATAAAAACAGATTAAAAAAAACTTAGATGATCAGCTGACCACTCTACACTCTACCTCAGTCCTTTACAAGTTCACTATCCTTTACACTCAGGGGTGTTCAGTAGAAAATAGTGAGAAGCACAGATGCAGGCTATTATGTAGGACGTGACTGCTTAGGGGCACTACAGTAAAGTAACACTGTGTTTCTACTGACACAGAGGATACCAGTGACCCCTCAATTTAGGAGACTCTGAGTTGTCAGTCCGGTGATGAAGGTGGATGTGTACCATCTACTTAGATCCTATGCCTTCTTAAGTCTCCCTTGTGTTCAACAGTACAAATTCAAAGGATCTGGGAATAAACAGAGCTTTGCTGGCTCACCTGTGAATGAAATCCATTAACACAACATCTTAAAACAGATGCACAAACTGAAGAAATTAAAATAAACAAGCTCAAAAGTCAAGTGGGTGAACTAAAATATTGACAGCCTCTAAGATTATCTTGTGTAAGATTAAAAAGGTGTCATGGCCCAATTTTCTAGAAAGAATTACTAAATAAGCACTATAATAGTTGATAACAGATAACAGCAATTGTGAAGAATTTACTAGCCTTCAAGTGGGAAAAAGGAAAACAAAGAACTTTTTGACTAATCAACTATAGCAGTTTTAGTGTAATTTTAGTGGCCTTTTTTTTTTTTTTCCCACTATCCTGACTGAAATCAAGACCTGAGCTGAGAAAACAAGAGTCAGAGGCTTAACCAACTGAGCCACCCGGGTGCCGCTAGTGGCCATGTTTTTGGAAGACATACGGCATAGATGATCCACTGTTAAGACAGATCTTTAACTCAATGTATTTGGTTTCTTGATTTGAATTTGAAACTTTGCATATTCCCAAGTAAAAGTGAGGAGTCTTCATATATTATATACACCTTTTATTTTCTTTTTTAAAAAAGATCAAAATGCCAACTCCATGAATATTTCTTACTACCATGTCAGTATTGGTTAAAGTAAAAATAAATAAAGAAAATTAATATGTCCAAATTGTACCTGTCAACAGCAACTGCAGAAGAGTACTAACTTATTCAACCTGTACTTGGCCACTTTTTCCTAATGAACCAAGGAAAGGACCAAAGATACTGGATACAAAGAGAACAAAAACAGCTATTATAATCCAAACTAAACATTTTTGAACACTGTTTTGCTATAATCAAGTGGAAAATTTTTTTTCTTGGTTTGGCCAAGTAGATGTAACTTATCCTTTCAGAAAACAAATTAACAGTCTCCTGAATTTAGGAAGATACTGGCAGTGAAATGGCTGAGGATGGCATAAGGCAATCCACTTGGAGGACAAGGACTACCAAGAGACACAGGCAGGAACTCCTGCATGCACTTCTCTGGTGAAGACACAGATTTTACTAACAACTGGCACTGGAGTTCTTTGAAGCTACTCTAGTAAAATCATCTTGATTCTGTTTAAAGTTAATTTCAAATTATTTGCTGATTTTCACTGAAAAATGAAAAAACTCAATAGTTACAAAGTATTAAACTGCTAATGAACATGAAAGCGAAAAGGATACCATGACAAGGAATCCTATCAAGAAATGGATGACACAAGCAGTGTCATTAAAAACTGGGCAACAGGCAAACCATGCCCATGCTACCTCAGATCTCATGCCTGGCCTCTGTGTGGGAGGCCTACTGGCCATGGCTAGAAAGGTGGATACAGGGTGGAGGGTGGGGCGCCAGAGAGCAGGGGAAAGAGAGGTATTCTGTGTTTTCACTTATACTCCTAACAACCTTCCACCTAGATGCGAGCCAAGAGGTAATCAATCTCCCAATCCCCATTTTTGAGATAAAAACCTGAGGTCTGGGAAGATTAAGTGATCAGCCAAAGTTGTTCTTTCCACTGTTCCCAAATGGCATCGGTTCTATTTTATATATTCATACAGATAAATATTTAAAAATTAGAGCATTTATCATCATTCTTCAATTTTTAAGAAGAATATTCCTTATAAGATTATATAATCATCATGCTTGTCTTGCAAATTAGAGTCCAGGTGACTGACTAACTCCCCATATGTGTTCAAAAGATACTTTTTAAGATTTGGATCTCAGTCATTTCACATTCACTGCGTAATAATCCCTCTCAAAAACCTGCAACCAGCTCACAGGGTCTCCTTCGACTAGAAAAAAATCTTTACGAATTGAAGGTGAGCAGTCAGGAAGAAAACTCAGAATGAGAACTTAAGAGCTGTTTACTGACAGGTAGATAAAAGTATCACCATACTTTAATGAGGCTATCACAATAAACAAAATGTTCAAATTGACTCCAACTGGAGGTCTTTATGTCTCCGGCTGGCTGCGTACCTGCAGCATAGCCTGGACCCCGGCTTTCACGTTCTTATTTTCCTCTTCTGTCACACATCCTCTGCTCACTGCACTCGTGAAGGAGTATGTTCGTCCCCAACTGGAAGATCGCTTATGACGAGAACCTTCAGATGAGGTCTTTAGAAGATAAAAATCAATTAACGGAGGGGGAAGAATACATGTTTGCATATTTAATTCCTTACACTCACCAAAATTTTTGAGAATATAGGTTTTAGGAGGACAAGTGTTTTTTTCCATTTTGTTCACCACCTCCAGCACCTAAAATAGTGCCTAGCGTTTAGTATGTGCTGAAGAAATAAACAAAGGTCCAATGACTGAGTCTGTAACACAGACCTTTAAAATTGTGTGATAAATTCCATTTACTTATCTATTCATTTTGACCTCATGACCAGTTAAAATGATTTCACCAATATTAAAAAATCAAAATTATGGAATTAATACAGATATTTAAAAGTGATATGCCTTTGATTACAGTTTTAAATGTTTGTTGCTAATTGCTGCAACAAATACACACTTTTATTTTTTAAATTTTATTATGTTATTTTAGCCACCATACATCATTAGTTTTTTTTAAATTTTATTTTGTTATGTTAATCACCATACATTACATCATTAGTTTTTGATGTAGTGTTCCATGATTCATCGTTTGCATATA
>NC_138378.1:39941427-39968681 GCF_054177405.1 Leptonychotes weddellii
GCATAATATTCCATTATATATATAGACCACATCTTCTTTATCCATTCATCTGTCAATGGACATCTTGGCTCTTTTAGATTTATCCAGCCTCTAAGCTTTACCTAACCAGGACTAAAAGTTCCATTCCAACAGCTCTCACTCTGAGGAGAGCACCCAGCCCTGCAGTGAGGCTTCTTAATGGAGGAGATAGCACTCATTATTAGGTTAGACCTTTCAACTGCTCTGGAACAGGCCACTGCACAAGACAAGACTGCCAAAACATTCTATATTTAGTTTCTCAAATGCTATTTATTTAAACATGTAATACCAATAAGGCAGTGACATTTTTAGTCTCATACAGAAGACGTGTAAAAGGTGGTTTATAAAACAATTCTCACGCAACAGTGAATAACGAAACTGCCATGAACACACAGACCAAGCCTGAGGGTTGGTAGGGGACCAATGACCCTGAATAGAGCCCAGAAGCAGCCTCACTGTAGCAGATCCTCATGGAACTCAGCAACTTGAGAGCATCAGCTATGATAAAAGAGCCCCGCTGGTCTATGTCCCACTGACCGGCACCTTTGCCTGACCGGGTATACTTTGCTAAAATATGTGTACTCCCAACTGAAACAACAAGTGATAACATATTACCTCTTTGCTGTCAGTCTCTGAAAATCCTAATTTTTCAGCATCTTCTTGGGCAGCTTCTTTCTTATCTGGTTCTTCCATGAACACAGGTTTGTCCTGGAGGATCCACTTTCTGTACACTTGAACTACCTTCCTTGTTACAGCTATGTCACAGGAAGGCAACAAAAATGCCTAAAATAAGAAGAGAAGACTCCCTTTAACTCCACACCTGCTTAGATCACTGTAACACGCACATAACAGACATTTCCAATCACCATCACCAATTTCAGACTTTCCTCTGAAACATACAGGGCCACATATTTTTGTGCACACCAAACTTGCTGAGGAAAAAAGGCATTTTCAATTGGGCCAGAAAATGTCATGCAATTTAAAAATAACTTCTGCATTCTGAATAGTTTTTTCACAAAAATAGCCAACATGCACACCTACACAGATACTTTAATTGGCTATACAGACAATAATAGTTACACAACTGGGAACCTTTCCCAATGAATTAGAAATTGATTATAAGACAACAGACATACTACTGCAGCCAGCTGCAGCCAACTGCCACACCTCTGCCCAATCCATGTTCAGGGATGTTGTGTAGGTGACAGAGGGAGTATTTACACCACAGAAGTTGACAAATGCTAATAACTGGAGCCTTTCTTTCTTTTTTTTTTTTTTTTGTCTTTCTCTTCCTTCCTTATTTCCTCCCTCCCTTACACCTTCTCTTCCCTTTCTGAGAGCCAATATTCACCAGCATACCAGTGAGTAAAGATTGTACTCAGGTGTTCTGTACTCACTGGTATGCTGGTGAATGTTGGCTCTCAGAAAATACATTAAAGAGAGTCCCAGGCCAGTTGTAGCATTGTGCACATTTATGCGAACTTTTTTATTTTTTTTGAGATTTTTCAAATTTATTTTAGAGAGAGAGAGCGAGCATGTGCACAACAGGGGAAGGGGCAGAAGGTGAGGGAGAGGGCAAGCGGACTCCAGCACTGAGCACAGAGCCTGACGCGGGGCTCAATCCCATGATGCTGAGATCATACCTGAGCCAAAACCAAGAATCAGACTTTAGCCAATTGAGCTACACAGGCACCCCATGAATTTAACATTAAAGAATCTCTTTACACATATGCATGTAAGAATTCTGATTTAATGTAAGATTCCAAAAATATAAGCCAAAAGGTAAAGGAGAAATGTATTTGCCTTTTGAGTATCAGATCTAAGGAATATTTCTGTCTGAGGGGTAAACACAAAGGAAAGGAACTCAATACTACAGGAAATGCTTTCATTCCATAGATGAGGAATTAAGCTGAGGCTCAGAACACCTGAGATATTTTCCCAAGGTTACAAAGTAAGTTAGTGATGATTCTAGGTCTTGAGATCTCAAGATTCAGAGATTTAATACTGTCCTTAATGTTCATGCCACAGGATCCAATTACAGGCAGATTTCAGTGTAACAAGGGTTCATGCAATATATAAATTTCCATCGATGTTGCATCAAATTCCAGAATAGAGGAGTCTGTGTTATAACAAGACTGTAACATATCAATGTAACAAATATTCTGACTTGTATCTCAAGAAAGATCAACAAAGACAGAGTATGACAAAGTACAATGGTGTCCCACTCTAATTTTGTTCCAAATTCTATTACAAATATTTTCACACATACAAAAAAGTAGAAATACTTTAAAGTGATTATCTATATACTGCCGCCTAGATTCTACCATTAGCATTTGCTAGATTTGTTTACCACATATCTGTCAATCCACCCCTATTTATCCTTCTTTCAATCCATCTTATTTTTGATGCATTTCAAAGAAACCTGCAGACATCAGTACATTTCACCCCTAAATATTTCAACATGTGTATCACTGATTAGAGTTCAAAATTTTTTATGGTACTTTACATAAAATTTATAAATAATGAAATGCACAAATCTTAAGTGGACCATGTGATGAGGTTTGAAAAATGTAGACAATGAGGTAAATCGAGGTATATCATGTTATCCTCCCCCCAGGAAGCAAATAGAAATTTTCTCTGTAGGAAAATAAAATCATAGTAAAACCCAAATTATTTGTACAAACTGGTTAATATTATGTAGCATATTAATTAAAAATCAGAAATATGAGAAAAGAAGTCAATATTAACAAAACCATGATAAAAACCAGACAATACTTTAAACACACAGGAAATCAGGATAAAGAAAGTTTCAAAAAGAAATGTAAATGGAATTGAAAAATGAAATAACCAAAATTAAAAACTCAGTGTGTGTGGGTTGACAACAGAATGGACATGGCTGAAAACTGGATGAAAAATCCGAAGGAAACACCCAGAATGAAGCACGGCAAGATGAAAGGATGGCTAACTCAGAAGGGAAGGCAAGAGAGAGAACACAATGAAAAGCTGATCTTATGCATGGCTGCAGATGCACAAGGAAAGAAGATTAGCAAAAAGGGGCAGAAATGATACTTGAGGAGAGAATGGCTGAGAATTTTGCCAAAATTGGTAAAAGATGGCAATCCACAGATTCAAGAATCACAAACACAAGCAGGGTAAATACAGAGTATATTGCAGTAAAACTGCTGAAAACCAAGAACAATCAGAAAATCTTATAAGCTTCCAGAGGAAAAAAGAGACATTTCCTCCAAAGGAGCAACCACATGACCTCACATGACTTCTCAAAGAAACAATGGAACAAATATTCAATATGCAAAGAGAAAACAGCTGCCCATGTAGAATTCACTATCCAGAAAAATTGCACTTCAAAAACAAAAGCAAAATAGAGAAATTTTCAGATACAGAAATGAGAAAAACTTTTACCAGGACATCTAACCTAAGGGAAATACTAAAAGTTATTCTTTAGGCAGAAGGAAAATAATCCTGGATCAGAGATTCAGGAAGAGATAAAAATGCAATAAAAGGATAATTATTTGGATAAATCTAAATGAATAAAATGTAAATACGAATATATATGAATAAAAAGAATAAAACTGGGTAAAATAATAGTTACAAAAGAGATAATATATGTGTATATATATGAATAATATATATTCATAAGATGGAAGTCAAATACAGGTGGCCCTCAACTTACAGTGGTCCAACTTAGAAGTTTTCAACTTTATGATAGTGCAAAAGTAATGCATATTCAGTAGAAACTGTACTTTGAATTTTGATCTTTTCCTGGGCTAGGGATATGTAGTATGACACTCTCTGTGGTGCTGGGTGGTAGCAGGGGCTACAGCTCCCAGTCAACCCTGGGACCACAAGGATAAACAACTGATACAATTACAACCATTTTGTACCCATATAACCATTCTGTTTTTCACTTCCAGTATGGAATAATCTCAAATAATAAATTACATGAGATATTTAATACTTTAGTATAAGCTAGGCTTTGTGTTAGATGATTTTGCCCAACTTGTAGGCTAAAGTAAGTGTTCTGAGCATGTTCAGGGTAGCTGAGATTAAGCTATGACATTTGGTAGGTTAGGTGTATTAAATGCATTTTTGACTTATGGGGGTATTTCAACTTATGATGGGTTTATCAGGATGTAACTGCATTGTGAGTCGAGGCAAATCTGTACATAGCAGGGGCATATGAACTGAGAAGGAATAAATGGAACTGGAGTGTAGACCTACAGTGTAAAAGTTGAAATTCGTGCTAGATTTTAAGTTAGGGATGTTAACAATTAAAATATTACAAATGAGTATAAAAATACTAAGCTAGAGGAGAAAAATGGGATGCTAAAAACAACCAGCCTGAGAGAATTCAATACAATTAGAAAGCAGAAAGTAAGATAGTAAACTTAAACACAATTACAGTAGTTGTTATATCAACTGTAAAGGGAATAATGCTCCAATCAAAAGATAGAAATTGTAAGGTTTGATTTTAAAAACTATTAAAAAGACTATATGCCATATATAAGAGGACATCCAAAACATATGAATATGGAGAGATTGAAAGTAAAAAGTTAGAAAGAGATATACCATGCAAACAACTAGCCAAAAGAAAACTGGTAGAGCTATATTAAGAATAGGCAAGACTGGGGCGCCTGGGTGGCTCAGTCGGTTAAGCGGCTGCCTTCGGCTCAGGTCATGATCCCAGGGTCCTGGGATCGAGCCCCACATCGGGCTCCCTGCTCAGTGGGGAGCCTGCTTCTCCCTCTCCCTCTGCCTGCCTCTCTGCCTACTTGTTCTATCTCTCTGTCAAAAAAATAAATAAAACCTTTAAAAAAAAAAAAAGAATAGGCAAGACTGACTTTGAGGCCAAAAAAAAAAAAAAAAAAGCATTACTAGAGATAAAGAGGAAAAATTCTTACTGATGAAAGATTCAATTCAAAGGAACATACATTTGTGAATCTATACTAAAATTAATAATTTTGCCTCAAATATATACATACATATGTGTATGTATATATACACATATACATATATATAGCAAATACTGATAGACTTTGAAAAAAAAATAGACCAATCCACAGTCATAGTAGGATATTCTCAGTAACTTGTAGAACAGCAGATAAAAAATAATAAGGATAGAGGAGAGTGGAACTCATGCTTCCTACCTTCTCGCCATATTCTCCATATCTCAACCTCTCATATTTTTCATCTTTGTCTCTCTGAGGGACACTCAGGATAATTTCTTCAGATCTGTCCATCTGTTTAATTTGTTCTCAGTTGTACCTAACCTGCTATTAAACTCACCCACTGAGGTTTTCCTTTACTATTTCAATATTACATTTTTTTTCATTTCTAGAAGTTTTATTATCTTATTATTCAAATCTGCTTAGTCATTTGTTACAATTTCTTGTTTCCTGGAAACATTTCCAAGCTTGTCTTTTATTACTTTAAACATGTTGAAGGTATTCACACTGAAAATTCTAGAAAAGTTTTGACTTACAAATTCCTAATTGGAAGAAAGGGTGACCTGAAATGATTATACCCAGCTAAACTGCTGTTCATGTGGAAAGGCAAAAGGAAAACATTCCTCATCACAAAAGAACTCAGGGACTAGAGCCTCAAGACACCTTCTTGAAAACACCCACTTGATGATAAAACGAGGCCATCCAAGAAGTCAATCAAAGCAAGCATGTTAGGACTGAGGACACCAGGAGGAAAGAGTCTATCTAAATTTAGAACCCAAACTAAACAATTCTGCACATTAGGATTCCAAAACTGACCACAAATAATGGTAAATTTAGGCTATCAATTTATAATATAATGAAATAAGTGGATGGGGAGAGGAGGCTGAAGAAAATACAAGGCTGATAACTTCTTCAGCTAGTGCTATCTAAAATTACACCATGGGGATAAAAGTGATTCCACCACCTTAATGTGATTATAATCTTCTCATTATAGATAAATATTTTAGTAGTTAATATTTCTTGTGGTAAAGAAATGTTTATTTGAATTTCTAACAATTCTGTTTCTCTTTATTTTCTTTTCTTCTGTTAAATTCAAATAAAATGAAATTCAGAGCTCTTCATTAAAAATACATGAAAGAATCATTAAGAATTAAAGATTCCATTGTCATGAAGTTATCTGTCAGTCTCTCAACCCCTCCCCGGCACTTCCACATACCTTCCCCTTGCCTCTGCCTTCACCTCTGTCAACCTCTGTCTGGTTTTACCTTCACCCGTCCAAGGCTGTCTGTCTGTCTGTCTGTCCATCTTTAACTGCCTGCTACATTCTCTGCACCCATGCACCCGTGCGTCTACACCACCCCACTCACCTCCACCTCTGCCAGCTGGCCTGTCTACCTCCACCTGTCTCATCTTCTACACCTGCCTGCCAGTTTGTTTATGTCTATCAGCTCATCTGTAAGCCTTCCTGTCTATCTGCCAGGCTGCTCTCTGTCTGTTTATATCCTGCCTTACCCATCTCCTCTCTGCCAGGCTCTTATCTGCTTATCTAGGTAGCCAGGCCAGCAGCCAAATACACACATATAGAAACACCTGGAATGATACTCTTCTAACATCAACAGTTGTTGCTTAATGGCAGTATTTTGAGTGATTTGCTTGAGACTGTGTTTATCTAATGAACATTCGCTTTTTTAAAAATAAAATATTCTTTAAAACAAAACCAACAACAAACAGAACAATGTAATCAACAAATAACCTTTAGAGCAGTGCTTTGAACTTTTCAGACCTATAACCTAAGTAAGACATATTACAGAAGCATATATGCATTTATATATAGTATATACATAAATAGTTTTAGAAGTTTCACAAAGAAATACTAATCATTAGAACATGCAGTACACTCTGAAATGTTTTGGTCTATTTTATTCTATTCCATTATTTAAAAAGCTTTTTTTTAAAGATTTAATTTATTCATTTGAGAGAGAAAGAGAGAGACAGAGCACAAGCAGGGGGAGAGGGAAAGGGAGAAGCAGACTCCTCGCTGAGCTGGGAGCCCAACGTGGGGCTAGATCCCAGAACCTGGAGATCATGACCTGAGCTGAACGAAGGCAGACACTTAACCAGCTGAGCCACCTAAGCACCCCAAAATACTGGCTTTTGATAAGTTGATTTCATGACCTAAAAATGGTCACAACAAGTAGTCTGAAAAACACTGGTAAGAAGACAAATTTCCAGCAGAGCGACCCCAAGACCAGAACTGGCCCACCTGAAGCCTCTACCACTCACTGCTAGCCTGCCTGCTTGGGGCAGCAGTAAGGGCTCGTTAGCCCTGCCACGAGCCTCTCTGCCCCCGGGGCCCCTCGTCAGCATTTATTTCCATGTCACACACGTGGACATCTGATCTGCCATCATGCACAGTTCTCGGGTGCACACACACACATCTTACCTCTCTACTGAGAACATGTGCTTCCTAAATGTACATTTTAAACTTGAATGGCCTTTAGGCCTAAATATTTAATAGTCTCTGAACACTTCAAAATTGAAAAAGAAATCACTAGGAAAGGAGTCACATTTTGCCATCCAGAAAATAAAAATTCATCATTGACCACAAGAGGGCAATAGAACACAATGTTAAAACCATGCCCCTACAAGCATCTCTACCTAGTATTTTAACTAGCACAACACTCATATTTTAAATTTCACATATACGCTTTCAAATTAGATTTGATGAAGAATAATGATAAAATGTAAATAAAATGTTTTTTGGCTTCACGGCACAAAGATGTCTCAGAAGTTCGGTCATAAGTAGTTTGCAGTTACCTCCGTGGCCCAAGCTACTTCAGAACTGAATTTAGAGCACACTCTTGCCAATAATGGATACAGACAGAACTGTCCGTATGATAAATTAACAATTTACACAATAGAGGTAAAACCACATCAGTTTAGCATGTATCTCGTGTGCAAAATTTATAAGCTTTGTCAATCATATCTAGTCTTATAGTAAGCACTGGCATCCAAGAGCTTAAAACATTGCTACAGATCAGGGTCTGCAAACTATGGCCTGTCATCCAAATCCAGCCTGCCAAGTGACTTTCATAAAGTTCTTTATGAACACAGCCATGTTTCTTTGTTAGGTGCTGCCCACGGCTCCTTTCTCACTGTGAAAGCAGAGCTGAGGAGCTGCAACCGAGCCCACATGATCAACAAAGTCTGAAATATTCTTATCTGCTCCTTTACTCTATATGACCCCTATCCTCAATTATATGCCCTCTAGGACCTTGATGATTTCAAATCAAATTAAATGGTTACCAAGTACCTTCCATGTGTACAACAGGAACCCAACAGGGCAACATTAATGAAGAGAATAGGGTAGATTTTTAAATCAGGGATTATGATGATAAAAGAATGTTTTGGCAGCATGACACATACAGTATAGGTTAGAAAGGGATGACATAGCAGGTGTGGGGCTCCAGGGAGCATGCTGCTAACCATAGTCAAAGGAAAAGGAGGGAGCAGGAGTGAGAAAGCCTCCTGCATGACTTGCCCAGTGATGGCTTACAGGAGGAGCAGGAGACAAGGAGCACAGGAGGGCAAAAA
Source organism: Leptonychotes weddellii (assembly GCF_054177405.1). Classification (NCBI taxonomy): domain Eukaryota; kingdom Metazoa; phylum Chordata; class Mammalia; order Carnivora; family Phocidae; genus Leptonychotes; species Leptonychotes weddellii. Next base: position 39,950,004 of record NC_138378.1, read on the forward strand.
TTAATACGCACATAAGAACACGAGTCCCATTAAAGAAGTGGTCAGGTCATGAGGAGAAGCTGATGTTATGGAAGAAACTAAGCTAAGCTTTCGCTTCATTATCATTAAGACACCACTAGAATATCAGACAAGATCACCAGTGGGCATTTCAAAAGGCAAGTGTGCAAACAAGAAGCAAGGTCCAGACAAAAGGCTTGACTGGGAGTCTCATGTCACAGAGCTGCTGGCTCTGCACAAGCAGTTGAAGGCCCTAGGGAGGCAAGTGTGGAGTTACAGAAGAAGAGGCTCAAGCCCAGAACCTTGGTTGACTCTTGGAATCTGGGGTCAAATAAAAAGGGGCCAAGAAATGAGACAGAGAAGACACAGTTAGGGAGTAGGAAGAACCAAGGCAGTGCTGAGATCCAAAACCAGAAAAACATTTTATAAGGGGAATTTTCATTGAAGCTTAAACTAATATTTTCTTAAGTCAAACATTTTTATTCATTAAAATACAAAATAAGGTAAAACCTCCAGATTGCTATGGATTACACTGGGACTTTCATTCTTGGCTGATTTCTCCTTAATGACAGTCTCCGACGTGAAGGGGTTAATCACTATCTAGAAGTCTTGCCCCTCCACGAAAAGCTCTTCATGGTGCGCATACACGGTTCACGTGTGGGCACAGGACTCCTCCCCTTCTCCCCACCAGTCATGGTCTCTGCCATTCATGGGCCTCACCCTCTGTGCAGGTGCCCAGACTCAAAAGCTACTCCCCATCACATTAACACACCCACAGAAGAGCCAGGCTCTGTCTCCCAGGGCACCAGTACCAAGAGGCAGGTGGCCAGTGGCTCCACCCCACACCACAGAGCTACTGTCTTTCCCTGCACCGCGGGCTCTGCTTCCTCTGTCCGAGTTTCTCCACAGCAGCACTACTGACACTGGGGCCTGATGTTCTCTGTCATGGGGTAGTGGAATGGAGTCCCTGTCCTGTGCCTATAGGAGAATCACTGGCTACTACCCACTAGATGCCAGTGGCACTGCCCTCTTCCCAGTTGTGACAACCAAAAATGTCTCCAGACAATGCCCAAGGTCCCCTGGGGGGCAGAGCCAGCCCGGGTTGTCGCTCAGGGCTGCTAATCGTTGCTGGCCTCTGATCTATCTCTGTTGTGTTCTTCCTCACTTGCACCCTCTTTCTTGTTTGCACTTCCCCTCCCTTTTCGCCCACCACAGTGTCCACCACCCGGCTGCTCTATCAGTGTCAGCCCTTGCTTTCCCCTTATTCCCCTCCCTTCCCAGCTTTTTCCTCTTATGTCATAAATACTTCTATCACACGTGCATTCCATGTGTGTTTGCAGGGAAAGTACAACCGTCTGCAGAGCCTCCACAGAGCTCCCTCGGACCCTCAGGACAACACCAGCCTGGGGCTCCTCTTTGCCATGTTCATTTGTTGATGAGTATTCAGCAAGGGCTTTCTTCCCACCTACCTCCGGGTTTCAAGTTTCTTATGGACACATGAGGGTATTTTGGGGATGATTTGCTCATATATAGAATTTCCCCTCCATGTGTAGAAATTTTACAAAAAAATCTTAAAAAATCATAAACATAATCACAACACTCCACATGACAAATTAAAAGCAGGATTAGAGGGATCATTATTCAGCCCTGCAATGTAGCCCAACTCATCAATAGTATTTCTTGCAGTACTATGAGCAAAAGAACATGAACAAAACTCTCTTCAATTTCATGAACTTACAACACACACACACACACACACACACACACACACTAACCTGACGAAAGACTTCATTCACAAAGTTGACATAACCTCGTGTTGACAAGAGAATCCGCTGCACCATTTCATACACAGTGCGGTGCTCTTCTTCAATGCTACAAAGGCTGGAGTTGCTGAGTCTTCGGTCGGACAAGGTGCTGCTGTTGGAATGGTTTTTGTCCTGCTCTGCAGGCCCGCCGCCATCCAGCTCTGCCGGCACCCTCTCTTGCCCCACACCACCACCAACAGTCTGGAAGAAAGCCATTACCACTTCTGAGTGAGCCTCTTTGACACACAAGAACACCCAGTGAAACTGAAGACTTGCTTTATTTTAAAGAACTCTAGTTACCATCAACTTGAAGGCAAGCTAGACACCAGCACTGCTCGAAGCACAAGGGGCCCCAGATCTGTACTCACCAATTTCCCAATTCACCAGCTAACCCCTTCCCAACTTGGTTATTTTACAAGGAAAACACTAAATTATTGCAGGGAGGGAAGCTGTGAAATTTTCTCAACCTAAAAACTTTAACTTATATTTGCAAAATCATAGTACAAATTGTGTCAATGAATTTATACTATGATCACCTTTGGTTTCTAAATTCAGCAGTTACTCTATGGTCACAGAGACTTGAAAGTTCAGTGGATTTTTTGCAGCCACAATGTTGGAAAGCATCATTTGATTCATGAGACTAAGTGACACCTGATGGAGGAGTGTCAAGATCTTTAGAGTGTATTTTATGAGAACAATCTTGATCTGAGTTTTATATTCAGAATCTCACATCGAACTTAACTGAAATACTTACAAAACGTTAAATATTTAGAAGGCTTTAAGAGCACAAAAAAAAATAAAATAATTCATGCAATGACTCACATGTTTATTGTGGATTTCTGCTCTCATCTCCCCATAGAATTAAAGGTTTCCTCCAAATATAATACACGTATAATTTTGCTTCATTTTTGTAAATTCCACTATCATTTTAAGTGTCAAAAATGTATAACCCAAATACCACTAAAATTCTACCCACTGTGAATATTTTTTACAACAAATGATAAGATATGAGTAGTACAAAATAGTGATTTCAGTAACTACCAAGGACAGTTTGAAAGCAGATATCCAAATAGCAATCTCTAGGGAAAATTAATGGAAGATTATATTTATAATAATTTTTCTCTTCATGCCTTAGCTACTAAGTCTGTGTGGCTTATCAAAGGTACTGATACTGTCAGATGAGCTGTCCTATAGAAATTATTTCATCCTTTTTGATGCATCAACTATCTTCATAGAAAAATAAAATTTTACTCATTTTTACTGACATATATATTTAATCTCTAAACTACGGAGGTTGGATTAAGTCTAATGTCTCTCTTATGGCTCCATAACCTGTGACTCTTTGATCAATAACTCCCATTCTCCCCCACAGGCCAAAGAAAGAGGGAAAAAAACCCCATGTACATATGTACATATATAGCAAATTAAAAATGATCACAAATTCTATGATTCCCCCTTCCCTTTGATCCACATGGGCTCTGTGACTGTGTTAACCAGTGAGTGGAATAGAGTGGAAGAGACCTGTGCCAGTTTCAGGCCCAGGTCCAAGAGGTTGACAGTTACCACTTCCCATCTCTTGGAACATTTGGTACTGGAGCTCTGAGCAGCCAGGGAAGAAGTCCAACGACCCTGTTAGAGAGGCCCAGCTGAGCCCCGCCTTCCAACTGCACCCATCAAAGTAACAGGCATGTGAATAAAGTCATCCTGAACCCTCTAGACCAACCAGCCGCCAGCTGAAGACCACCACCCACTGACCTTAGTTAACGCCGTATGAAGCACAAGAATTGTCCAACCAGATCCTGCCCAAATTTCTGACCCAAAAAGTATATGTAACACGACAAAAGGGTTGTTGTTTTAAGCCACCAAGTTTTGAAGTCATTAGATAACTAATTGAGTAACACAGCAATTAGGTAGCTAAAATAATGTAAACAAAGATATATGTTTAAAGGCACCAAGTAATTTTTAAAAAGTGCTCTGAACATACTGAAAAACAGAAACAGACCCATAAATACATAGAACAAACTGGTAAACAAACTCCTCCAAAGAGGAGGCAGTGGGTGAAGAAGCAAAATGGGTGAAGGACAATGGGAGACATAAGCTTCCAGTTATGAAATTAATAAATCGCGGGACGAAAGGCACAGCATAGGGAATATGGTCGATGGTACTGTATGGTGAGCATAGCATAACATACAGACTTGTCAAATCCTATGTTGTACACCTGAAACTAACATAACATTGTGTGTCAACTATACTTCAATTAAAAAAATCAAAATAAGTTTAAAAAAATTAAAAGTGAACTCTGTTATCCAAATAGGACATAAGAGATGGATTTCCCATCTGCCATAAACTGAAAACGACTTCTCTTGATAGAACAATGCTTTCCTTAGGCTTAGTCCCTACTCCCTCCACAGAAGGCTACTTTCTGAAAACATCTATATGTTTTGACAGACGTATAACTACAGTGAGTGATTAAGAGTGAACACAAACTGATAATCCAAGTTTCCTCATATCTTGTCTCTTTTATGAAGATTAACAGTAAAAGCATACATAAGAATTAACCACAGAGAGAGGTCCATTTTCCACCCACTACAATCAAGCTGGAATTCTCAACTATTATTTAGTATTAGTTGATTCTGGTGGCAGATGCAAAAATGGTTTTCACTTCTTTGGCACATGATGAAGCCTTAGTCTGTGGAACAGACTTATCAGCTTGGCCCAGGCCTGCACTGCAAGGGTTCAGGAAATTGCATGATACAAGCTGCCACTTAACCCTTCCCATCAACCCTCCCCAACATCTGGTTTCTTCTCAGACCTGTTCACTGTCAGGGTCAAGCTAAAGGGGGACACCCACAAAGCAGGTGTGAAACGAGAGGATGCAACCACCGTGCTGGTGGTGATGCCTGATGCCACTGAATGCCCCTGTCATGATTCTCCTACACAGTTGGGGGCAGCCTGTACTGCCTCGGTAGAGGTTCTGGGACACAGAAATTACTAGAGTGGGAGTCAACAAAAAAATTAATATACAAATTCCTAGAGGGTTGTCAATTTGTGGGATTCACTTTTTCTAACCGTTCATCCCACAAAATACAATTTCAGGAAACCCACAGCCCATGAATCATTATTGAAGGGTGTATTCAGACATAATAAAAAGTGTAACTAAGGGTTATCATACAAATATCATACAAAAAACCGGTATCATCTCAAATTTTTTTTCATTCCCAAATGGACTTTTATGGGTTTTAATGTCAATTAATATGCTTATAGAACTGGTAAAAAACGGTCACTGACGAAATCTTAAAATCACCACTCTGCTTTCTCTAATGTATGAAGTACTTTTATCTCATACAAAAAAGAATTACTAAGGACTAAACAATACTTCACTGAACACATTTTCAGCTGAAATGATGCACCAAGAATGTACAGCTTTGTTCAGGTTTATGCTGTTGTTGTCAACATAGTATACGGATGTAAGAGCAACTGTCTTTTCATTCTCCCATGAGTATTTGTTATACCAGATTCTACAAGTGGTAAGAAAACTTAGTCTAGAAGATGCACTAAGTCCTCTCCTCCCTGGTGAAAAATACTGTTAAAGGTATTAGTTTTAGATCCGGAAGCAAATTCACTTTGGAAAAAAACACACCAAAAAACCCCTCAAACATGACCTTTAATACAGTGATAAGAGCAAGTGTAAACTCCATTTGGAAACAGCACTTAAAATATTGTTTTGAAGGGCTTTTACAAGAGCAGTATATTCTTTGAAAAGAGATTTGGATCAACTGATTAAGTAATTCACTTTACATAGGCCAAATTATATTAAATTTGAAATTCCAAACAAAAACTTTCAGGAGACAAATGAAATTATATGTGCTTTTATTCCTACAACTCTGTCTCCAAAATCTAATATTCAATTATTTAAATTGCTGCTTTTTCTCATGCACAATGCAGATGAAGAGAAGAACACAGACACATGTGAGATGAAGTGGGAAAAAGAGCTGTGAAGCACAGAAGGGAGTACAGGAGCTAACTGATCAGCTGAATAATGACCCCCCCAAAGATGTCCATGCCCTAATCCCCAGAACCTTTGAGTATCTTACCTTACCTGGCAAATGGGATTTAGCAGGTGTGACTAAATTAAGGTGTGAGAGGGAGAGATTATCCTGGATTATCTGGGTGGTCCCAATGTAATCATGAGGATCCACAGGAGATAGGAGGATCAGACACAGAAGGCAATGTGAAGATGGAAACAGAGGGAGAAAAGGTGATGTAATGAAGGGCTGCAAGCCACGGAATGCAGGCAGCCTCTAGAAGCTGGACAAAGCAAGAAAATGGATTCTCCTCTAGAGCCTCCAGAAGGAACACAGACCTGCCAACACCCTGATTTTACCACACTGAGACTGATTTTGAACTTCTGACTTCCAAAACTGCAAGATAATAAATTTCCAAGCCACTGAAAGTTTGTAATTCGCTATAGCAGCACACCGTGAGGCGTACTGAGAGTCTATACAATGGCAGCAACCATTTCTGGGTATGGCCATCTGCAGGGTGTGGTAGCACTGGGCCTGGATAGTTGTCTGCCCAGCATCCATTCCCCCTCCCTAATGGAACCCCAGTGCTCCGTGTGCCTCCTCCCCTGTAGCGCAGGTGACTCACGGGAAGCTGGTCCCATCCACAGTACCAGGGAAGTGTTCTGTCATGGAAGCCAGTCATGTCCCTCCTGGGCCATTCACATAGCCAGCTTTAAGCCAGTTAGTGCCTTGTTATTGTTCTAGGAGAGACAAGTAACCTAGGTTGTCCCACTCAGACAAAAGGGAAGGGCTTTACAGAAAATATCTGGGTTGTCTCTGAACATGAACAAGGAAGCCAGTGACCCCACTGCTGGCAGCCATCTTATAATCAACAGGGTGTGGAAGAAAAACCTGCCAGAGGTAAAGGGCAGAGGAGGGAAAACTGTAGGGGATCATGGAGAGAGAGTGAATAAAAACCACATTCTCTGCCAGCCCTGCCTTGAGCGTCTTCTTTATGGGATTAAAATATTTCTTTTTTATCTTTAAGACAGTTTGAGTTATGGAGTCTTTTTCTGTTAGGATAATACAACCATCCAAACTGATTCAGGAGGTCAGACCTTTACGGACACTAAGAAAGCCAGGTAATAAAAGTAGATGACTCACAAGTGTGAATAACCAACTAAGGAAAAAAAACTAGAACCTTGAATCAGTGGTTAATCTACTATTCTTGCTACTTCTCATCATCCAAATGTATTTTTCAAGAATGAGAAACTTACTTTCAATAAATACAGTGATGGTTTTCTGAAATTTTGAAACCAGGTAGGAAAAAGTCATAGCCTTTAAATAGACTGTTTTGAACTGACTTAACAACCACACAAGATACAATGTAAAATTTATCCAAGTGTGACTGAGTTTCTTATATATGATTTCATACAAATTTTTGTCTACCTGATGGTTTTTACTTTTTGTCTACCTGATGGGTGAATAAAGGTCTCTCAACATGGTCCAGAACTAACGGTGTTCCCCGGCTCATAGTGAAATCCAGGGTCATTTTTATTTCCTCTTCTGTGAACTTTTCTTTCATCTCCTTTTGTCTGTTTTTCAATTGGACTGTTTGTCTTCTTATCAATTTGTAGGCATTCTCTATATATCAGAGGCATGAACTCCTTTAACAGCTCTGATGTTACAGATGCTTTTCACAGTCTATTGCCTACATGTGGCTTTACTCTATCTTTTGACATACAAACCTTTTTCAAATTTTTAAAATAAAGTGGAACCTCATTTCTTCTGTGGCTTATGGGTCTTACTTATCTCTACCTAAGGTAGCCTACCACTTCCCAAATTTATACATTCCCCTAGATTGTCCCCTAAATTCTTTATCATTTTGTTTTTATATTTAGACCTTAAATCAATTTAGAACTCAAATCAATCTGACATCTGTGATATGAAGCAAGGTTCTGAGAAAGAGAGAGAAAGACAGACAGACTGACAGTTCTTTCAGCCCTGAGGATTATAGATTAGATTCAATATTCAATGCTACTCTGTCTCATTTTCTAGAAGGAACTTGCGGTTTCTGTCTGGAACTCTGATAATTTTTTCTTAATCCCTGAAAGTCAAATAGGTTTATGTCTGTTTAGGTTTGTGTCTGTTTAGCTAATTCTCCCTGAGACTTGAAGGCCTTGTTAATCTAAGGCATGACTTTTTTTCAACTCAAGTCAATTTTGCATTTGTTCAAATTATCACTTCTGATTTTTTCTCCTTTTGTCCTCATGCCTTGCAAAGTAGGTCTGGACCTGACCTCAGATCATATTTATTCTTTTCTGATTTCCATCTCTTTGAATTTTTCCTTAGTGTTGTGGGATATTCCTTTTGAAAATCAATTTTGTTCTCAGCAGTGATCATTACTGTGTTTTACAGTTTACCTATTAGATTTTTAAACTAATGAATTTAAGGTTTTTTAAAGCTTTTTTTATTTTTTTAATGATTTTTAAAATTTATTCGACAGAGAGCAAGAGCAAGAGAGCGAGCACAAGCAGGGGGAGCAGCAGAGGGAGAGGAAGAAGCACACTCCCCACTAAGCAGGGAGCCCGCCTCGGGACTCCATCCCAGGACCCCGGGACCAAGACCTGAGCCGAAGGCAGACACTTAACTGACTGAGCCATCCAGGCACCCCAAAGCTTTCTTTTAAAATCTTCAGTAAGTCTTTTGTTGCTCTTACTGTAATTGTATTCCCCTCAGACTTCTTTGAAAATGTTTCTCCAGTTCTTTAGTCAGTTCTTATCAATGAGGACACGTGCTCTGGACCTCAGTTTGGTGCTCTTCCATCAAGATGCTAATTGTCACTCAGGTGTGTGCACTCTTCCAGCTAAGGCCTAGTCACGCTTCTGGGAACTCCAGGGCATCAGCAAACCTGCTCTAAGTGAACCACACTTTGTGCATAAAACCATGTCCCTGCCATGAAGCAGCTGCTCTCGAACCTCTCCAAGTGGTCCTGCTCTACCCAGTGCAAAGTCCCTAAGCAACTCAGCCTGCTGGGAAAGCCCTATTTGTCTGTGATTAAGGACCGCAAGAGAGGGAAGATACACCACAGGCCCCACACAGAAAGAGGTCTTTGGGGTGCCTGGGTGGCTCAGTCGGTTAAGTATCTGCCTTCAGCTCAGGTCATGATCTCAGGGTCCTGAGATCAAGCCCCACACTGGGCTCCTTGCTCTGCGGGGAGCCCACTTCTCCCTCTCCTCCCCACTTGTACTCTCACTATCTCTCCTTCTCTCTCAAATAAATAAATAAAATCTTTAAAAAAAAAAAGAAAGAAAGAGGTCTTCACTGAAGGCCTTGGAGAGAGACAGCCTTTTCTTCCAGGGATTCCATCATGGCACCCTGAAATCCTGAGATGCTCTTCTACTCCTTCCCCTGAGATACCAGAAGGGCAGTTGGCAGTCTCACGGGTCCTTCCCATGGCCCACCTACATGATTCCTGAGGGCCTTCCTGGTGCTGGGGGTTGGCGAAGGCAACACAGGCCCCTGGTCTTATGCTCTGAGGTCACTGTTACTTGAGCAAAGGAGGGAAAATGAGAGGGAGCCAGGAGTCTGCGCAAAATAGCCATCTTCTCAGAATGTCTCCCTGGCCCCCAAGATCGCCTGGTCATGCAATGTCAACAGAGCACTGCAAGTGCTACCTCAGAGCTCCCTCTGACACCTCAACAATATAGAGAGAGCCCACCAATAAAACCAATCCCAATAACCAACATCCTTGGAGAACCAAAATCCTAATAATCAATTACTTTGGTATGTGTTAGTGTATTCTTACCTATGTAAAAGATAAGAAGAAGATGAATGACATACCTGTATGATTTTGGGCAGTACATCAACTGCATTTTTAGTGTTTTGGGTTGTAGTTAGATACTTTTTTTCCAAAAAGAAAGTTACAATCCATTTAATAAAAACAACGCGAGCTGCCATGTATGGAATTTTTGTACTGTAAATGTTTTCATTGTCTCGAGCTGTAGTAATGTACACTGGCTTTGGTCTCAAATGGGGGATGTCTGGAAGAAAACAGAATACATGATTAGGTTAGTGAGTGTAACCCCCACAAATGATTCAGTTTCTAACTAAGCAGATATATATTTGGTCGTATGAATAGCAACTAAAATTAAAGAACCAGAAACTATTAAAGATGACATCTTTTGGTAGACTTGTTTCTGATTCTGCCTTGCAACCTGACCAAGATGGGACGGTGGCTACTGTTACTGTTTGCTTGTTACAGCTAGGGCATATGGCTATGGAAGTACTAAGCTAATAACTATTTTTAACAAATTTGAGAGACGATATGAGATTATAAGAGTAAAAATATTTTCACATACATTATAACATTTAATCTTATTATATGATTGAAACAAATCTAAAAGCATAGACATTTGTCATCATTTTAGACATTTTATTATTTTTTAAATCATTTTAGATATTTTAACATCCAATACTACACTAATCAAATCCATGGGACTTTAGTTTTATATCCTTTTCCCTTTAGATGAATCCAAAGAATAGAATCAGTATAAACTACTTTATGTCTGAAAGAATTCATCTTTGAGGTATCGGACACCACCATTTCCAAAGGATTAATAAGAAGTCCCCTTCTCATTCTTTAAATTTCATAATCAATACAAAAAATTACATGGTATTGGATTCGAGCTACTACTTGTTGTATTTCCAACTCTCTAACTTTTATACACCTGGAGGTACCTGCATGAGGCAGACAAGTTCTCAACAAATAAATTTAAGTTCAGCATATTAAAGTATACTGTGTTTTCCACAGTGAATATAGACTATTTATAAAATCAGAAACAAATTCTGAAAACAATACCCACATATATATAGCTAACAAATACTTACTGCAGTACCTCTAAAGGTTAGTACTTCTACATCTTTCAAAATGTATCAAGCTTCTGCTATTTTCCTCTGATGCAAGCGTGCACACGTGTGTGTATATGTAAATAAACACCCAAGACAACTGAGTTAGTAGTCCACATTCCCCAGATGGATTAATGTCTGTTGTAAACTTTTCCCCTCCAAAATTGTTCCTGATTATTCATTTTAACTAATTTTGCCTGCTTTAAAATAAAAGGGAGAAGAAAATTCGCCTCCCCTCCCCAGCACCAATCTAAGGGATACTTCTGTCCTGTGAGCCTTCATTTTTCATGGAAGAAAAACTTTACCAGCGAAATTAGAAATTCCCTTCTGTTTCCTTCCTTTCTGGTTTCCCAGCTGCCCAAACATCGGCTCCTCCATAAGAAGCTGTAAGTAGCACCGGCTGCATGAAGATCCAGGATAAAAGAAAGGGCCTACTGTGGGCAGCTGTGTGGCCTGGGCTGGCCTGCCTCGCCACTGGGCAAGGCCTGGGGTCACCATACCCCACCATCCGTAAGAGAAGACTTAAGGAAATGCAAACTTTAACATCCTGGTGTGATATAATGAACACTGCCTTCAATAAACAGTTTCAATAAAATAGAGCCATTAAAAGATTTTAAATATAATTACACCAAAAAGAATCATGACACATGTTGAATTATTTCTAAGTACAGGAGCCCCAGTCCCCTTTATTGCTATTGGCTGAGGTACAAATACGTAGTTTGACAAATAGGTAAAATCATTTATTAGGAAACTTTAAACCTCTTACAATAAAGTTACCATTAAATATAAGAATAAAATAACTATTTTACTTAAAAATAAACAAAGGTCACTTTGAAAGAGAATGGACAGCTTCCCTATGGACATCCTCTAGACACGGCCCAATCAGTACTTACCAAGTACAGGTTTGTAGATGTTTGTTAACTTAGTAAATGATGGAAATAAATGAGGAAGATAATACTTTTGAAACAATGTAAGAAGAAATTTAAAACCAGTATCTTGATTCTCCTTATTCTTCCACTCCAAGCTTGCAGCCTTTGGATAATATGTGGGAAAGAACATATGTACATTTACATCTCAACTTAATGTCTACTAAACTGAAATGCTGTTATTGTATTAAAATTCTGATCCTAAATTAAAAAAAAATCATGCTGACAAATAATGTTGACAATCATGTAATGAAATTATATCTTAAAACTCAAACGATGACAAGAATGAATACTTTAAAACAAAAGTTAACTATGTTAAAGATATTTTGACTTAGTATTAAAAAAAAAATCACCCAATGATAGATATCATATGTTTTTAAACTTGCTCTACTCATCACGCCTGTATTTTTTTCCACCTGTTCTCTATAATGACTTAACATTCTTTCTGCCCTTAAAACATTTAGTCAGATGTAATCCGGTACTTTTTTTTTTAAACTCAAAAAGGGCCATTTATAATAAGCAGGAATTAAGGAAATAATCCCTTGCAAGAATTTCACCCAATGTTACCTATATGAAAAATCAGTATCATCAGAAGGCAAAGCTACAGAAACTTGGAAAGTGCATTGTCCTTATTAAATGCAATCCACAGGCTAAGATAAGCCAGGCCTGCCAGTCCAGCTACACCTGTCACGGGTTCTTAATACTGGTTAGAACACAGAGCACTCTAAAGCAGAGCTTCCCAACCTCCTTCATGACACATGCAGCCCACTTAGAAAGTGGAAACATTTGTGCAGCATCTGAGGTCAAGGGATGAGGGGCTTTGGCCGCCCCTGGGGCAGAGGGGCTCCGTGTTGGCAACCTGTCGGCAGTTCTCCGGGGTAAGCCAAGGGAGAAACTCTGCTCTGAGGACCCAGTAGAGAGAAGGGAGGGAAGAAGAGTGGGATGGACATGCACATACAAGTCTGCACATGATTCAGGGGGTTCACAGTCTGCATAAAAGTCCCCACCCTGTATTACCGGCATCCTTCCATCAGTGGGATTCTGGAGATTATGTGATATCTGAGGTTGCACAGCTCATTAGTAACACATCTAGAATGAGACCCAAGTGCCCCAACACATCCAACTTCTCGATACTCCATGCCAATCTCCAGGGACAGATGGATACCCTACCGCTTCTGAACAGGTAGAGTTTGAAATGCAGGTGGAATGGGCCAGTAGGGCCAAAATGCACGCTTCTAGAAGACAGCAGAATACTCCAGTCTGTTCTCGGCATTTTGGAATCCCTGTGTTTCTTGTGCTGGCTAAAGGAAATGGAAGAGGAGAGCAGATAAGATTGCCCAATAGGACAGAGTAGTCAGAAAGGGAGACAAGGACTGAATCTTGAGGGACAGCAGAAAGAAACAGTCCCCTAAAGAAAACTGGCCAAGAAGAAAGGGAGGAGGAAAGAAGGAAGAAAACATTAGGGGAGGAGAGAATATCATGAAGAAGGGGCCATGTCAGATCACCTGAAAGATTAAGTAAGGCAAACACTAAAGTGTCCTTCCTCTGGACTTGACCTCTAAACCTCCTTCAGGGATCTTGGGCCTCCGTCTTAGCAGTGACAGGGCAGAGGCAGGTAGTAGTGAGTGTCAGGAGAGAAAGTGGACTGAGCAGAGATGATAAAGTCAACAAACTTGGTTGTGGAGGACACAGAGACTGGACAGAGTTCCCAGGAAGAATTCAGAGACAGGAGAAGTGTTGGCTGAGAGAAAAGAATTCAGTAGCTTTTTTTTGAACCATATCAGAAATGTAGACTAGAGGAAAGGGATCACCTACTGAAATCACAAATTAATGATACTAACTCCGTATTCAGTTGGTAAACAGAGAAAGGAACATGTGACATCAAGTAGGTCTGTGCTGGTGGCACAAAGAGATAACACCATATGCTTTCGCCCAAATCTTCCTGCCTGCTCTGCCTATTCCTGATCTGCCAGTTCAGCCTCCAGGCCTGCCTCCTCCTCCATCCTGCCTTGCTAGCATAGGATCAGGGGTCAGGAAGAAGCGAAGAGGCAAAAATAGATTAATATACTATGAGATAATAGAAAATACATATGGGTCTCTGGCCCCACTTCCTGGCATAGAGCCCCTAAAACCCTTGTAATTTCCTAAGTGATAAGAGCACAGGGAGCATCTTTTGTCCTAATAACACAACTCTGGGCGGGGGGTGGGGGGGGTGCTCCCAGATGGCTCCTGAGTGAGGGCTAGTCACCAGAAAGACCATGCCATGATTAGAACTTAGAATTTTCAGCACCCCCACCCCAACCCCTCCATTCCTCCAGAGAGAGGAGAGGGGCTGGAAGCAGAGCATGTCTATGTGAGGAAGCCTCCATAAAAATCCCAGTAGCAGGGGTTTCAGGGAACTTCCAGGTGAGTGAACATATCCATGTACTGGGAGGGTGACAAATGCCAACTCCACAGGAACAGGCATTCCTAGGCTTGGGACCCTCCCAGACTATGCCCTTTGTGTTTCTGCATCTGGCTGTTCATCTGTATCTTTTATCATATCCTTTAATAAACTGGTAAATGAAAACAAATGTTTCCCAGAGTTCTTTAAGTCACTCTAGCAAAGCAGCTGCACCTGAGAAGCTGTGGGAACCTCTGATTTGTAGCTAAGTTGTAGAGAAGCTGTGGGTAACCTGGGGCCTTCCTACTTGTGACTGACACCTGAATGTGATGGAACAGGCTCATGGGACTGAGCCCTTAACCTGTGGGATCTGACGCCATCTCAAGGCAGACAGGACACCCAGCTGGTGTTGCAGAGTCGCCTGGTGAGGGAAAAACCCACACATCTGGTAACCACAAGTGTTAGAAGCCAAGTGTTCTGTGTGAATGTGGTAATAATACGAAAGTAGATGGAGAACTGAATTTTTTCCTTTACATACACACTCACACAAAATAGTATGTATGCCAGGTCTTTGCTGATGTGAACTGGCGTATATTCTATTTCTAGTGAAGTATCACGAAGAATCACCTCAAAGAAAAAGCAAAGATACAAAATATGAGCAGGAAGAAAAGAAGCAATATTTTCTCTTTCCCGTTGAGAGTAAGACCATTACTGAATTATATCCATGATTTCGCTCTTACCTGAATAACCATATATTTCAACAGTATTTGAAGAAAAAAGCATGTTTGGTCCTCAGCGATCTTTTCCCCTGATACGGCTGGTAGGAGTGGAGTGATTTCTTCTGGATATATCTTCGCTGCAGAGTGGAAAAAGTTACCCTCTATTAACTAACTGGCAAGTTTCTTGAAAACTCACAGGATACAAATGGTTGCCATTAATACTGCCATTAATACTCCCAGGAGGCCACTATTGTCCTCCCATGAATGCTGCATGAAAATACACAGCTGGGTGAGCAGATGAATGTCCACTCATGAAACAATCATGTGAGGACAATAAACAGTAGTTTTGGATGGCAGATTTAAATCTCATTAACAGCCACAAAAACACTCCAGACACACCATGTGTCTCTACTTCCTGCTATTGCCAACCTCTGTCCCCTCCCTTCCATTCCTGTTTCCACCACTTCAGTATATTTCTCCTGTCATCATTTCATATAAAATAGGCTCCGATTCTTTCAATTCTAACGTCTGTAAGACTTTACTGTGAATATGAGCAGGGAATAATTCCTCCTCTGAACCCATCTATGAAATAAAGATTTCTATTCAGGATAATGACAAACTAAGGAATCCCTCAATGTAACCTGAAGAGTCATTTCAACCGGTAAGGTCTGCTTAATGTTCCTCACCATCAGCCACACTAGGGCTAGGATTGATGAGTGTCTCCAGCGTACAGGGCCCTCTGGATGACATGATCGCTGGGAAACCAGGCACGAGGCAAGCAAAAATCAGCACCTGCTCTTCTGCACAGTTTGTCTGAAGTGCCTGAAGCCACAGAAGAAATAGCCTGATTCCTTCACATCTTATCTAAAAACAAAATTAAAGGTGACAAAATCAAACACATGTTTACGCAGAGATGCACTGCAATGCAGAATCAGTTCTGAGAAAGAAAAACTAGAAGTTAAAGGTACTGTTAAATTCCTGCACCTAGTTTTTAGTGACAAGGAAGCAGGCGTGCTGCATAAGCACAGGGTTAAGAGCTTGGGGTCTGGAGCCACAGTGCCTGGGTTCGAACGCAGGCTCTGCTGCTTGCTGGCTTAGCTGTGGCCAGTGGAGAACCACTGAACTTCTCTATGCATTAGTCTCCCCCTCTGTAAAATGGAGATGATAACAGAATTTACCACAAAGTACTGGTACAGGGTTAAGTGAGTTACAACAGTGCCCGTATCATCAACAGTCAGTTATCCACAAAAACAATGCAAAGATAATCTTCCTCCAAATTTACACTGTGCTTTGAATAGGGTTTTTGTCATGTCACTACAATATGCACATGTATAATGTAATGTTCCCAAAAAATCTTAGAGCTAAATAAGACCTTGAAGACCTGGCTCAATGGGACAGGGCAGCTCTCCAGGTTCCCTGCCTCATGTTCCTACTCTGCTTTCTCCAACAGCTTCCCTGCGCTCTGAACGACCAGCATGACTTGGTGGAATACATCGATTCGGGCAGATATACCCTTTTGTCCTCCTCTACACTTACTTTCAGCTCCATCCCATTCCTAGAATTTAGGTAAGTACTTCCGTTTCTATATTTCTAAATGGCTGAAAGGATCACAGGGATATAAGAAATTAAATAAGGAAATAAATGAAAAACATGTCAGATGAAGCTGAAAGATGCAGTGAGCTCCAAATGTAGGCAACTTAGGGACTGCCTGATCTTCTCTCAACTACACCAAGGTGGTGCAGATTCCTTAAGAGCAAGTGTTGAAGCCAAACATGAGGCTCTGCAGGCAAGCTGAAGGGCGAAGGGAGAGGGGATGGGAAAGGGGAAGGCAAAGGGGAATGGAAGGCAAAGGGGAAGAGAAGGCAGGGGAAAGCAAGGGAAGGGAAGGTGAAGGGGAGGGGAGGGGAGGGAAGGGAAGGCAAGGGAAAGAAAGGGAAGGGAAAGGGAAAGGAGAAGGGAAGGGAAGGCAAGGCAAGGGAAGGCAAGGGAGGGCAAGGCAAGGGAAGGGAAGGGAAAGGAAGGGAAGGCAAGGGAACGGAAGGGAAGGCAAGGGAGGGAAAAAAGCTAGCTGGGCTGACTCCCCATAGAAGTCAAATACACCAAGACAGACACCCTGTCTGGAGACAGTTCTAGGCCATCAACAGTGGATTCCAGGACACACTCTCAGACATGCCTGGGGACACACCACTGCTGTGCACAAAGCTTCATGACCACTCACACCTGTCCTCCTCTCCCTAAGCAGGCAAAATAAGTGGTGACATTGCTAAATACAAGAGACCAAAAATGACATGGCTCTATGTATATCTAACCAAATTATATTAAATTTAACAGGAGGAAAGTTTCTACAAAATTCTATCACGTCTTCCAACTTTTTATGTTAACTGTATTTAAGTTAACAAAATATAAATAGGCCAATAATAAACATGAGGTCACAACCTGATAAATTTTAACTATAAGACTATTAATTAAAATAGGAGGGATAAGTAAGAAGTAGTGGTAAGGGGAGAGGAAAAGATGGCAGAGGAGTAGGGGACCCTATTCCAACTGGTTACCGGAATTGAGCTGAAGATCTACCAGACCACTCTGAACACCCACGAAATCAGCCTGAGATGTAAGAAGATCTGGATCTCTACAAACAGAATATTGCAGGCGGTTGGTTTCAAGGTAAGAAGCAGGGAGCCATGATTCCTCGGGCAGGTATCAGAGGATAAACGGCAGCAGAAGGGAGCCTGGCCGTGGGGATCCTACACCGCCGGTGAGCGATAGCCTCCCACGCTGGGGACCGAGCACAGACTCGCAGACCCGTAGTGGCGGGGAAAGGACTTTAGACAGAAACCTGAGCAGCGGGGTGGCGTGTGCGAACTGGGGGGCAGCTGGCGGTTTTAGAAGCACAAAGGGCAGAGATGTGCCCCGACCTGGAGGCAGGAATGGGAGCACTGCGGAGGGGTGCACAACCCAGGATGCTGCAGTTTATACCAGCACAGACAGAAACAGAGATAGTGTGGCCTGGAGAGCTCACTGAAGAACAGACTGCGATCTCTCTGCTCTGAGGCAGAGGGTTGGAAATGGTCTCTTCTGCTCTGACTCTCGGAAGAGACGCGGAAAGCTGCCAGGGAAAGCCACCAGAGAACAAGAGCCCCAAAAAACTGTTTCCCACTGAGCCCATCCCCCGCCACAGGGGAGCAGGGCAACTCTGCCCAAACAGGGTTGCCTGAGTAACAGCGTGGCAGGCTCCTCCCCCAGAAGACAGGCTGGGAGAAAAAGAGGCCAGCAACCCTAAGGTGCCTAGAAAACAGGTGCATCTTGCTTGGGTTGTGGTCAATAATTTGGACTATATATATTCCTTCAACCACCCCTCAACAGAATGACTAGGAGGAGGAACCCCCAAAATAAGAGACTCAGAGATTATGACTTATGCCACAGATTTACAAATGGATTCCGACATAACCAAGATGTCAGAGATGGAATTCAGGCTAGATTGTGAAGACAATAGCTAGAATGGAGAAATCAATTAATGGCAACATAGAGCCTCTAAGGGCAGAAATGAAAGCTGAATTGGTAGAACTTAAAAATGCTATCAATGAGATCCAATCTAATCTAGATAATCTAACAGCTAGGGTAAGTGAGGCAGAAGAACAAATTAGTGACCTGGAAGACCATTATATAGATAAAAGGGAAAAGACGAGGCCAGGGGAAAAAAAAACTGAACATGAAAATAGAATGAGAGAAATAAGTGACACCATGAAGCATTCCAATGTCAAAATTATTGGAATCCTGGAGGGGGTGGAGAGAGAGAGAGGACTAGAAGATATACTTGAGCAAATCGTAGCTGAGAACTTCCCTAATCTGGGGAATGAAACAAACATTCGTGTCCTAGAGGCAGAGAGGACCCCTCCCAAGATCAAGGAAAACAGGCCAACACCCTGGCAAGTAATA
>NC_138378.1:39969181-40018085 GCF_054177405.1 Leptonychotes weddellii
CGCCTCGGATTCACTTCTCCGCACGTCCTACCTTCCAGAATGTGGTCGCTTTTCTGATGAGAGAGTTGTGCTCTTCTTTTCTTCGATCTCCTGTTGAGTTTGTAGGTGTTCCGAATGGTTTGATCCCTATCCAGCTGAATTCCTGAGAGGAGACGAAATCCAGGTCTCCTACTCCTCCGCCATCTTGCTCCGCCCCTCTCTTTCTTTTTTTTTTTTAAGGAGGCTCCATGCCCAGCATGGAGCCCAACTCGGGGCTTAAACTCACAACCCTGAGATCAAGACCTGAGCTGAGATCAAGAGTTGGATGCTTAACTGACTGAGCTACCCAGGGGACCACTGAGGCATTCTTTTTTAAATAAGAACAACATTAGAAAGAATATTTGTGCAGTAGGGGCACATAGCATAGTGTTTCAACATGAAAACCAGTGATAAATACCTGAGAGCTTTGCCTGGCCACTTTAGGTATTTCTTAAGGTCCTAAGTTCACAAAGATATTGCCACTCTACCATTATGAAATCCTTTTCATTTTAATTTCAAAAAGTTTCTCTCTATATATCATACCTGTTTGGACTTTTATTTTTATTTTTTTATTATTATGTTATGTTAATCACCATACATCACATCATTAGTTTTTGATGTAGTGTTCCATGATTCATTGTTTGCATATAACACCCAGTGCTCCATGCAGAACGTGCCCTCTTTAATATCCATCACCAGGCTAACCCATCCTGTTTGGACTTTTAAATACACCACCCACACTATGATTATAACCACCCCTATCTTTCTCAGGTGCCTCTTCAACCCTACTGGTTGCCACTACATTGATTCATGTGAGGAGAAAATGAATAAATGAGTAAATAAAATCTAGTTGGACTAGATTCTATGAACTAGATTCAATGGTTGGACTGATTCTATGAACTTCAAACTTCTATTGGCTTTTATTGTATCTTATAAATATTCTTTGAATGTGAGTCTTATTGCTTTTAAGGAGGGCTGGGTCTAGCACAAGAAGAGTGAGGGGTCTGCACAAGATTTAAGGACCAAAAACTCAGTAATCAAAATAAATAATATTTTAATACAATAGCTTCTAAAAATCAAAATTAATGCAAAAAAATCCATGATGAACATTATTAAAGTTTTAAATAAGTACCAGTGTTCAGCTGAGCCATACTGGAGCCTAAGGTAAAAGGAAATATGTGTACCACTATAGATATGTTTTTATGTATTTTTAATGATTAATTTTTTTCCAGAACATTTAAGCATTGAAAAAATATTGAAAAAACAAAATCTCAATATTGAACAATCAAAAAATATTAAAACTCACCATTAGCTTAAATATTTTGTTTATAACACAGAATGCATTATAATCTTACTTTCCTGGCTTTAATGGAACAAATCCAACAACATTTTCAAAATCTTCTTTGCTTATCTCATTTTCAATTGTGAGAATTGCAATGCTTGACAATTTCTCTTGACAAAGTAACAATCTTGTAGATAATCTTAAGGCCACTAGTTCACAAATATAGTTCTAATCTAACTTTAACATTATAAAAGGGATTCTTACTTGGTTTTAATTCTTTTTAAAAAAACTCTCTCTGTATCACGCCTCAAACTAATTAATAAGCAAAGGCAGTATAGCACACCAGGAAAGGTACAAGAACACAGAGAAACACACTTTGGGGTGCTGGCGTGCAAGGTGTGCTGAAAGTTGCCAGTCAAACAGGAACACAGAACTTTCTGGCACTACAGTATCTACAATAAGCACTCAGAAGCAGCAGTCCACTGGAGGGATTTGAAATTAATCTCAAAAGGAAGCACTGGTTGTTATACGAAAACAATGAATCGCGGATCACCACATCAAAAACTAATGATGTATTGTATGGTGACTAACATAACATAATAGAATAAAATTAAAAAAAAAAAAGGAATCATGGACCTAAATGTGAAACATATTAACTATAGAATTTCTAGAAGAAGACATAGAAGATCTTTGTGATCTTGGGTTAGGCAAAGAGTCCTTAGACAGGACACCAAAAACACAATCCATAATAGAAAAATTTATAAACTGGACCTTATAAAAATTAAAAACTTTTACTCTCTGAATGACACAATTAAGGGAATGAAAAGACAGGTCAGAGATGGGGAGAAAATATTTCCAAGTCACGTATCTCATAAAGCACTTAAATCTGAAATATATAAAAACTTTCAAAATTCAATATTAAGAAGACAACTCAATTAAAAAAATGGTCAATCGATTCAAACATACAGACTGCCAAAGATATACAGATGGCAAATCACACATGAAAGATGCTCAAGATCACTAGTCATTAGAGAAATGCAAATTAAAACCACAGTAAGATACCACTACCACTAAAATAAAAAGACTGATCATACTAAGTGTCAATGGGAATGTAAAGTAACTACAACTGTCATACTGCTGGTGAGAATGTCAACCATTATGGGAAGCAGTCTGTCAGTCAAACATATAACTTTATATGATTCAGCCATTGCATTCTCAAGAGATAGGAAAGCACATGTGCACATAAAGACTTATACACAAATGTTTACAGAAGCTTGGTTTATATCCAAATACTAGAAGCGGCCCAAATGCCCATCAACAAGTGACTGGATAAACAAACTATGGTATATCTATATAATGGAATACTATACTACTCAGAAATGAACTATTAATATATGCACCAACACAGAATATCAAAATAATTATATTGAGTGAAAGAGGCCAAACAAAGAAGAGTATATACTGCATGATTCTATTTCTATAAGATTCTAGAAAATCAAATTAATCTATAATGACAAAAGCAGATCAATGGTGACCTGGGGGAGTGGGCAGGAGGGTCGGAAAAGAGCATGAGAAAACCATTGGGAATGATGGCTATGTTCATTATCTCGATTGTCATAATGATTTCACAGGTATACATCTAAGTCAAAACTTCTCAAAATTAACATTATCTATACATACCGTTTATTGTATGTCAATTATACTCCCCCAAAAGAGCTGGTTTTTTGAACAGGAAAAAACAGAGCAGGTGGTCTGGAAGTGACTAAGTGAAAGATCAGGAGGACAGAGGTTGTGCTCAGATACAGGTCTGTATGATGACAAGGGTGCAGAAGAAAACCAGGAAACCACGGAGGGTGAGGGGTCGAGGAGCTGATGGGTAACTTGATAAGAAGGGAAAGGACTCGGAGACAGCTAAGACATTAAAAAAAGTCAAGTAGGCAGATCAGAAGATATGGCAGCAACAAGGACAGACAAGGCCTAGTCAAGGGAGAGGTTTCCAGAGGGGGTGGTGGATGAGGTCTGGAATGGACCTTGGAGAAAAGAAAGACCATGATCTCACTCCCACAGGCCTGAGGGAGACAAAGAAGCCTGAGAGAAAAGCCAGGTTTCAGAGAGCCGAGGAGGTGAAACCAAGAGGCTGAGGCTCTAGGGCTGTCGCTTAACCCAGTAAGAGGATTTCCAGAGGGTCGAGTACAAAGTGGGAAGGAGGGCAAGAAATGCAGGGCAATGATGACGAAAGCACCCTAGAGAGGACGCTGGGAAGACACCAAGTGGGTCCAAGGGGCAATAGGCTCAGCCATCACCTGGTGACACGAAGGCAGTTTAGCCTGGCTGCAATGCATCTCTGAAGGAGCCCTAGTGTAAAGTGCACAGGAGACCCTGTTCCCTCGGGAAGAGGGGGCTGTGGTGTGTCCTGACTACAAGGAACTCAGGGAGGGCTGTCGGGCTCAGGGTCCTGAGCAGTAGTTAGAGCCCAGTTAGAGCCCAGTGAGCTGTAGAAACTTTGAGAAATAAGGCTGCTCAGAGGTTGTGTTCACATTCCAAGCACTGTCAGGCCACTGGGTAGCCCAAGGCATAAAGCAAGGGATACTCTTAAAAAGTCATAAACAAATCTGCAGTTTAATTATGCACTGGTTTTTATATTCCATATAAGAACCTGGTTGAGCAAAGATTAATAATGACTCCTATAAAAAACACATATGATAAATAAAATCTTAAAAAAAAAGGGGGGGGGCGCCTGGGTGGCTCAGTCAGTTAAGCGGCTGCCTTCGGCTCGGGTCATGATCCCAGGGTCCTGGGATCGAGCCCCGCATTGGGCTCCCTGCTCAGCGGGGAGCCTGCTTCTCCCTCTCCCTCTGCCTGCCTCTCTGCGTACTTGTTCTCTCTCTCTATCTCTCTGTCAAATAAATAAATAAAATCTTAAAAAAAAAAACACATATGAACCATATCTTCTTTATCCATTGGTCTGTTGAAGGGCCATTGAACTGTTCTTTCCAGTTTGGCTATTGCGGACATTGCTGCTATGAACATTGGGGTACATATGGCCCTTCTTTTCACTACATCTGTGTCTTTGGGGTAAATACCCAGGAGTGCAATTTCTGGGTCAGAGGGTAGCTCTATTTTTAATTTTTTGAGGAACCTCCACACTGTTTTCCAAAGTGGCTGTACCAACTTGCATTCCCACCAACAGTGTAAGAGGGTTCCCCTTTCTCCACAACCTCTCCAACATTTGTTGTTTCTTGCCTTGTCCATTTTTGCCATTCTAACTAGTGTAAGGTGGTATTTCAATGTGGTTTTGATTTGGATTTCCCTGATGGCTAATGATGATGGACATTTTTTCATGTGTCTGTTAGCCATTTGTATGTCTTCTTTGAAGAAGTGTTTGTTCATGTCTGTTCATGTTTTCTGCCTAATTTTTGACCTGATTATTTGTTTCTTGGGTTTTGGAATATTATTCAGCCATCAAAAGGATGAATACCTAATTTTATATCAACATGGATGGGACTGGAGTAGATTATGCTAAGTGAAATAAGTCAAGCAGAGAAAGTCAATTATCAAATGGTTTCACTTACTTGTGGAACATAAGGAATAGCATGGAGGACATTAGGAGAAGGAAGGGAAAAATGAAGGGGGGGAAATCAGAGGGGGAGATGAACCATGAGAGACTATGGACTCTGAGAAACAAACTGAGGGTTTTAGAGGGGAGGGGAGTGGGGGAATGGGTTAGCCTGGTGATGGGTATTAAGGAGGGCATGTATTACATGGAGCACTGGGTGCTATACAAAAACAATGAATCATGGAACATTACATCAAAAACTAATGATGTACTGTATGGTGACTAACATAACATAATAAAATTAAATTAAAAAAAAATATATGAGGTACTGTGTGAGTTTTCCATTTGAGCCCAATCCTTTAAACCCAAGGGCTATTTATTTTGAAGATTTTTGATATAAAACATCTCTAGTACAAAATAAATCCTTCCACCCACAGCAAACATTTATTGCAAACAGGCGTAGCACTGTACACTGAATGGGACAAGAAATCTGCTTCCTTGAGGCTCATGAGCAGTAAACCTTCCAAAGCAAACACATATAACTTGAATCCTGTACTGATGATGCATGGGCACATGAAAGGGGGCCACAGCCTGCCCCTGCACCAAATACCCTTGGTTTACTGATGTGCCATTCTTTATCATCTCCTCACATCCTGTCAGCTTTCATTATTACAGAGGTAAGGCTTCAAGTGCCCACCCTTGTCCACCATGATGTATTGGCCTAAAATTGGCTTTAGGAAAATCTTCTCATTCGTAATTAGTCATGGAATTTACAAACCGTTGAGTAGCAGGTTGGCAGACATCATAGTTGATGTGTGTTCTGTCAGCCACTTCCCTAATGTTCTTACTCTCTAAACCTCACTTGAAGCAGTATCTCTAGATGCCTGGAATAATGAACATGTTCATTTCACATTACAACAGAGTCCGAACAGGCTTCCTCATTCAATGGCTTATATAAATCCTTAAGGATAGAAAAACTTACAGACTATTTTCTCTCTCTAAAAACAGTGTAGAGAGAAAAAGAACCTCTCTCTTTGCTACTGACAAAACAAGATGGCAGGATAAGAAACTGACTTCAAACATTGTGGCAGCTGATGTTTCAAATTAACTTCTTTCTCTGTATAAAACCTAGCTATCCGGTAGGTCTGAGAATTTTTAAGACTTGCAGAATATAGGAATTGCTCTTATTTTAGGTTTCTATACTTAGGGACATTATTTGTAGTGTGGGGCAGGAAGCATACCGAATCAGTGGTAGGTAAACCCAGCTTCCAGGTTCTAACCCAGTATTCCAGAGTATCTTGGCCACTATCAGCCACAGTAACATTTAATTAAGAAGTTTATACAGTAGTGTTCTTCATATTAGGTAAGAAATATTAGATATCTAGAATATAAAAGATCTAAAATAAGGAATATTAGATACCTAGAATGTCTGGAACTGACTAGTGAAAAGCTTCCTGTCCTAGCCTCAACAGGTTTTGCAGAAGTCAAGAAGATACTGACGCTATGGAAATATTTAAGGCACATTCCTTTCCTTTTAAAATCTGGTGTTTTCTTATAGTTTCTTAGGTTTTATAACTACCTTGGTCAAGACCTTGAGTGACATATGGTGGCCGTTTTAACAAATCCAAATAAACTGGGAAGAATGGAAGAGAGTGAGGTCAAGAAAATGTGTAGAATTGCTAATCCACAATCCCTTATTGGAAATTTCAAAATCTAAGAATCTATGAAAACTAAAGCTTTTTGTGTGGAATTTACTGGTGGACAGGACCTGACCTGAATCTGAACTCATGTGGTAGCAACACCCGACTAATGTGAGGTTATTTCATATCTTAGGCTACAGAAATAAGAATTCTCTCGGTTACAGGGTGCTGTCCAGTCCCCTGGGGTGTTACATATAGATATCAACATTGTGTTAATGTTTGCTGAACATCAACACACCACACAGCCATTCTAAAATCTGAAAAATTTTGATTCCAAAATACATTTAGCCTGAAGATCATCATAAAAGGTATGTGGACCTGCCTAATCACCAACTTCTACCCAGTTTGATAAATCATGCAAAAATACATTTATCTGAAAAGAGCCTGTTTGATTCAAGTATTAAGCATATAAGCATCAAAATAAGGATGATTTTATATGCAAATGCTCATACTTCAACATTCTGAAACATGACTCACACTGGCCGTGTTATACAGCCAGCTTATTCTATACACGAGATAAACGAGCTTATTCCACACACTAAACTAGATAAACAGGACCTGCTCTTATGCTGGCTCAGGAGACTAGTACTCTGCAATCCCAATCGAAGAGTCACTATTCTTGGTCAGACACTATTAAACTGGGTAAAAAGCTACTTGTACCTGCAATCTTAACCAGTCCATGTGGTAATAGTAGCCAGAATTAAGGTAATACCATACACCACCTCCTAGATGCATAAAGTTTCACAACACAAATAGCAAATGAATTTCTACACCCAGTTCTAGTAAGTTTATTCAGGCTGAAGGGGGGCCTATTAATCTTCAGACATTTTAAAGTACTCTCTGTAGAAAATGAGTATCCTTTTCATACATATGACAAAACAGAATGGATGGATTATACCTAGCACAAATAAAAAATTCTGCATGCAGTTATTTCTCATTTTCATCCATTCCTGCTACACCATGGAGCGTTACAAATCCCTATGATTCCCCTTCAGATTATTACTTACCATTTGATTCTTAAATTTTTACTTTAAATACACAATGTTGAAGTATCAATGAACAGAAATGTTATCAATAACACTATAATTTAAAGGAAAACCTTCTTTGTGTATTTGAAAGATTTAAAGACCAGGTCTTCTACCTTCAAGTAATGATTTAATCATTCATTTCAGGAGATGTATTTATCATATATATATTTCACTAAACAGTTCAGTTTATATAAGTGTCAGTTATATTTTTCACATAAATAGTACTAAATTAAATTTGGGATTCTGAATTTTGAAATATCCACCGAAAGTGCCATGTTCTTTCAGGTCCCATGTCTTTCACAGATCGATCTCCCATCTAGGAAACCCTTTCCACACTCGTATTTCAAGGCTCAGGTAGTGATTACCTCTCTTGAAGCCTTCCTCAAGTCCTCTGAATAGAATTGTTCGACTTTCTTTGCTACCATTACACTTTTCGTAGCAGCAATTACACTGTAATTATTTTTTTTTCTCACCTATCCCTCACCCTGGCAATCAGCTTATATAATACAAGCATGGAGAGATATTCTTCGTTTCTACCCCAGAACTTTTGTTTCTCCCTCAGTAGATATTTGAATGAATGATCAGAGAGTAAAGATCCCATTATGAGGTTATGTTCTCCTCAAATATGATCATCTGGCAAGGAGGAAAAAATGGGGAACTGTCAGTCTTCAAAGGCAGAAAGACCAAACCAGACACTCTTTAAAAAGAAAGTAGGATTCACAGTCAATAGCACAAATTACACCAGTTGTGCCATGAATATTAAATTGAGAGGAAACACTGTTCTATGTCAAGAGCTGCACAGAAAGCACAGCGGTGGTAACTTGGCTATATTTCAAGTTCCCTCCTGCTGCCACACCCTAAAGCATTCAAACAGAGTATCTCTGCATCAATGATAAAGTCTTGAAGAACAAGATATTTTTGTAAGAAAAAAATGAAAAGTTACTTAAAAATACTCTGGATCAAATGTTTCTCAATTTTGTGCACAGGAATCCCCTGGAGTTCTTGTTAAAAATGCAGACTGTGATTTGGTAGGTCTGGCTGGACCCTGACATTTTGCATTTTCTAACAAGCTCTCAGGTGAGGCTGATGCTGCTGGTCAATGAACCATCCTTTTTAAGGAGCACTTATGACGTAGGGATAGATATTCTATATTCTATTTTCCTCCAAAGTGCAGGTTGGACTTGTCTTACTTTTAACCAGAATGCCCTTGTTACCATTCCTTGTTATAGCCTAATCTTGATGGTGCTAATTATATAAAATATTACTGAAAATTCAACTGGAAAAAATCTGTATCACTTTAGAAATCTTTAAATTGTTCTTACCTATACTCTGGTAATGCCATCGAAAGAAAATTCGTTCAGGTAGAAATTGCAGTATTTTCTATAAAACAAATTTAAAAATTGTTAAGATATCAACAGAAAATAAACTACACATTTCATGATAGTACTGTGTGTGGTGTGTGTGTGTATCAGAAAAGAAAAGAAAATCTATTTCCAATAATGTAAATAGTGCAGTTGACCCTGTAAGCCCATGGGATAGTGTCTTTTACTTGCCCCAAGCAACCTTCCTTCCCTGAGTGCCTTAAAGGCATCACTGTCCCAAGTTTAATTCCTCCTAAAAGAAAACAAGAAAAAGAAGAGGAAAAAAACCCTAAAATGATCATTTTATCTTAATTGAATCATAGTCATTGCTTAAGTTTATATTAAAAGAATAATTTCTCAAATGCCAGATTCCCCAGGTTTCTGCTTTTTCATCTTCCACTTCCCCTTTCCATTATCATCATTATTAGTCTGTGGACAAGGACCAGAGTCGGGAAGAAAGATGAACAACAAGGAGGGTAAGACCATGAACATACGGTGGGATAACAAAATGAAATTGCTGCCAAGAATTTCTTGAAATTAATAGCTAAAAATAAGTTTAGGATTGCAGTTCAGAATTCCGCCCCCTTCACCCTCCACATTGGAAGATACAATAAGGAATGAACATATGATATACAAGAGTATTTGGCTAATAAAAGCAGCTTTTCAAAAAAAAAAAAACAAAAACAAATGACCTTTTTCCTTTTTTCCCACTTTAAAATAAGTTTTGGCAAGTATACTCGTGGGTCATAAGATTCTTTGTACCTTATCTGCAACCACCTTTGTAAGAAATGTAGAAATCCAAAAACTTATAAAAATATATTTCTTGATATTGATAACACATCACTATTTTACCATGAAAAATCTACATTCTAGGTTAATCTAGGCTAATATTCTAACATTTTGAAAGATGAAGGTAAAAAATGTATATCCAGATCCCCTGGTATATTTCCAGGCAGCTAATCAACTGCCTCCTCCATTTGAGCCAGCCTGAGGTTTTGTTTTGTTTTCATTTTCTTGTCTTAACTTTCCCCAGGGTCAGTAACATATACCTGTATTATTTCATTTGTTCTCATTTGACAACAATGAACATGTAAGAACATCTACTGAGAAAAGGCACGACAGGTAAACTTCCGTCAGACGCAGGTGACTATTTTTTTTAAAGATTTATTTATTTTTAATTTAATTTAATTTTATTATGTTATGTTAGTCACCATACAGTACATTATTAGTTTTGATGTAGTGATCCATGATTGTTTGTATATAACACCCAGTGCTCCATGCAATACGTGCCCTCCTTAATACCCATCACCAGGCTAACCCATCCCCCCACCCTTCTCCCCTCTAGAACCCTCAGTTTGTTTCTCGGAGTCCACACCCTCTCATGGTTCGTCTCCCCCTCCGATTTCCCCCCCTTCATTTTTCCCTTCCTTCTCCTAATGTCAGACGCAGGTGACTTTAAATGACACAGATTCCTTGCTCTGCCCAGATGCTTTTCCACCCATGGCCTTGTGCCGATGGCACCACCTCACCATCCCTCTCACTGCAAGCACCACCTCCCCACAGAGGCCCTTCTGCACCTTCTTTCTTTCTGGGCGCCACCTCACCACTGCTCTGATGCTTTCTCTACCACCTGTTCTGTCATCTTCCTAACCCTCACCCCTAGCTGAAGTGATCTTCACGTTCACTCATTTGAAGGCAGTATTCCCTCCCCCCGAGTGTAAGCCCCGCAAGAACAAGAACACCTCTGTCTTTTCTCTGAAGTGTCCCCAGAACCAAGAGCATGGCTGGCACACAGCATGTGCTCAAATAAATACTCAATAGAAGAATTATGCATGCTTTTTACTTGTAGAACTGTTTTGAGTATTACAAGTATCCTAATCTTTGCTATGGTTCTCTGTTCATGTTAACATAAAATGTACCTGGTCTTTCCTTACATGTCATTGACTTAACAATACTTACATTAAAATACATTAAAATGTGTGGGCATTTTTTAAACCCTAAACTTAGTAAAGAAAACCCAAACAAAAAACTAAAAGCTGTATAATTTAAAAGAACGAAGTTTTCAAGATTTGACAAACATAAATAATAAAATATAAATGTATTTAGTTATGGTCTTTCTTATAAATTCTTCATACCACCCATCTACACAGATGAAAATGCTACACAAACTACACTGAAGACTATTTCTGATTATATATATTAAAAGCAGTATGTGGCTGATCACATGCTGACAATCACTAACAGGAGTTCTCTCCTATATTTCCACTTCAGACTTCCTACAGAACATATTGACTCGGTATCTCATAAGCCCATAACTCTAAGGTGTATCTTGTTTTACTACATGTTAATGCTGACATACACTCAAACACACTTCTATAAACACAATAGTCACATGCACATCAAACCCCATTTAATGAAAAATATCTACACACTTGATACCAAGCTTGGCATTTGAAATGCAGAAATAAAATAAATATTCATAAAATACTTAGTTCTTCATTCTAAGGGTTTCATGATTAGTGGGCAAGAGAGATGATAAAGAAAATATCATTCAGGAGAAAAAAGAAAAGCCTGACAGAAATTTCTCTGAGGAGCTGCGGAGGTGAGGGGGAAAGCATCTCATCTCAGCAGAAGCTTCATGGAATGGCTCCAGGAAAAAAGGATGCTTGAGCTGAGATTACAGAATTAATTAAATTAGCTTACTGGAGAACAGGAACAAAAGGAAGAGCATATGTAAAGGCCAAGAGGCAAAGACAGCCTGAAAGGAACAGCAGCAGCAAGAGAGCCCGCTTGGCTGGCAGGTAGGTGAGGAGGGGAGGAGAAGGGCCTGGAGAGGCAGGTGACGCCATGATCTCATGGAGCACTGTGCAGTCACCGAACGTGTTCCAGCTGGAGTGGAATTTAAGATGGCTGAGAAGAGAGGCAGAGATATCAATGAAGAGGCAATGGTAGCATATCAGAGGAGGAATGCTGTGGCCTGGACAAAGGTCAGCAAGATAAAGAGAAGCATGTAATGGTGATATTTAGGAGGTAAAACTGTCAAGACGGCGGTCAGAGTAGTTGTGAATGGAGGACTCAAGAATGACTCCCCAGTGACGGCGGTCAGAGTAGTTGTGGTGAATGGAGGACTCAAGAATGACTCCCCAGTGGCTCAGCAGATGGCAATACTTCTATCTAAGATATCAAATCCAGAAGGAATCCCAGAACTGAGGCATGTCAAGTTTGGTTCTGGACATCCTGGAATTGGAGATGTCAACAGGCTTCTTTGAGGAGATGTTCTAGGCAATTAGATATATGGGCCTGGAGGGCAGAAGCAGGATTTGGATGGTAACAGAATACAGGTAGCAGCTGAAGATGTGTGTGTATAAGATCCCTCTGAGAGGGTTTAAAAGGAGATGAAATGAAACCCTAGAGATACCGGTATGTTGAAATTATCCGAAGACAACAAGGGTGAAGAAGGAAGGGGCGCCTCGGTGGCTCAGTCCATTAAGCATCTGTCTTCGGTTCAGGTCATGATCCCAGGGTCCTGGGATCGAGCCCAGCATCGGGCTCCCTGCTCAGCAGGGAGTCTGCTTCTCCCTCTCCCTCTGCTCTTACCCTTGCTTCTGCTCTCTCTCAAATAAGTAAATAAAATATTTTAAAAACAGGATGAAGAAGGAAGAGCAGGAGCTGGAGACAAGTATGCACAGGTCAAAGAAAAAATTTTCAATGTGCCAGGTGTTTGCACATTTGTCTTGGAGATTAAGAATACTTATGACTATTTATATGTACACCTAGTTAGAAAAAGTTAAAAAGATGCTGGAAAATGTAAGAAAACTGATGCAAATGAAAATACAAGAAAAGTGATTTCAGTATTAAATCAAGTGAACTCAACATTTTTTTTTTAAAGATTTTATTTATTTAACAGAGAGAGAGATAGCGAGAGCTGGAATACAAGCAGGGGGAGTTGGAGAGGGAGAAGCAGGCTTCCTGCCAATCAGGGAGCCCAATGCGAGGCTCAATCCCAAGACCCTGGGATCATGACCTGAGCTGAAGGCAGACGCTTAACGACTGAGCCACTCAGGCACCCAAGTGAACTCAACATCATCTGTTGCCTGAAGAACCCATAACCTTTGTCAGCCAGACATCAAACACCAGACAGGATCGATCAATCTATAAACTGTGCAGAGGCAAGTAAATGGCTCTTTGAGGGAAAAAATCAAGTAGGTTTTCACCTTGCAATATACACCATGTGTATTAGATGAATAATATACAGAAGGAAGTAAGGGTAAAAACCAGGTTATGTTTTAAGTTTTATTACAGTAAAAGGGAATCAGAAGAAGAAAAATTAAGTCTGTTCTCTATGGAATATTTTAATAAGAACCCATGCAAGCACTGTCCTACCAAAAGAATGTACAGCTCAGTATGCCCATGAGCTGCAGATAAGGACACAGACAGGAATACAGGACCCAGAGAGCTGTCTGTAGATTATGGGAAATCATCACAAGCAAAGAGAAAATCAACAACTCTGGACCTGAGAAGAAGGACCAGGGTCTCAGCAGTCAGGCTGCTGCTGACCAAATGAGCAACTCTAGAGCCCAGAAAAATCATGGTCTGGAGATGGGCGAGGAAGTTTCCGGACTAAAGAGAGAAAGATGGCCTCCATTCACATCTAAGTCTTATGGTTCTAACTCATACTTCCCTTCACTGAAAAATTTATTACAGAGGCTAGTTCCGTATGTTTGATAACAGATGAAAAATGGTCATTGCAGGCTGAGTTCTCTGGGGATGGACACTGTGGAGTTAGGAGTGCCCTGGTTTACTGGAAAGGAACATCTGTGGAAGGGAAATGAGGAAGTAGGAGTGGGCAGGGAGCCTCAGACCACCATACAGAGCTGAAAGTCTCTGCCAGCTTAGAAGCTCCAGAGCAAAGACGGCACGTTAGAGGGGTCTGGCATGCCCAAAAATGGCTAGGTTCTCGTACCACCACCTTGCTCAGTCACTGGCTGGGGATGAGAAGAGGAGACACATCTCTCTGTCACAATAATCTTCCAATGATTAATTAGAATATTTTCATCATATTAAGAGGCTGAAGTACTAAGAGCAGTGCACCCTACTCCAGGGACAGCGTCTCTGCTGGCATCGTTTCTTGTCAATGGGCTGCTGTCTCACATTGACTAAAGCCTAGGCCTGTTGAGTCCTTCTGGTCCTTTTTCTGCCTCCTTCCTTGCAGTTCACTCTTCCTGAGTGAATGGCACAGCAGTGACTCAGTATCCTACTTTTTCATGCATTCTCCACCAAGGGCACTGGGCGCCCCAGCTGGGCATTCCAGGATCATCTTTTGATCTCATCCTGCCATTTGATTTTAAAACATCGTATAGAAGATGCTGAAAGAATTACTCCACAGATTCAGGATAGATCTTATATTGGACTAGATGAATGCTTGGCATGCCCACTGTTCTTCAGAGCTTTACTTTAGTAAAGAAACCAATTTAGCACTGAATCATGCTTCTCAGCTTTCCAAAATACTTATCTGTCTCCTTGATTTGGGTTTATTTTCTTAATGTGCAATAGAGAAAAAAGTCTTTTTAATATAAAGAAAACTAAAGAACACAGCAAGATGACGTGTATCTAGACACGTGGATACTGTCAGTCGCCACTAGTAGTCTCCAACTTGTTTAGAGATCAGGCCTATCATCATCACCACTTCTGGATAAAAGTTTTCAGATTTATAAAATGGATGGACTTTAAAGACACTCAAAAATAAACTCAATAAGGTTTGGATATGAAACACCATGCCCAAAGTCTGAGTTACTAAAAACATTCCCAAATGGACAGAATCTTACACAACAATTCAAAGGTTGAAACGTTACCCACACTGATGCTTCTTTTTGGACCCAAATATTGCAAGGACCATTTTTTTATGCGTTAAAGTCTCTGAAGTCAATAAAAATAAAGCCCCACACGACCATCTGTGTCTAAATGCTAAGCCTGTCCCTCAGAAAGTCCCAGATGAAGCCTACCTTTGTTGAGGCAAATATATTATGGCATTTCTACTGCAGCCGATATTCTAAGCTACACTACTGTGAATGCCACATAAACTATTGACATCTTGTTTGTAGTTTCACTGGAGAGTAAAATAAAAAAAAATTTTCAAGAAAGCCACACACTGTGAATAAATATTACTTTTCGGAAAAACACATGGCTCTATTTAATGCTCAGTGCTCAGCTGCATCTATATGGTAATCCATTATAGCACACTTGAAATCAAAATTAGGTATTACTACTGATCAGCACATCAGGGAATCTGTCATTCTTTTAACTGATTATCCATAGTTCTTTTTTCTTCAGAACCTACTGCATGACCAGGAATAATGCGAAATGTAAGCTCGAGTTTATACAAGATGCTATAGTGTACTTTAAAACTGCTGATTTTTGTTTAATTTGTGTGGGAAACATTTTTTTCCCAAATTATTACCAGATGATTGCAACATATCCCAGTAGATTCATACTTGATTTCAATTCCACTTAAAAGGTAGGACGATGAAGAATGGGGACAAGATTACATCCTAACTCATGTGAGGTAATCTACCAAAACAATGGACAACTAAACTTGTTATGTCCAGAAATAGGGAGCACGGGGTGCAACTCTCCCTGAAATTAGCCATATGACACAGGGTGCAAGGTAAAGGAAGTGCTGACTATGGAAAAAATAGGGAGTTTGGTTTAAAAGAACATTAAGTCTTAGTTACTTGACTTTTTGAGTAATAAAAGGTCAGAAAACTTCTGACAACACGGCAGCTGGGTTTAAAGAAAACACCATGAGTACGCAGGCCACAAGGACAGTCTGGTTTCAGGCTAATAGTCTTTTTCTCTGCAACATTAAGCTCTAGAAGACTGTGTGGTCAATGGCTCACTGTAGGCCAAGCCAAGTAGAATGGGCACCAGAATACCACCCATATGGAGAACAGAAGTCCCAAAGTAGACCAGGTGCTTATGTAAGAATCCAATACATGATAAAGATAGCTACAGTAAACTATAGCTATTTTAAAAAGCAAACAAAATTCAGAATTTTGAAGAAAAACAAGATTATAATTCAGAAAATATATAGCCAGATTTATATGTCTGAAGTTAAAAGAAAGATATTCTAGAGCTGGAAGTATACCAGCCACATATCTCCCTTCCTCAACATACTCAGCAAATTCACATTCCAGTAAACACAGAGATTAAACAATTCAAAAACAAAGGTGCAGGGGTATAAACACTGTGATAGTGAGCTCTATTTATATAATAGGAGTTAATATGGTTATGAAAACTAGAGTAAATCCTCAAAATTATTAACCTAAGAGAAATAACATTCTAAAAATATTATAATAAAACAATCTGGAAATAAAATACTTAAAATAGCTGAGAAGTGAGAAGTACAAAAAATATATGGTATTAAAGTAAAAGCATGGGGCTATCATCAAGTACTGCTTTACTCTTGCTATGCCTAATTAGAAGAAAAAAGTTTTGAAAAGTATTTTGCTAATTTAAAGACAATTATTTAATAGCACAAATGATCATAGGGGAATGGAAGGAAAAGTGAATGGAAAGAAATCAGAGAAGGAGATAAACCATGAGAGACTCTTGACTCTGGGAAACAAACTGAGGGTTGTGGAAAGGAAGGTCCTGGGGGAATGGGGTAACTGAGTGATGGGCATTACGGAGGGCACGTGATGTGATGAACACTGGGTGCTATAAACAACTAATGAATCACTGAACACTACATAAAAAACTAATGATGTACTATATGTTGACTAACTGAATTTAAATTAAAAATAAATAAATAAATTTGTATTCTAAAAAATACTAATAAAGATAATTATTGGAAGGATAGAAAATAGAAAGTATATTTTCCAAATCACAAAGTATATTCCATAAAGTGAAAGTGACCTCTCCCTCAAAAAACAAAAGTAGAAGAAAAACCAAAAATGTTGATTATCACACACAAAAAATCATAAATACAAATAGGTTAAATTCCTCTACCAAAGACCAAGTCAGTCAGAACTGGCTTTCAAAGGCAGAAAGATTAATAATAAAGTACAGAAAATGACATTTCAGGCGTGCATGGGCACAAACACACAGCGAAGTAGTATTAATATCAAGTGAAAAGGCTTTAAGGGGGACAAAGGGAATCATTTCAAATAGATTAAAAATGTAATTCACAATTTAGTGATAATATGAACCTTTAGGCAACCAATAACATAGCATGAAAATAAAACAAAAAAGTACATGAAAATAAAAGAAATGCAGTAACTGAGGGGAAATACATTTATCATAGGAGGTTTTAATACACTTTATCTTTGACAGATAAAAGAGGCCATACAGTACAATACAACATCTTTGAATATAGTTAAGAATGGTTTAATATATATGTAGAGAGACAAAACTTCACTTCACATAATCTAATATTAATGAAAATTTGCCAAAAGTTATTTTTCTAAGCCATGTGAATAAACCCTCAAAGTAGGAGCTGCACAAGTCACAAGTAAACTCAGTGCACTGCACGTCCACCTTTGAGAGTTTAAACTAAAAAAATTTGCAAGTTCTTGAGGGACTTTGTTCTTGTGAGCAACAATCAAGTTAAAAAAAAAACACCCATAATTACAGACTAAAGATTATCAACAATGTGAATGCTGTAGAACAAAAATCGGTCAAAGCTGAAAAAGAGGCAAATCTGTAGAGTTTAATTTTCTATAATACCAGAATGAAATAAACAAAAATAAGTTTAAACTCAAAAAGTTTATAGAAGGTGATTTAAGGAAGAAATCAATATAAAAGAAAAGAAAAACAAATTTCATAACAACAAAAGCATCTCTAAGTACTGCAAATCACTAAGCTATAGATGGGGATTTGAATTGGTAGTAGTGTAAGTAATTAAAACAAATTTCCTTTAAGTCAACTGTTTATTTGACTCATTAGTAAGTATTCTTAAGTGTCCCTTTTGTGCCAGGTACCATGTGAGGGATCAGAGATAAAGTGACATAGGACACTGTTCCTGCTCTAAAAATGATAGCCCTAAGGGGGAAAGGCAAGAACATCAGAGATGTCAGTACATGCACAAGGAAGTGAGTAGAGACAAGGCACCCTTCCAAAGGGAGATCACCTTTGAACTGAATCCTGAAGAATACACAGGAGTAAGCCAGGCAGCGGAGGACATTTTAGGCAGACTAAGCAGTAGCAGGGAAAAAACAAAAACCAAAAACCCTGCTGCTTCGTTGCCAGTAGGAGCAAAAGTAAGGTGGGTGACAAGGGATGGAGAGGCAGGAAGAGGCCAGATCAGGAAGGGCCTTGAACATCTTGGCAGGGAGTTCAGTCTTCATCTTAAAGGCCAAAGGAATCAGAATTATATTATACAAAGAGCAATCCAGGTGGGTGAGGGAGACAGAAGGGGCAGAAGATCACAGACCAAAAGACTAGTTATCAGGATACTCCAGTAGGAGGGAAGACTGAAGCTCTGAACAAAGGCTAAGGTTGTGGGAAAAAGAGGGTATTCAAGAGCACCAGCATGAGATGTACAGAACCATGGAGTGGAGAAAAGTACTATCAATATCGATCAAAAGAGACAGATACAAATAGGAAACCATTTTCATTATATTAAAAATGTAATATTCAAAAACATGGAAGTGTAGGCACTT
This sequence comes from Leptonychotes weddellii, assembly GCF_054177405.1. NCBI lineage: Eukaryota > Metazoa > Chordata > Mammalia > Carnivora > Phocidae > Leptonychotes > Leptonychotes weddellii. The sequence goes on from NC_138378.1 coordinate 39,987,786, forward strand.
GATAGACTGTAAGAGGTTATTTTTTCACTTTGCTTGAGATCATGCAAAGGTCTAATATCTTTTTAACGAAAATCAAATTTCACTAGACTCTTTATTTTTAATGAGCAACTATCCAGAGACCTTCACAAATCCCCAAATTAGTAGCATATAATTCTACCCCCAATATATGGTTTTGCTCTGAATAAAGCACTCACTAAAACAAATTCAAGAAGAGTCTTCTTTTCATACGAGGATCTTATATGGGAAATCTCATTCACAAGCAAACATGCCATACTTTTCTTCATTTCATACAAGCTTCTATTTTCTGGCTAAAAACTGTATTTTTCAGGTCTTTTCAATTATGGTACCAGCACAACCAGTTAGCAGTCTTTTCTGTGCCATTTTTTTACAAAATACAAAAATATCACTTCCAGAGAGTTTCCAGGTAAGTAATGAGTAAAGAATTAACAAAGCCTCAGTGAGATGCCACCTTGTGGTTCCCACCATCCCAGAAACTTAAGAGGATTTAAATGCTTGCCTCAACACAATTAGAAAGTGTCGCAGAGGGGTGCCTGGGTGGCTCAGTCAGTTAAGCATCTGCCTTCGATTCAGGTCATGATCCCAGGGTCCTGGGATCAAGCACCACATGGGGCTCCCTGCTCGGCTGAGAGCCTGCTTCTCCCTCTGCCTCTCCCCCTCCCTTTGTCTCTCCATCTGCCTCATGCACTTTCTCTCTCTCTCTCTCAAATAAATAAGTAAAATCTTACAAAAAAAAAATTAGAAAAGGAGCAGAGAGTGTCACAGACCTGCAATCGCCTCAAGACTGGCCACTCTGCCAAGTTCACTCAGTGAATGCCCAAGGTCTGCAAGAACAGCTGGTGCACTGCATGCAGACTTCAACCCAGACGCTCATTCCAACCTGGCCAGTGTCACAAGCACATCAAACACTAGGTGTCACTCTGTAACAGGCACCACACTACACATCCAAACAAAACAAGCCATTGAAAATTCATAGCATATGTTTGTACAACTCTCTCCTGGATTTATAAAAAAGAAACCAACTCATCCAAATCGTGTTAACACACTAATTCAAATCAATTTAAAGGGAGAGAAAAAAACTCTTTACATATCTTCTGCTCTTCTACCAATAAATACAACATGCTATTGTGAATTTTCCATATATTTAGCCCTGATGCCGTTTCTACCATCTGCCCCTTAAAGGGTTCTTGGAAGCATTTGCTAGTGCTGCCTTCCAGGGGACCTGTTCTGAGGGTGTCAGTTACCAACGAGTCAAGCAGCACACTACGTGAGAGAGGCTGGCACGCCAGGAAGCTCAGGGCATCTGGGCTGCAACAGATAATCACCAGAATGTAATTTCAGACTTCCACAAACATGTCTCCAGTTTCCCTTCCCCCAAGGTGAATTGAGTAATTCAGTATATCCTATTGGGTCAATCCCAAGTTTCTCACCTGTAAGTTTCAAGGCATAAAGAAAACTGTAGACTTAAATATTAAATTTTCAAGTTAAAACATCCATTGAAAATGGCTCCTTTCAACTTAGACATTTGTAGTTCAATTCAAATTATTAACATGCTGTAATAAGATAATCAAATTTTAACCACAAGCAATGCATTTAAAGAATCCCCAGGAAGGACTGGATGTTTATATTTTGTTTCCATCTTCCCATTTGCAGAGATCATAAACATTTCATGATTCAAAGCAGACAGCAGTATAACCACAGGCTATAGAAATGAAAGGCTTGGGGCCTATGTTTTATTATTTCCCCAGTATCCATTATAGGGCACAGAACGGAGGAGTGATTTCTGAGTTAACTCACCACCACGAGGAACATGTGAGACAAATGAGAAAGGGCACAACTAGCCATCCGGGCCTCTACTGTGATCCCTGCACAGGGGCCTCAAGGATTATCATGGAGCAGATCACACTATACCATAACAATACTGCTATCATCTGGAGTTGTTCCCAATCAAGGGCTCAACATTAATAAGCACAAGTATGACTAATGCTATGAAGCCAGAACAATTACATACATACCTCTCTTATCATTTAAAATACATGTAACACATTGGGCACCTGGGTGGCTCAGTTGGTTAGGCGATTGCCTTCGGCTCGGGTCGTGATCCTGGAGTCCCAGGGTCGAGTCCCGCATCGGGCTCCCTGCTCAGCGGGGAGTCTGCTTCTCCCTCTGACCCTCCCCCCCTCATGTGCTCTCTCTCTCCTCTCATCCTCTCTCTCAAATAAATAAATAAAATCTTAAAAAAAAATAAAATACATGTAACACATTAAAATATACCCCTCATGTCATAAAAAAGTGACCTAACATTCTGGTCAGGACAACCAGTGGCACTTATTTTGCTCACCAACTGGAATTCAGGACAGCTTTGGGGATTGGAGATGGGTGTCTCTACTGGCTCAGTTCTTTTTAAAATGTTCTCCATGGAATGTGAACTAACACTAGGTTTGTTTTGTTGTTTGTTTTTTTTCCCAATTGCAATCAGTCATTTAGAATTATTGCAGTGACCCAGGAGCTGCATTTAAAGTTGGCATCATTCTTTTAAAAGAAAAAAAAATCCATGGAAGCATCAAAATATTTGAAATCCTCAATAAGAACTTAAATTCCAAGGATTTAAGAAGAATCTGTTTTTCTTGTTCATTTTATTTGTTCTTGTCCCTCCTCCACTCAATAACAGTAAAGTGGTCCTTGTGGAAAAAAGAATAAAAAGCAATAACAACATGAGAGGTTGGTGGAAAGAAGTCCTTCACTCAGCATGAGAAGGAGGGAGTAGCGTGGAAGTATGTTTGCACACTGGACCATCTGAAATAAGTCATAACAAATAAAGCAAAGGAAAGCAGGGGCTGTGGAAACCAGTTAATTGCAAAACTACAATTCTGCTGTCTTGCTATGTGGTATTTGCTCGTAAGAAAAGGTGTCAGCCGTTATATAAAGAAAGCAAAAGGATTGTGACTTAATCCTGCTGGATACCTCCCCTGAATGTGCTGGTCTGTCTATGATTCAGTCTAAGCTTTTCCACTGAACCCCTACAGGAGCTTCGGATTCATTTTCATCTGCAAAGAGTTATAAAAGATATGCAGTTCCACCAAAGGAAGAAGAAAGAAGGTGGGGGAAGGAAAATGAGGTGGGGGGAGGCTGGGGGGGGGGGAGAAATGGAAACAAACATCTCAGAATTATTTGCAATCCTATTATAGTCATAATTCTAGTTTTTCTTCAGGAAATTTCTCTGTTATTAATATCTGAGGTAGGATGATGCTATTAAGTGTGAAAAGTTGTAATTTCCATCTATATTGGAAAAAATATCAAAACTCAAATTACTGATAGCAAATACAAAGCAACTGTACAGAGAGTGAAAACCAGCCATTCATTTCACCTTCTTTTGCACAACTCCGGGCACTGCACTGGATCCAGTTATGTTACTATTATCAGAAAAGCTAGTAAAAATCCTTTCCCCCTATTTTGAGGAAAAGAATTAGAGGCTAAACCCGCTATCTATATAAGCTCACTTGGAGCAATAAAGAACAAGAGAACCAGTGTTGAATTCCATTAAAGTAAGACAGCTTCCACTACAGCCCTGGATTCACTGCCGGTCCATTATGACTCCCAAACTAACTACACCCAGCAAGAATCTGTATGCACGAGTCCTGCCTCCAATCCAGCATTACCTCCACACCACAGAGAGGGAAAGAAGATGGTAGGTTGGAGGCCTACAGTAAATGTCAAACAACCAACTTCATCTTCAATAGTAAAGGAGAAACAAACACTAGTGACCATAGTTTATTCCCCTTCCTCTGTGTGCCCCTGAAGAAGCCCCCAGACCATCGGCACTCTCTGGGTGGCTCACCTGCTGCGGTTTGCCCCTAGCACCCAGGCCTCTCCGACCTGAATCTCCCCCACCGAAACAAGGCAGGAGGAGAAACAGCATACATCTTCCTGAAATGACACTCGAAGTGTTTTCTTTATCTTGGGGTGAGCGAGTGAGTGCAGGGAAGATGGGAGCTGTGACAGGGAGATGAAGTACTACTTAATTTGACCCTTATTTAAAGTATTATTTTCATCCTAAAACAAGCATGAAAAGAGTAGAATGAATTTGTGTGCAGCTTTTCAATTTTATGTTTGCATAGGCCACTTTGGAACCATGCTTCCCCCCAGCCAAGGGCACTTTGGTAACAAAGCCTGAGAAGCCCAGGGAAACCATGTCAGTAAAACCCTAAACCTTAAGACCCCTGCCCTACGAGGACACAAACATGCTGAGGATTTAACCAAGTGTTTAGCAAAGAGAAATAAGGTAACAAGTCTCTGCTGATAGACTATTGAGCTTCTCTGTCCAATGAGTAGCTACTAGGCACATGAGGCTATTTAATTTTAAAATTTAAATCAAATGAAATTACTTAAAATTAAAACTTCAGTCACAACAGCCACATTTCAAGCACTGAACAGCCCACGTGGCTAGTGGGTACCTAACTGGATAGCACCAACACAGAACATTCCCATCATTGCAGAGAGTTCTATTGAACAGAGCTGCCCTAGACAAAAAGCAACTGAGATGTTTAGATCTGCAAAGGCTAGTCAGAGTCAAGTCGATTTAGTATTTAAAACTAAACAGAAGCATAAAATTAAATTTCATGCTAAAAGACTTGTCTGTGAACTTCCTGATTTGTAGTGTCATGGGTTGGTAGAGCTTCAAGAGACCTCAGGGCTATATAGTCCCACTCCTTCACATTACAGACATGGAAGCCAAGGTAAAGAAAGGGTAAGTACCCACCTCAAGGCCACACAGCTCAGCAGGATCAATGCCTGATCTAAAGCTACCTTCTTCCTATTTCTTTTATCCAGAGTTTTAGGTGAGGAAGGAAAATGTTAACATAAAAATAACAACCCCATGGGAGATAAGATGAGTATTTAAGAGGCTTTAATCTCACAATAAATATAAACAGGTGCAAATCACTGCGGGGGGAGGAGGGGGGCTACAAAGGATTATACGTAATGGTTGCTGGCCTCAGGAACTTTACAGTCTCATTAGGAAGCTAAGGTACAGCCACCTTCAGGGAAAACTAAGAATGTCCAGCTATAATGAAATGGTAACACGGGAGTGTATTATACAAGTTCACAGAAGAAAAATGGACACCTCTAGCTGGAGTTGTCAGAAGAAATCAATGGGTCTGAACAGAGCCGGAAAGTATGGGCCAGAGGATGAGGAGAGCAAAGGGCAGTCCCCGAAAAAAGAATTGCATAAACCAAGAGGCAGAAAAAAAGAGGTAAAGGGGCAGTAAGCAAAGCAGTGTGTGTGTGAGAGAGCACTTCCACAGAACAACACCCCCAACAACATATGGAAGAAAAACACGCAGGGACCCTGCAGGGGCTCATGTTAGCCCAGGTCAGGCCACACTATAAGAACTATAAAGAACCTGTGCAGGTCTCTAGGAAGAAAAAAACAGGGCTTATTTAATCTGGTGGGGTAATTTGGATAAATCTAAAACTAAGGAATCTAGAAGTCAAATGTCCTATATATCTGTGATGTCTAACTCTGTGATCTTTGAAAAATAGATGAATGAGTAGCATTCGGAGGTCAGAACATGTGTAAGCCTTGAAATTAAACCTCTTCTGTTAATGTATATTTTAACTGGGGTGAGGGGGTGGGGTAAAGGAAATGCCTTGCTATCAAATTCTAGAATTTCCTTAAGCATAAATGAGTAACTCCAAACGACTGCATTTCTGTGCCAAAGGGAAATGGCATATGACATGGCAAACAGCTTGAAACAACATCTCTGTATTAACTATATGCTCTCATTTTCTGCATTCTTGATGCTCTAACATCTGGGATCTTGCTGACCTCAGAGAGACTGCCCCTCCCAGGGTTAGCCAAGTCGTACACACAGTACCTGCTAACATGCCTTTGACAGGCAAACCAACCAAACCAAAATCCATTCCCACAACCACCTTCTTTTATGGGCTCTCAGACTTGGGACACTATCCTCCTGCTCAAATCACCTGGGGACTAGGTATTAGACCATTAGGGGCCCCCTCTACAGCCCAGAGTCTGCCAAAATTATTCAAACTATCCAATCCTAAACCTGCTTAACTTGCTTGCCTTGCCTTGCCCATTCCTTCCCTCAAAAGCCACAATGAAGACTCCCACCCTCCGTTCCCCTCTCTCTGCTTGCTCTCTGTGTGCTCTCTGGTTCTCTCTTCATAGCCCTGCTGGCAGGCCATGCCTCCTGTTCCTATCATACTCCTTTGAGTACAATAAATATTTCTTCCTTTATGGCAACCACTGTCATGTCTGTGTGCCTGTCTTACCACACCTGATTAAAACAAATCCCATGTACCATTAAAACAACCTCTTAACTACCGAATATAGAAGGTTCTCAAAGTTATTTGACCTTGAAGTCCATTCACCAGGTGCCTTACATTTCTACACCAGCACTCCTTTTCCCCTGTGTAGGCAGCTACCTCAAGGGCTGCCACCAAAGTGTCCCTTCTACAAAGGGCCATTCAGAATTTTCTGTGACTCAGAAGGTCATTACTGGAGCTCTGGCCTAAGTCCATTGTTACCTGTGGATGCTTCCATTAGTATGAAATGTAACATATGCTCAATGAGGGCAGGGGGTTCTGTCTGACTTGCCCACTACCATATCTCCAGCACCTGGAAATGTGCCTGAAACACGTAGTTGGCATCCAATAAATGTGTGTAATAAATGAATGAACTATACAAGAATAGATACATATTGGTAGACGTGGCCTGTGGAATATAGCTTTAAAAGCAGGAGAGTATTGAGACTCCTACATGGTAGGTGGCATGGCACTGAGTTAAGAAAATGAGTTCTACAATGAGATCAGAGGTTAAGTCTCTATCTACCATTTGATAGATGTGCAATCTTGGACAAGTCACTTACAATAACAAAGACCCCAGTCTTCCACTGATAAAAACTGGGAAGGCAGAATCCACTTCAGAAGGAAAGGATGACACAAGATGGCCATGTACAACACTTATACTGTGGTCAAGATGGCAATGTAAATTCATCTTATGGGGTCCCACACCATCATCCCCCACTGCCACTTGAAACACATGGCAATGATAGATTAAATATATTTTTAAGATTTTATTTATTTATTTGACAGAGAGAGACACAGTGAGAGAGGGAACACAAGCAGGGTGAGTGGGAGAGGGAGAAGCAGGCTCCCCTCAGAGCAGGGAGCCCGATGCGAGACTCGATCCCAGGACCCCGGGATTGTGACCTGAGCTGAAGGCAGTCGCTTAACCAACTGAGCCACCCAGGCGCCCAGATTAAATATATTTTTAAAAGAAGAGTAAAATTAACAAGTGAACCTCAGTAAAAAAAAAAAAAAAAAATGTGACAAACATCCCCATGAAGCAGCAACCAAAGTGATGCACAGATTTGCAGCCAGAGGCAAAGGTGTCTGGAGGTCAACCTCAATGAGTACAAGTGCTCCTGCTGGAGATAAAGGCAGACAGAAAGGCCTGCTTGCTGCCTGAAACCGCAACTTCAGCGGGGTTGGCAGCTTGATTGCACACCACTTGCTTCATCAGAGCACTGTTAAGGTCTCCAGTCGCTCATTCCATCTAAACACTACTGCCTCCTTTTGCAAAGGATCCCTTCCAAATCGCCCCACTTACAGAGACAGGCAGCAGGTCTCCCTATACACTCTCCTTCCAACCCTTCCTCACTCATCTCTCTGCTTTCTTCCAATCCACTTTTTATTTATAGGCTATCTTTACACAATATCCCTTCTATGATTTAACATGTCTTAATAATTTTACCTCTTATAAAGGAAGCCTTCCCCAAGTATTTACACCTTGATAAGTATTTACCTCTGAATCCTCATAAGCCACCTCTTTATATGGCACTAACTTATAGAAAATAGCAATGAAGTTACTTAATTTTCAAAATGAACCACACAAATTACAACCTACCTTCTAAAGCCAGAGACAGAAAGAGAACATAAGCATAAACAAAAGTAATGCTGGTTCATTATTCATTCATATTTACTATGCAAAATGAAAGTTTTATGAAGCTTTGAATAATATATATTTGTTCTATTATATAGGCAACTAATCCTCTGTAGATGGTAATGTATCTGTAATAACACCCTCCCTAATCTAGAATTTCTGGACACGAGGAGAGGGTATTAAAATCTCCGCTATGGGAGGTATAGGACTACAGTCTCTGTCTCTGACAGGCTTTCCTGCTACAGGACAAGACTTGCAATTAGTGACAGCAAAGATAATTCTCAAAACATTTCTGGGCTTTAGAGGACATTGGGAAACTAACAAAGGACTGAAAAAATGGTAGGAAAGGAAGTAAGAAGAAGGAAGTGGCCAAAACCTGATCTGTAAGCAACAAGCTCAAGAGAAACAATTCAGGGTGCCAGAGAACTAACACCAATTTCACTGCAGGCTCTCTAGATCTAGATGTCTGTGCCCTCCAGACCCCAGCTCTCACCACATGGTACGTTTGAGGAACTGAACCTGAGATTCCCTTAATAAACCAGAACCTTCAAATGGAGCCAAAGTGGTTCCAACCAAAAACACTCCCAGCCTCCTGGCAAAGAAAGACAAACCCTCCAGAAAAACACAGGAATTGAAACAGATTAAATCTATGTTCAATTAAATCTGGTCTCAAAATCCCACCACAAATCATGCAAGAAAAGAAGCCATTGTGAGAGACAGCAGATTTAGGCAAACTGAAGACTTTACCTAGATACTGGAATGATCAGATACAGAATATGAAATATTACATGTTAAATGTTTAAGAACACAAAAGAGGTCTAAAAATGAAAAAGGATCAAGAGCCTATTAAAAGCAACAGGCCAAATATGAACATTGAATTTAAGGAAGTTAAAACATGAAATAAAAATTATTGAGATGTAAAACACAACAGAATGGTTGAGCAGCAGATGAGCCCCAAATGAAGGAGTTCACGCACTGTACAGAAGAACTGAAGACATTCCCCAGAATGCAACACAAGGATGCAGGGGAAGAGGATGAAAGCCAGCTTGAGAGACATGGAGAACAGATCAAGGTTTAAGTAAGAATCCTGGGAAGTACATCAGAAGGACAGAAAGGAGTCAACATTTGAGAAGATAGCAGCTGAGCTTTTTACAGAAATGACAGAGGATTTAAATCCAGAAATACAGGAAATGCATAGATACCAAGCAAGACAAGAAATCTTCAACTAGACATTTTGTGGTGAAGCTACAGAACACCAAAGACTAAGAAAAAGATTTTAAAAGAAGCCAGAGAGAAAAGGCATTTAAAGGAACAATTAGAGGGGGAACGGAGTTTAAAACTGCTGCAGTGGTAAGGAGAAGCTAGTAAAACGGTACCCGTAAAGGGTGACACAAGTATTTTACTGCGACTACTGCTAATACAATGTCTAATATACATAACAACTGAAGACAAGGAAGATTAATCCGGAGCAGAGAAAACTGAAAGAATTATGACCCTCAAAAGAAGAGTTACGCCAAAAAATTTTAAAACTCTGGTGATCAAAAATTCTTAGAATTCCTAAAATTCTTAGAAAAATATATAATTTACCAAATCTGAATCAAGAAAAAAAGAAAACCTGAATAATCCTAAAATAATCCTAAAATGATTAAAGAAATTGAATGAGTTATTAAAATCTTCCAATTAAAAACAAAAAATAAAGGTCCAGTTTCAGAAGGTTTTTACAGGAAAAGACTAAAAAACATTCTAGGAACAGATCATTCCAATCTTATGCAAACTGTTTTATAAAATAGAAAAATACCTGACACCAGGTTCTACAACCTTGATATCAGGATCATTCAGAAACAATGTGAGGAAGGGAAATTTAGGCCAACCTCAGATGTGAACATAGATCCAAAAATGCAAAGTATTAGCCTCCAAAATTCAGAACTACAATTCACCACATTTATATTCATGAAGAATCATCACATGGTTATCTCAGTTAATAAAGAAAAAAAATATATTTGGAAACTTCAAAACCAACTATGACTTTTTATAAATCTTACCAAACTAGAAATAGAAGCAAACTTAATCTGATAAAGTGTATCTACTGAAAATTTACAGAAAACTTCATTAATAAAACATCAGGAGGCCGGGGAAGCCCTGAATGATGAAACATTAACAGAACTCTTTAAATCAGAAGCAGGATGACCACCTTTGTTGTGTCTGTTTATCCATGTACTGGAGGGCTGGGCCAGCACTGTAAGACAAGAAAACAGACTAACTGGCAAGCTCGTCATTATTAACAGACAATCTGACTGTCCACCAAGAAAACAAAAAAAAATCTGTAGACAAAATTTGGAATTAAATAAATCATACATATTCACTTAATCCAGCAGTGGGGATGGAATGAATGAACTCGAGCTAAATTCACATAGATAAATCTCAGAAATACCGTTGAATGTAAACAGCAAGCCACAGATGATTATGTACCATCTGAGACCATTTTTATTATACTCAAAACCAAACAAAACTGCATTGTTTAGGGATATGAATATTTGCGGTAAAAACCATTTTTAAAAAAGAAGGGTAATAGCATAATGCAGAGGAGTGACTGCCTTCAGAGGAGAAAAAGAACAGGATCAAGGAGAAGCACCCAGGTAACTTCTAGTTCTTAAAATGAGGGAGGGGAATGGGTGTCAAGAGAATGGACTTTAGCACTATGCTTCAAAACTTGCATATATATTATAGGTTCTTTAGTAAATGTATCAACTGCTACATAAATAAGATAATTTAAATTAATGGGATAGTTCAAGCAAATAATGGTTAGTAGATACATATTTAAGTGACAGGCTTAATTAAAGCTCCTGTTAAAGACAGCTCCTCTGTAGAATTTCATTCAAGGAGGGTTACCACAGGAAACACAATAACCACCATAAAATATACAGTAAATCAATGTCTCTTACTCTGGGGAAAGAGTACAGTCCTCAAAGGAGAGAAAGGGGAACCACAGTCACTGAGTGCCAGCCATGAGCCAGGTACTGGGCAGGAGGTCTTCAGATCTGTTTTATTCCACAAACCCAGAAAGTCCATGGAGAGCCTTCTCCCCTGGCCTCTCCCTCCAGCCAGCTCCGCAACAAATATACATTAGGCCTTCCCCTTACAGTCATAAAGTTGATCTCACACCAACCTAAGCACGTGTCTCTTCAAACCATGAATAATTTCTAGATAACCAACAATTAACTTTCAGAACCCACAATTTAGTTCTAGTGTAACTCTCAAGGTATCAGTAATCTGGCCACTTGTCTAATACATGCGGACAAGAAGACTTTAAGCTTAATAGATCAAGAACCACACCCAAATATATTGATCCAACTTTGAAAAGAATATGTGATCACACATGGACACACAGACACATACAAAGATTGCAATCTCACTAGTAGTCAGGAAAATACATATTGAAAACAGTGGGTTTTCAACATGTCAGTTTGCATTATATATATGCAAATATATATATATATATAATAAATATTTTATATATATTAAAAAAATCATCTCCAGGGTTGGTTAGGGAAATTTACATACAACTTCCATATAAGTTTCCATATAAGTTTATATGACCTTTTCGAAAACAATTTGGCAATATCAGTATTTTAAATGTGGATACATTTCCATCTAACAACTTCACATCTAGGTAACCATACAGGAAAAATTCTCCCACGTGTTTGCAAAAAAAAATTAAAAATCACAAGAATATGCTTTGCAGCATTGTTTGTAAAAGTAGAGGGAAGGAAATACATGTCCATCATTTTTTATGTCTTCAAGTAAAACTAAAGAGCCAGCAAGAATCTTAAAAGCTAAATGAATTTAACAAACACTTACTTCAAAAAGAAAGAGGATGGAGTCCAGCTCCTCCCTTTGTGACTTATTCCCTGGAATATACAAAAAAACATTAGTTATCATGACAATGTGTAAATTTTAGGATATTAAAAATTATGTTATCCTGAAAACATTTAAGCTTCAACATACACTCATTTATTCAAAAATTACCAGGAGGTAGCATGGAATCCATGTCAGGAATGTAGATAGATACCCAAACCACACCGCCTGAGTCCACCTCTAGCAGAGCCACTCCTCGCTGGCTGTTTAAACACAGCCTCCACGTTTTCTGAGTCAACCCGTAGATGGCAATTTATTCATTTCTCAATTCGTTACTTATGGGCTCAAATTATGAAGGAATGCACAGCAGAAGCAAAGAAAGCATTCTACCTTTTTTGATGTGAAGAGGCACAGAGCAGTCATAACTATGAAAAGCCATGCATGTCTTCAGGCCATGTGCACTTGTCCTTTTGACAGTGACAATAATAGAAACTACAAAACCTATAGCAGCCGGTTACATTTATTGTCCAGTCTCTGTGCCAAGGGCCCTGGGCTAAGTGCTTGCCATTCAGCATCTAACTTAGGAAGAAGCAAACCTTTTCTGTAAAGGGCCAGACAGTGTATATTTTAGGCTTTACAGGCCCCTCTTGTAATCATTCAACTCTGCCATGATGGCGCAAAAGCAGCCATGGGTAACACATAAATGCACTGGGTATGGCTGTGTTCAACAACTTATTTGCATAAACAAGCAGTCAGCTGCAAGTTGTGGACCCCTGATCTAACGGAATCCCCACAGCTCTATGAAGTAAGATAAGATGGCATTCGTTCATTGAACATATACTAAAGAATGTCTGTGTCAGAGATTCTTCCAGGCCGTGAGGATACAGGAGTGATACAAAACACAACAATCCTTGCCCTGAGGAAGTTTATATTCTGGCTGGAGGATGTATTCAATAAATGAGAAAACCAAGAGGAAGGCTAATGGGGAATGCCAAAATGGGTGGTATTCAGTTCTGACCAGGGAAGTCAGGGAACACCTTGCTGATAAGGTGACATCCGAGCAAAGATCTGAAAAAGGCAAGGAAGGAAGACACATGGACACTTGGGGGTAAGGAAATAAGCCATATGGACATCTGGAAGAAATTTGTTCTGGGCAGAGGGACTGGACAAATTCCTTATGGCTGAGAAAGCCTGGCATGGTCAGGAAACAGCGAGAAGGCCCCCCTTGTGTCTGCAGCGAAGGGGGAGAACTGCTGCAGGTGAGGTTAGAAAGCGGGTAGGGTAAAGGCAGGCAGGTAAGGTGGTCTGAGGCCATTGTAATGACTTCCAGAATTGGGAAGCTATTTGAGGGTATGGCGTGCTGAGTCATGATGTGATATATTTTTAAAGCATCACTCCAGCTGCTCTTCTGAAGAGACTGGCAGGGGCGGGGGGTGGGGGGGATCACAAGTGTGGAAAGGGGTAGACCATTTCTGAGGGCCTAATAATCCAGGTGAGGATAATGGGAGCACCAGCATTACCAGCACAGGCAATGAGAAGAGGCCAATGATTCTGGATGTATTTTGAAGGCAGAGCCAATAAACTTGGGTTTTGGCCTAAATAACGGAAGGCTGAAGTTATCACAAGATGATTTCATTATTCATAGCAAACATTTTCCTTCATTCTGTTGTTTTGGTACACTTTCTTCCTGGTACTCTAATCAAAACACAGATTGTATTAAAAGCAAGAAACTTGAAAATCTCAACCCTATTTTATTGGTTCTTCATTATGATTCTTTGTAATAGACTGCAAGAATGCAGAATTTTTCCTCTCCTATCAAGAGATGTCTATTTCTCTATCTGCATTGGAGAGGCATGTAACTTGCTCTGGCCAATGTTACATTAACAAATGTGAGGGAAGCACAAGCTTGAAAAGCCTTATGCACTCGCTGAGCTTGGAACCCTAAGGCCAGCATGGAAAGGAGCTCAAGATAACCTGCAAGCATGGAGTGCCCTGGTCAACAGCTTGCCAACCACAAGACATGTAAATGAGGCCATCAACCACCAGCTGATGGGAGAGGCATGAGCCAGCCTAAACCAGAAGAACTGCCCAATAAACCCAGAAAATTGTAAGCTAAATGACTGGTTGTTTTATTAAGGGACTTAGTTTTGGGACGGTTTATAATGCAATTTGTTATACAGCACAAACTAACTGATACACTCTTGAACAACTACATTTTCTTCCAGAAGGACAGAGAGAGCAAAAGGGAGGAAGGAGGAGGGACAGAGGAGCCTTTAAAATGGGGTGTTTTGGTGCAGGGCTTTTTTTAAGACAAGGAATTCTAATATCTTTCTTTGCTATTCTGATTACCCATAATATCACACTTTTTTCCTCCACACACCTGTGAAAAAAAGTTAAGTGGAACAAAACTAGGGAACAGGATAAAAATCAGATTGTTTCATATTTGAATTATCTACCAATTTGGGGAAAAAATTAAGCTCAAGATGTATGTCAATTTATAACTCACAGGGGAAAAACTGAGCAATTAATTGAAAAACAAAAAACAAAACCCCTTGTTGGCATCCTTGGGCACACGGTCGTATTTGACTTGATGACCGTCTAGAAGCTGGAGCATTCTGTAAGACTCTGAGCCATCGGTCTATGTCCGAGGCCACCACAGTGCCTGTGCCACGTTCCTTCCCCTCCATGCCTGATGTCTGCCTCAGGTTCTGCAGAAGCAGTCAGGGCATCCATACACTCTTCTCTGCATCCTCTTCTGTATACCTGACTCCATCTCAACCAATGTTCCCCACCACCTTGCACCATCAGTCATCTCCCTTTAGTCAGCCTGCAAACAGGTAAATGCAGCCTGTAAAACCCTCCCCTGACCAAGGTACGCCTTGAGCTATGATCCTCTGTCTTCACCATCAAACTTTCTAAAAGGGTATTCTTGTGTGTAGCCTCCACGGTCTCACCCCCAGCCACTCCATCTCTCTGTCTGGCTTAGGATCCCACTACTCACCTAGACTTTTCTTTCAGTACTCAGTGACAACCTCCTCGATGCACTACCACTTCCTAATCCAGCTGCTCCACAACTTTTTGCATCATCAAACATTGCTGACATTTCATTCCTTGAAATTCTCTCTTCTCTGGGCTTTTGTGACAAAATGCTTTCCTGCCATCGAAGCCTCTTCTCAGCTCCATACACTACTCCTTTATCTTTACTCTTTATCTGCCCAATAAAAGAAGGAATTACCCCAAATCCTTAACTGTCACTCTCTCTACAAAGAACACGTCCCTTGGCAACAGCATGATTGCACCTCTCTTCTCCCAAGCTCCCGTCCCTACATTTTTACTGCCCAGCCAGAACCTACACCTGGGTGTCCCATGGGCACCTCAACTCAGACTGCCCAAAGCTGCACTCATCCTCCTACCTCCTGAACCTGGCTTCCCTCCAGAGTTCCCACTACTGTTGTGGCAGTTTATGAACCAGACTCAACATTCTGAAAGCATATATGCACCCCTATGCCTACTGCAGCATTACTTACAATAGCCAAGATATGGAAGCAGCCCATGTCCATCAGTAGATGAAGTGGTACATACATATAATGGTATATTACTCAGCCATAAAAAAGAATGAGATCTTGATATTTACGACAGCATGGATGTACCTAGAGGGTATTATGCTAAGCGAAATAAGTCAGAGAAAGACAAACACCGTACGATTTCACTCATATGTGGAGTCTAAAAAAAAACAAAACAAGTGAATAAGCAAGCAAATAAAAAGCGGAATCAAGCCTATGAATACAGAGAACTGATGGTTGTAATAAGGAAGGGGGTAGAGGGATGTATAAAATGAGTGATGGGGAGTGGCTTCCAGTTATGGAATGAAAAAGTCACGGGGATGAAAGGCCCAGCATACTGAATACAATCAGTGGTACTATAATAGCGCTGTACGGTGACAGATGGCAGCTACATTTGTGGTGAGCATAACATATCAACTTGTCAAATCACTATGTTGTACATCTGAAACTAATGTGATATTGTGTGTTGACTATACTCAAGTAAAAAAAATACTTTTTTAATAAATAAAACTGAGGTAGAAATAAGTGTGCTAACATGTAAGGATTTCCAAAACGGACTACATGAAAACAAATAAGAAGGTGATGATGGCAGCTAATATTTACTGAGCACATACTATGTGCCATATTCTGTCCTGAAATCCCAGGATACATGTTAACCTGTTTGATGCTGACAGGAGGAAACTGAGTCAGAGAGAGGTGAAGTAACTTGCCCAAGGAGAAATAGCTGGAAGGATGGGGCCAGGACCCAAACCCAGTCTGGCTCCCCAGGCTACAATATCCTGTCACCTAAATACAGAGCAGAGCAGATTGTGCAGTGTGACATTATTGGCTTGATTTTTCAAAGAATATTTTATATAAGTATATAAGGGTATAACCATAAGCAAATATAAACATCATACATTAATAACACATATAGAAAGAAATGCATGAAATTTTTAATAGTGGTTGCATGCAGAGCAGGACTGGGGGTCTGGGCAAAAACATACGGTTCAATTTTCATTTCAAACCCTTTATTTTTTTTAAAGATTTTATTTAATTATTTGACAGAGAGAGAGAGAGAGAGCACAAGCAGGTGGAGTGGTAGGCAGAGGTTGAGGGAGAAGCAGGCTCCCCACTGAGCAGAGAGCCCGACATGGGGCTCAATCCCAGGATCCCGGGATCATGACCCAAGCCAAAGGCAGACACTTAACCGACTGGGCCATCCAGATGCCCCATTTCAAACCCTTTAGTGGAGTCTGAATTTTTTATAGTGTGCACATATTACTTTTATGTCTTTCTTTTTAAGTATATTATTCCTGTGGAACTCATGACTTCTGTGGGTTTCTCCTTCCATTTTCCCTGTAGCCATTTGTTGTTCAATTAACAGCTGTATGAGAGAAGGTTCCAGGGAAACAAAGATGCTAACCATTGCAATCTCCCAGCTTTGCTAAGAGTCTGGCAAGAAAGGAAGCTTAAAAGCATATAACTTGGGGAGACGAACCATGAGAGATGATGGACTCTGAAACAAACTGAGGGTTCTAGAGGGGAGGGGGGTGGGAGGATGGGTTAGCCTGGTGATGGGTATTAAAGAGGGCACATTCTGCATGGAGCACTGCGTGTTATGCACAAACAATGAATCATGGAACTACTACATCTAAAACTAATGTAACGTATGGTGATTAACATAACAATAAAAAAATTTTTTAAAAAGCATATAACTTGTGACTCATGACACATACAACCTCTAAAACTTTCTGAATGTTAAAAAAAAAAACTTTGTATATAAAAAATCTTTTTGTAGAAATGCTTACCTTTCAATTTCAAACTATTTTCCAGTGTTATAAAATTTTCATAGAAGATGAAATATATCTGAGAGTAGTTGGTCTCAAAAAACTGCTTAAGATCACTTGCATCCACATTATCTGAAAAGAAAAAGTTACCATTATGACAATAATCTTATCAACTATCAGATCAAATATCAGAATTCACAAACAACCTTTTCAGAAATGAAGGAAAGTAAAAACTAGTTTTATCCCCCTATGAGACAAAACAGAACAACAACAATAGTATCCCCACCCATTTGTTCTCCACAAAGAGATCTTAGTTGGCCTGGGGCCCCTCCCCCACAGGCAGACCCCTGCAGGAGACAGATTCAAGGGTATCAGAACCAATGGGGCACAGCTCTCAAAGACCAGCTAGAAGGCCAGAGGTTAGTACAAGTCTGGGGAGGAACAAGATGCCTTCCTATTGGGGGTGGGGAATAGAAGTTCACTGAGGAGAGGGATGGGGTTTGTACATCTGAAAAACAATTTTGCTCCTGGAGTCCTGCATGGCCCAGTCTCTCCTCCTTCCCAGCTGACCTAACACCAGCTCAAGAGTACTAGCAGGCATTCCCCAGCATACCCACCCACTTCCACCTGGGCCACTGAACAAAGCCTTCCCTCCAGCTCCCAGGTGAGCTGTTCCACTCCTGTTTGGACACAGGGAGGCCCGCCATGTGTTCCTAGAGTTGCCCTGAGCAGTGTTTCTCCCTGTTGCACCAGGTCTGCTCAACCAGGGACTGCAGGTTGTGCAGGGAGCTTAGCCCAGTGGTAACTGCTGGGGCCCAGCAGCAACAGAGCCACTTCATCCATGGGCCTGAGTATCCCTCACAACTCTGGTCAGAGTACTTATCCACTGTCAACATACCTTTGTACATTTTCCTTGGCTGTACATTTTCCTTGGCAAACAGATTGGTTGTGCCATTTACAACAGGGTCCTGACCAAGGTATTAGCTCTTGGGAAGAATACACTAGTCATCTCGGGAAAATTAAGAACAGCTTCTTTAAATTTTGCAAGGATTACTCAAGAAACAAATATGCTGCTATTCCATCTATGATAAAGTGGATTCAACTGAATTTTGGGGTCCTAATACTGTAACTATATATGAACACACCCATTACTATATTTAAGTTCTATAAACTTAACACTAATGCTGGTGAATCTAAGGAGTTGTTTTCCTCTGAGAACCACATAGGGCTTTTCATACCAAAAAAAATCTGACCTGGTTCTTTGAAATAATTCACATAAGGTGTGTGTAAAGTCGTATCAGCTGCCAATTTCACATTCTATTTTCTGCCCCAAAATAATAGCACAGAGCAATGGAAGTTCCTAGTAACTAACAAATTTACCCGTGTGAAAGCAGGTAGCAATGAAACTAGTCTTATCATTCTTAGGAGCTACATAATCTTGCCAAGGAATCCTTGAGTGCCTTCCACAGAATATGCGCTTCCAAGAAAGGATTCTGTTCATTTTCACCCCAATACGAACTGCTGGCCCACCCACCGCTAACTGTTCCTTCTGAAGCATACTTCACCTGCCAGCTCCTATTGGCATTCACTGATAGCTGAAACATCCCCAGCCTGCCCAGAGACTAGGTCAGTGCCTCTGCTATTGCCCCACCAGCTAGTTCTCTCTGGGTCATAAAACATATCTCACTTTACTTAATTCCTGGTGGAATCCCTCCCACTGGAATTCTTGACTTAATTCTGAAGGAATGATAGGTCTTCTCTGTTGGAGATACTACCAACCCTACAGAACCCTCAGTCCATCCCATATGTCATTACGTCTTCTGCATCTAGCACAGTATTTATCTAGTTCAATATTTTCTTGAAGAGTTGAAAAAAAAAGAAATGGCCTGTAACATATATGTATGTTAACATGTATAACATAAAATGACAGGATAAAGGCCACAACGTGTAAACCATTAATTAGATCATATGCCTATAGGAAAGAAATGGCCTCACCCACTTTCAATTCCTGGGTACTATCAAGAAAGAGATTTCACCCCTCTGCTGAGGACTCCAGATTTCACCCTGCAAGCTCTACTCTCAAAGCCTGCTGCCAGCTGGATTTCTCCACTTGAGGGACTACAAGGCTCCTCAAATCAAACGTGTCCAAAGGAAAGTATTGTTCTCCCCTCAAATTCTGTTCTTCCCTCAGGGCCCGCCACCCACCCAGCTGCTTGTCATCACAGGTTCTTCTCAATCCTTCACAGCCCATCTCCAGGGTGTCAGTTCTACCTCCAACATGCTCCAACACTGGGTACTTCAAGCCCTCCTCGGCCTTGCCTGGAATATGTCACCATGAATCCTCACCCAGGCTGCAACATGCCCTCTGCCTGGGCTCCTGCTTCCACTCCTCCCCTCTACAGGCCATCCTCCACCATGCACTCAGCAGAAAGACTGAGCACTGTAAATTAAACCAGGTCATTCCTTCACTCAAAACCTCCCAGTGGCCTCCAGTAGTACTTATAGTCCAAACTCCTGACCAAGGCCTACAAGGCCCTGTGTAGTTTCCTCCATTCAATGCCAACCTCATTTCACAGCACTCTGTCCTTCACACCCTACATTCCAGCCATCGTGGTTTCTTTCTATTCCCTGAACTTCTCAAACGCGTTCTCCATTTGGGGCATCTCTCGTATGCTGTCCCTACCCCCAGATCCCCAACATAGCTCATTCCTTCTCATCCTTCAGAACTGGGATCATACATTACCTCTTCAAAGAAACCTAAAAGTGCCCCTGTATATCACTCTTCACATGCCATCCGCTCACCCTACCTTCTTCCTTCACAGGCTCTACAATGGCTGGATGCCTGACTGCTCACCAGTGAACAGGCCTTGGATACATAATGCCATAAGCAAGCAAGCAGTTTCCCTGGCATTGAGGATGTGAGTGCACTGACACAGCAAGATGACCCAGCGAGGTTACTGGGTGATCGATGACTCCCTCATCTTCCCTGGGTTCCCCTTGGTCCATCAGAGATACTCAAATAGAGCAACCTGAACAAAGAGGGTTCTAGTCAAGGTTGAGGAGCATTCATACAGACTGAGGTGCACTCATGAAACCAAAAGTCCAGA
This sequence comes from Leptonychotes weddellii, assembly GCF_054177405.1. Lineage (NCBI taxonomy): Eukaryota > Metazoa > Chordata > Mammalia > Carnivora > Phocidae > Leptonychotes > Leptonychotes weddellii. The sequence continues at coordinate 40,008,064 of NC_138378.1, forward strand.
AAATAGCCACCTTCCTCCTCAGCCATTCCATATCTTTCTTGTGGATGAGGTATGAATGGGACAGAACTTCAAATACCCACCATCAAGACTGTTTGATACCTTTCAGGTAACCTGATACACAAGGAAACTAAGAGCATGACATCTGTAACACATTCAGTTTTATTCATAAATATGAAGACTGCTCACTGGTCTAGGAGTCCTCTTCACATGATTCCCTCCCATAGCCCTTAAGATTCATTGAAATTCTCTCATTTATACATTTCCTTCTTCACTGACTGACACTCCACTAGAATGGAAGCGGTATAAGGGCAGGACTCTCATCCGATTTGTTCACGGCTCTATTCCTAGCCCCAGGAACAGAGTTTGGTACCCAAAAGGTACTCAAGGCATATTTGTTAAATGAATAAACAAAAAATAAATATTAAATATTTTATATATCTCTAATTCAATAACTGGAAGAACTGATTTGTCTGATTGTTTAAAAGCAAGACTCATCGGATGAATATTTAAAAGTAAGCCTAGATCTTGAAGAAGGAGACCACAGATATTGGAATTTAGCATCCTGCAAAAGGGAACACAAGAAAGTAAGAATGGGCTGATTTTTTTTTTAATATATTTTTTTAAAGATTTTATTTATTTATTTGAGAGAGAGAATGAGATAGAGAGATCATGAGGGTCAGAGGGAGAAGCAGACTCCCTGCTGAGCAGGGAGCCTGATGCGGGACTCAATCCCGGGACTCCAGGATCATGACCTGAGCCGAAGGCAGTCGCTCAACCAACTGAGCCACCCAGGCGCCCCAAGAACGGGCTGATTTTTAACAAGGCTAACTTCAAGAAGCATAGAGATGAGGAGGAAGGCTTTGTTCAGAAAAAAAAACAATGAACAACAAACAAACAAAAACAACTATGATCAGAAACATCCTTTAGACAGATATTCTTTATCAATTCACTTGAACATTACTGAGCCAGTACCCATGCCAACTTGCCTTGAGCCAAGTGCTAGGAAATTCAAAGAGAGTAAGACACAGGGCCTTTGAGGGTACAGAGGTAAGCAAGTAATGCAAAAGGTACCATGACCAAAGCTTATGCAGGGCATCAAAGCAGGGAGTAGACAAAGCCACTTGGGGAGGTTGGGAATATTAATTAATGTTATACATTTATGCTTTAAAAGACACGTCCAGGAATTTCTTTTATTTGACCCTCACCCATAACCCTGTGAGGTAGATGGGGCAGGTGTGATCAAAATAAAGAAACCACAGGTTTTAGATCTTCCATGACCTGCCCAAGGTAACACAGTCAGTCAGAGATGTGGGCAGAAATCCCATCTGGTCCCCAACTCAAATCTGAACCACACAAAGGCCTGAGAGAGAAGGGGGACTAAATCAAAACCAGAAATCAGGTCAGGAATATATAAAAATAATCATGTAATTGGGATGTAAAGGAGAGCCAGATGAAAAAGAGCAGGAAGATAAGTGGACAGGTGAGAAATGAGGGGAGTGAGTGGCACTGAAAATGGGAACTGCCAATTTCCCCATGAAGGAGCTCACAGCATTCCGCTCCCACAGCACTCGTGGTGAGCAGTGAGGAAGAGGGAGGGGGGACAAGCACTGAACAACAGAGCCCCGGCCGCAAACTGCCTTTGAGGTGGTGATTTTCAGTATTTGGCACAGACACTAGCACACTGCCTTACTATCATCACAAAGCCCAGAGAAAGAAGTACATTCAAACCAACCACAGAGAAACAACCAGCAGACAGCTTTCCAGAGCTAGGGGTCATTCCTGAATTTTTAAAAAAAATCTTTAATTTCTCATTCTCCTTTACCACCAACCAAGAGCCAATAAACTGTTTCTATTATTTTCACATTTTATCTCAAAAATAATCTATAAACCACACCAAAAGCTACCATCTCTCCCACTCCTTTGTCCAGCTAAAACCTCTTGTTATTTCTCCCTATCTAGCTGAAAGGCAATAGCAAAGGTTGAGGGCAAAACCTCCGAAGCAGGGGCGCCTGAGTGGCTCAGTCGTTAAGCATCTGTCTTCGGCTCAGGTCATGATCCCAGGGTCCTGGGATTGAGCCCTACCATCGGGCTCTCTGCTCAGCGGGAAGCCTGCTTCTCCCTCTCACACTCCCCCTGCTTGTGTTCCTTCTCTTGCTGTGTTTCTCTCTGTCAAATAAATAAATAAAATCTTTAAAAAAAAAAAGTTAGGTGAGGAAAAAAAGATCTTTAAAAAAAAAAAAGCTCCGAAGCAGACTTTACTAGAAGCAGCTTCTAGTAAAGTCTAGAAGCTACAGGGCCTTGGACAAGTTTTTAAGCACTCTCCTCAATTTCAATCTCAGAAATGGGGCCAACAATGGTTCCTACATCATAGGACTGCCGTGGGGATAAAATGAGCATGTCAGAGTGCAGTCAGCATTATATAAATGTTAGCTGTTTTGTAATTACCTAGCTCCTGACAAAGGCCATCTCACTAGATGGGAATAACCAGCTTCACCTACCTGTGAAGCCGTAAAACTCAATGACTCATGAAACTCATACGCTTAATGAGACTGGTCTTATTAAATGGAACTTGATCCCAATACAGCAATAAGCACTACCAACAAACAAATCTATGAAAGCAATGGGATTATCCCTCCATTTCCTTCCACATATAATCTTTTTCAATACCATTTCTACTCCTTTTTTTTTTTTTTTTAAGATTTTATGTATTTATTTGACAGAGAGAGAGATAGCGAGAGCAGGAACACAAGCAGGGGGAGTGGGAGAGGGAGAAGCAGGCTTCCTGCCGAGCAGGGAGCCCGATATGGGACTCGATCCCAGGACCCTGGGATCATGACCTGAGCCGAAGGCAGACGCTTAACGACTGAGCCACCCAGGCACCCTCTACTCCTTTTTAATTGAGAGGATCATAATAGAGTCCCACGAAAACCTGCTTCAGCAGACCCCAGGAAGCATCAAAGGAAGGGGAAAGATCCTTATCCCATTCGGGAGCCCCACTGGAAACTCTCAAAAGGAACATGGAGCTCAGTTCAGTTCTTCCCTAGTAAGGAATGACCCTGCCAGTCCTTCCTAACAATCCATCCCTCCCGCTGCCCCCTCCCCGCAGAGAACTAAGAACCTTCCTACACATCAATGTGTAGATGAAGATGGTATCATTTACTATTTTACTCAAATTCCTTAGACAATGGTACTGAAAGCACAATGCGCAAGATTACAGTCTGTTATACAGAAAAAGGGGAAATAAACATTCAAGGTGAACTTGACAACTTAAATAAACATAATTTAGAAACAGAGAGGACAAGGAAAATAAACTACTCAGACATAAGACAGAAACACTGACAAGGATAAATGTCATTAGTAGTGCACTCTTACTTAAAAGCTAGTATGACTCTGGTGATTTCACCTTTTAACAACTGCCTTGGTCCTTGTCCTCTTTCCCTCTTGTGGTAGTTTGTAAAAAATGCCACAAATTATTCTTTACCTGAAGCCACACCTCTGGATGATGAACACCCACAAATGATTTGGGGAAACCAGTCATTAGAAATATGACCCAGTGGTGGCCGGAGAACCTCAGGTAGTCTCTGGTCTAAGGGATATGAGGAAACTCATGGAGCAAAGCTGGACCCAAGCAACCTGCAGCCAGAGGCAGAACCACCCCAGCCTTGGAGATTGGTGAGGAAGAAAAATAGACCCTTGTTGCCACAAGGCCTATGTAAGCCATGAGGTTTGGGAGGGGCTGTTATTCAACATTATTGTGGAAATGTTGATGGGGAAGAAGAAACTCATCACCAAGCAGCTTCACTGGCCATGAAGGCCCGCAAGCCCATGAAGAGATGCCCCAAGGGTAACATTATAAGGAAAAGCAGAAAAAATGGATCTGAGTAACAGAGGCTGCCCATTGATACAAACTTTCTGTCAACAGTAATCCATGCTAACCAGGGTGCAGGCAAGACTCTTTTTCCTGACACTGGCCAGTAGATTTTAGAACCTCCTCTGTGTGCAGTATATTGTGCCAAGGGCAGGTGAACGACCCAGAGCTTTGTACCTGGTAAGGAGGTAAAATCCACATAATGAAGCCCTTTCGAGACTCAGAAAGTAATCAGGTCATAAGACAGCAGGTATGCTGATTGTGCTTCAATGGTAAATCAACACTTTCATCATCATTATTATTAAAGAGAAATACACATCTGAAAAATGCATCTATTTACAGACCTAAAAATGTCCCTGGTACTGATCATATGCAAATGCAAAATCCTGATGTGGATGAAATACTAACTTACCTAGCAGATGAAAGGCTCAGCCCCAGTACATCAGGGCTTTGAAAGGAGATGTGGTCAAGGATGTGGTGGGAGAAGTCTGGTGGAAAAGGGTGAATCATGAGTTGGCCCTACTCATCCCCCAAAGTCATCTTGCAGGTAAGGACACCTGATGTGACACCACACCCACCAAAAACCCCACCATGCAAAGTTATTTCTAGAAGTTCTGCAAAGCTTTAAGAACTCAAAGATCAAAGTCCATTCTGCAAGCACACTTTTTCTGATGCCATGGAGACTTCAAATTTCAGAAAAACTCTCTCAAGTGCCATGTTTTCAATCCACATCCACTTTTAGGTATAAACATCATTGGACGTATTTGACATGGAATTACTCCTGGAGTCATCCAGAAGTTAAGCAATAATGTACTGAAGATAACCCTTACTCCACCCCACCCCAACATGAGGAGATCCTCTCCTTGCTCCTGCATGACACCCAGCCCCTATTCCTCACCTCCCCACCACAAGATGCCTGACACCAGACTCCATAACTAGACAACCGTTAGACTAGACACACACCAGGGATGTCCTCTCTGGCCTTCCCCCTGGTTTCCATCCATGTCCCTAGAAATTCAAGCTTCCCACATGACCCACATCTCTGACTGTCACTTCCATACAGCTCTGGGCATCACCTAATCTCACTCCAGCTTCCTAACTACAACCCTTCCACCCCCTATATCCAATAAAGCTTACCAAAACCCCTCTCCTGCACCACATCCCTTCTGGCTCCCTTGAGGGGACTGCTTCGCCATGGACTATCAGGTAAGCCCTTCATTATCCTATACCACATGCCACCGGGCCTAAGACGAGGTCAACATCCTCCTTGCTCCCCACTGCAATATCCAGACCATGGCACACCAACACTTCCCTGCTATTCAAACAACCAGTCTACATGCCAACGAGCCCACCCACCCGAGCTGCACACAGTCTTTCACTCACCCCAGCACGCTCTCAGAAGATTTCAGGGCCTGGCTCACTCTTTCTCTTGTAACCAGCACTGATTTCAGCATTTGCAAAGGTCGTGCCTGACTTCCTCACCCCAACGAGGCTGTCCTCCACCCCCTCTCCCACCATGCATGTCCACAGCACAACCTAGACCCAGGCACTGCTTGTCACCTCCCCACATCTGGGGTCCCAGTTTCATTCCTCTCTCCTATTGCCTGCCATTTGTCCTTGTCCCTGCTCACCCCTTCTAGAAAGCTAATTCCAGCAACCCTTCAACTCTACCAGGCCCTTGAAACCAAAGACCCCATCATCTATCTGGTCACTATCTATGCTCCTTAAGTCTTCACTTCTCTTTTCCTCAATTTGGTTTCCATATTCACTCAAGAGCACCCCAGTCTCAGTTTTGACCCTGAATCAGTTGAATGTATTTATGTGTGCACAGGCCAGATGCTAGACATAAAAAAGGATTTTTTAAATTGTTTTAAATATTGAATACATATGTGAAAGAATAAGTTTCATAAATATGTAACTTGTGATATATGATAAAAAAAATAAACACTTTAAACCCACCCACCCAACCAAGCATCCAAGCCAATCAGGCTTTTGCCCCACCATTCAAGTGAGCCCCAACCACACTGTTAATCCAATTTTCAGTCCTCTCCAGGGCTAAGAGCAGATACACATGTGCCTCTACACCCAAGCACCACCAGTCTGGCCCAAGAGAAGGAAAAGGCCCCTAGAACCCCGGCATAATGATTCTGGAAGCATACTGGGGCCTAAACTATATATTCCTAATTGCAAAAAGTGAACCAAACTCATCTTTTAGCTTTGCTGATAGTTTTGTTTCCTGCATATATTATAGGAATGTTGTATATACCAGTTATAGTGCAAAATTTTAAATTCTTCCCTACTAAGATGGATTATTTTCATTTCTTTATACCTATAAGGTAAACTAGATGTAGAAAGTAAAATTCTTTCAAGTCAAGAAGATATCAACACTTTGTTATCCAGGACTGACAGTCCACACGTAAACGTAATTCTATATAAAGATGTACCCCAAGTGTTTGAATTTCTTCCAAATTTTTTCTTGTGATTGAGTTCCAGCTTTAAAGCATTATGGTCTGAGAATATGCAGGGAATAATCTCAATCTTTTGATACCGGTTGAGACCTGATTTGTGACCCAGTATGTGGTCTATTCTGGAGAAAGTTCCATGTGCGCTTGAGAAGAATGAGTATTTTGCTGTTTTAGGGTGGAATGTTCTGTATGTATCTAAGACCTCAGTGTGAGACAGGAATCCATCAAAATCCTAGAGAACATAGGCAGTAACCTCTTTGACATCAGCCACAGCAACTTCTTCCTAGAAACATCTCCAAAGGCTAGTGAAACAAAAGCAAAAATGAATTTTTGGGACTTCATCAAGATAAAAAGCTTCTGCACAACAAAGGAAACAGTCAACAAAACAAAGAGACAACCCACAGAATGGGAGAAGATATTTGCAAATGACACTACAGATAAAGGGCTGGTATCCAGGATCTATAAAGAACTTCTCAAACTCAACACCCAAAAAACAAATAATCAAGTCAAAAAATGGGCAGAAGACATGAACAAACACTTCTCCAAAGAAGACATACAAATGGCTAACAGACACATGAAAAAATGTTCATCATCATTAGCCATCAGGGAAATTCAAATCAAAACCAAATTGAGATACCACCTTACACCAGTTAGAATGGCAAAAATTGACAAGGCAAGAAACAATGAATGTTGGAGAGGTTGTGGAGAAAGGCGAACCCTCTTATACTATTGGTGAGGAATGCAAGTTGGTACAGCCACTTTGGAAAACAGTGTGGAGGTTCCTCAAAAAATTAAAAATAGAGCTACCCTCTGACCCAGCAATTGCACTCCTGGGTATTTACCCCAAAGACACAGATGTAGTGAAAAGAAGGGCCATATGCACCCCAATGTTTATAGCAGTAATGTCCGCAATACAATAGCCAAACAGTGGAAAGAGCCGAGATGCCCTTCAAAAGGATCCTAAGACTTTCTTTTTAACCAATATGAAGTACCTATATAACAAAACATAAATACACACCAATGAAATACAATGTTTAAATCAAATGTGCTTCATATACATTTTAATATATCTATTCCTTTGGTAGAATCAAATTTCATCACACTTTTTAAGTCAATGCAAAACTGCTTCTATTTGTCTTGATCTGAATTGGGGCTAGCCTATACTACACTCAAAACTACTCACGAGGGAGTCACTGATAGAAATAAAACAGATAATGCAGGAGCTAGCTGGTAACCTCTATCTGCACCCATCTCCAACAACTAAGGAAGCAGAAAAGTGGTGATGAGGACAGAGAGAGCCATCTTACTTATGCCAAATAATTATTAATAATTATAGCAACGGCTTATAAAAGAGCTTTGAATATATTAACTTAATTAAACCTCTAGTAGCCGTAGGAAGCAGGTACTGTCCTTATGGCCAGTGGAAGGTCAGAGAGGTTAGGTCACTGCCGGACTCAAATCCGGGCAGTCAGGCTCCCATACTCCTCCTCTAAATCCAATATTAATAGGAAGTGATAGAGGAGGTACCGGGAAGCATAATTGGAAACATGATTTTTTTTTCAAGATTTTATTGATTCATTTGAGAGAGAGAAAGAGAGAGAAAGGATGAGCAGGGGAGGGGCAGAAGGAGAGGGAGAAGAGAAGCAGACTCCCTGCTGAGCGGGGAGCCTGACATGGGGCCTGATCCCAGGACCCCGAGATCATGACCTGACCTGAAGTCAGAGGCTTAACGAACTGAGCCACCCAGGCGCCCCGGAAACACGATTTTTTTTTTCTTTAAGCACATAGATCTGGTAGAAGTCACAGAACTAAAGAGTTACTAAATCTAAAAGTGGACCCAGAAGCTGGGTTTATTTAGGACACCAAAGTCAGCTTGCAAATGGAATGACCTTCCTCCTGGACAGGTTAAAAAGGTGGTCTTTCTATGAAGTTCCCTCAGCAAAAGCTGAAATGGCCTTCCCCAAGGGCCTCTCTTTACCTCTGGAGATCCATCACAATGTCCCCCAACCTGTCAGCAGCTACAAATATGGTCCACTGTATCCCTTACACAAGAAACCAAAGGCCTCAGGTCACCAGGCAGCCACTTTTCTTACTCCCAGGCCTCAATATGCTGGCAGCATGGGAAGGCCAGAAACCCACAACCTGAGGAATGGGTGGCAGATAATTTGTTATACGAGTCCAGGGGAACATGAGACGGCCATTTAAGTATTATGTAAGTCTTCACTTACTGATGTGGAAAAATGTCCAAGGAGTGTTAAGTCAAAAATCCAGGGTTAGACCATGCATAATGACTATTCATGTAAAACTGTGTTTACGTGTGTTGTACACCCAAGACAGACACAGAGAGAGAGGGACAGAGACAGAGACAGAGAAGAGAATGCACATAAGCAAGAGCAAGCATAGAAAACATGCTTACCAAAATTCGCACAATGGTCATTAGGGGATTGCAGAATTTGAAGAACTCTCTCATACTTAAATTATTTTTTGCTTATTTGTATCATTCAAATGTTTATGAGTACATTAAGTTTCATAGCCAAAAAGACTATGCACAACAACATGGATGGACCTTGAAGGCTTTATGTTAAGTGAAATAAGTCAGACAGAGAAAGACAAATATGTACTCAATGATCTCACCCATACATGGAATCGAGAAAGAAAGAAAGAAAGAAAGAAAGCCAAACTCATTGAAAAAGAAATCAGACTTGCTGTTACCAGAGAGGGTAGGTAGGGTTGGAGGGGGAACTAAAGGAAGGAAAAAAAAAATACACACACACACACACACACATATATAAAAACCTATTTTCCATTTTGGAAAAAAAAAAGCTGCCAGAGTGTTTTGGAAAGAGATCTTTTTCAGATATTTTACAAAGCCTGACTATTCACCATAAAAAAGAAAAGAACAACTCAGCAAACATGACACCAGACTGTAATGTTCTCCAAGCTTGTCTTACTCTCCAACATCGAAGTACACTCAAGACCCACACAATATGTTAAATAGTATCTTCATCAAGACCAAAATGCCCCCAAAACAGCAAATAACTTAAATTTCTTCTGTTCAGCACTGTAATTAAACTTATTCTATAATAACACACATGTTGTAGATAATGCCCTGTAATGACCTAGTTATAATAGAGGACTTTTGCTGTCTTTAGGGAAAGCTGTGTTTCTCTAATTGTCATTTACCAAAAAGTGTAGAAAAACAATAGAGCCAGGCAGATAGAAATTCTGTCTGCCCAGCCACTCGATAACCTGCACTGAGTTAGGGACAAGCGCATGTGTGACACCCCTGAATGGAAAAGGTGATGACATTTCCAATCATGATAAGGTTCATTTATAAGACCTGGTGGCCTTAGCACACATTCAGTCACGTTTCTTCATTCTGTGTAAACCTGGCACCAAAGAGCAACTGCCAGAACAGAATCTCCATTGGTGCACACTCAGCTAGCAACATTGGTTCATAAAAATCACGTCTTTTCTTCATGCACATTTTTTTTTATTCTTATGTTAATCCCCATACATTACATCATTAGTTCTAGATGAAGTGTTCCATGATTCATTGTTCGTGCACAACACCCAGTGCTCCATGCAGAACGTGCCCTCTTCAATACCCACCACCAGGCCAACCCATCCTCCCACCCCCCTCCCCTCTAGGACCCTCAGTTTGTTTCTCAGAGTCCATTGTCTCTCAT
>NC_138378.1:40018585-40064441 GCF_054177405.1 Leptonychotes weddellii
TTTTTATTCTTATGTTAATCCCCATACATTACATCATTAGTTCTAGATGAAGTGTTCCATGATTCATTGTTCGTGCACAACACCCAGTGCTCCATGCAGAACGTGCCCTCTTCAATACCCACCACCAGGCCAACCCATCCTCCCACCCCCCTCCCCTCTAGGACCCTCAGTTTGTTTCTCAGAGTCCATTGTCTCTCATGGTTCATCCAAAAAATCACGTCTTTTCAAGTTACACTGAGCCAGAGATCAAGACTCCCTCAGGCCTTTCCATTAAGAAACACAATATAAAGTACAAATGGGGCCCTATTTTAGCAGGTTCCTGAAATGGAGCCAACCACTGGCTTCTCTTTGCAATCATTTATATAGATAAATTAATATTACCCTGACCAATCAACATTTTCCTGTGCTCATACTTTTTAGCAGCTGGCAGATCTATCTCCATTTTTTGTCAACAGCAGGGGTATTTTTTGGGGGGGTGGGCGGAGAAAGAGAGAGCAAGAGAGCACCAGGGGGAGGAGGGGAGCAGAGGGAGAGAGAGAATATTATGCAGGCTCCATGCCCAGCGTGGAGCCTGATTGCGGGACTCAATCTCATGACCCTGAGATCATGACCTAAGCCGAAATCAAGAGTCAGACACTTAACAGACTGAGCCAACCAGGCATGCCAGGGGTACTCTCTACTATGTCTGCTTCTTGCCTCTTACTGAAATTTGGGATAACATAGCAAGCCCACCTCCATACTGTTACAAGCCTAGGCTGCTGCGTGGGCCCCGTTACATGGCGCATGGCAGTCTAGCTTTCCAGCCCCATGGGCTGCTGTGTTCCCAGCCTGTCTTCTCATCACTACTCACTGCCACAGTAAGGACAGACACAGCCCATGTGTGCCACCTTCCGCAAAACCTGCTCCTGCCACAGCTTCCACGGCTACTTACTTCTCTTCTCCAGCACCACTTCTTTCTCTTACCTCTTCCCTTTTTTGTCTCCAGTCACTGCTCAGTATTGGGGCAAAGGACCAGACTTTTTATAAAGTTAGCCAAAAGAAAAGAAAGGCTTTCTTTACAAAGAAAGATCCTGAAGGTCAACTCAGGTCACTCCCCTGCTCGTCCTGCCCCTGGGGCTCCCCATCTCACTCACCTTAGTTAGAGAAAAATCCCAAGTCCTCAATGAGACCTACAAGCCCCACCCGGTCCTACCCTTTCCTCCCCCACCCCCAACTCCTCCAACTCTATTGACTTCCATTAGATTCTCAAGCCTATTTATGACTCAGAACCTTTGCACTTACTGTTCCCTCTGTTTGGAACACTACTCCCATAAATAATCACCAAACTGTTCCCTGCTTAACACAGATCTTGACTCTAAACCCCTCTTCAGAAAGGCTTTCCCTGACCAGCTGTCTAGACCAGCATACACACCCCTATCAAGCTTCATTTTTCTATAATCATTACCTGAAATTATACATTTACTTGTTATCTGTTTATTGTCCATCTGCCCTAATAGAATGAAAATCTCATGAAACTGGAGCTTCATTTGGCACACAGCAAGTCCTCAGTATCTACATGTAGAATGACTTAAAAAATATATATACTAATATAGATAGAACTCAAAGAGTGGCAAACCCATTTATTAAAAGGGAAACCCTTACTTCCCTCAAATTAGATAAATCCTCAAAAATAACTCCCACAGTCTTAAGTAGAACTTATAAAATGTCATGTAAGGTTTTCTCAATGACCTAGGATTATCAACACAAAAGTCAATGCCCTTGTGATATACATGGGTATGAGCAGAGATATGAGCAGTACTGTTTTGTGTGGGAACGTATCAGAATGCCTTTCCAGAACTACTTCCTCAGAAATATATGAGCCAGAATGAGATTCAGTCTCTAGGAACAGGGCAAATGATATCCAAGCTGGCCAATCAGAGTACCCCATCTCCTACAGGAATGGGCCCATGACCCAACTAAAGCCAATCAGCGTGGTCTCAGGACCTGGGGCCCTAGAGGGGCCACACTCTTCTCAAGGGTCACTAGCTTTCAGGGACCATCTCTCCTGCACCTGGCAGAGTCAGCCTGAAAATGAAGCAGAAGCACAGAAAAGAAACAAACACAGAACCAAGAGTGGAAACGAGTATTTTTCACCAAGAGGAAGGTCAAAAAAGAGAGTAGACGTGAGAATGGGTGAGTGTCCTGGACTCCACTTACATCCCCATCAAAAGTCAAACATACTTAAAGCCAAATGTTCCCCTAGAGTAGTTGTGTGCATCATTAAATTCCCCCCTTTTTAAGTTAGAGTTTCTGCCACTTGCAACCAAGTGTCCTGACTTATATAAATATGCTCAACATAAGCAGTATACCCTTGAACAGTGCAGGGACCGAGGGTGTCTACTCCCTGCATGTAACTTTTGACTCCCCCCAAACTTAACTCACAACAACCTACTGTTGACCAGAAGCCTCACCAATAACATAAACAATTAACACATATTTTGTATATATGTAATATGCACATGATATGCTGTATTCTTACAATAAAGTAAGCTAGAGAAAAGAAAATGTTATTAAGAAAATCATAAGGAAGATAAAATACATTTACAGTCCTGTACTGTTATTATAAAAAAAAAAAAAATCCACATATAAGTGGACCCATGCAGTTCAAACCCGTTGTTCAAGGGTCAACTGTACTATCACTCCGGTGGAGCAGAATGATTTTAAAAAGAAAAAAAAAAAAAAATTCCCCAGTTGGTTAAACACACACGGGTGGTTGCCAGGGCCTGCAGGGAGGAGGGAATAAGAGACTGCTTAATAGGTACAGGGTTTTCTGTTGGAGTAATGAAAATGTTCTGGAACTAGATAGAGATGTGATGACTGCACAGCACTGTAAATGTTCTAAATGCCACTCAATTGTTCACTTTAAAATGATTAATTTTACATTATGTGAAATTTACTTCAATAAACAAAATTTTAAACATGAAAACAATGCTGCAATGTGTTTCTTAATTGCCTTTAAGTATACCTATCATCATTTCCCAGAAAAGGAAATTAAGTCAAATGATATGTACATTTTTAAGACCATTAGCACATACCAACAAATTACTTTCCAGAGAGATCATACCAAATTAGAATCCTATCAAAGGTGTACTGGAACGCAAACACAGATAACCAGGAGGAATCATTAAGGGAAAAAACACACACAACAGCAACTTTGCTAAAATATTAGGTAAATACGTTTTTATTTGTAAGTTTATATATCCTAGGTAACTGAAGTGACATTTATAACATTGGTTCTTGTCATTTCTTCATTTGTGACATATATATTATATTTTAAACATCTGTTCTAATTTTTCCTGTTAATATGTAGGAGCTCTCTATGTACTAAGGATATAACTATATCCTCTCCTATAAATTTCAAATATTTTTCCAGGTCATTATTTATTTTTTACTTCAGTTAAAATGATATGTCTGTTTGCGTGTATATTTATTTTAGGAGCAGGAAGAGAGGAATGGAACCATTCTCTCCAAAATAAATAGCTGCAATATGATACATACACACACACACACACACACACACACACACACACGAAGACGAGGTGATATTTACTTCTACCCCGAAGTTCAGCATAAGCTCTACTACAACAAGCCTAACTAACCCAAACACATCCTTATCTTATCAGATATAAAATCCATGGAAAATAGAGGTCTACACTGTTTGTACCAGAAATATAACCGGACAGAAATAAAACACGTTAATCCCTTTAAAAAGTTGTAAAGAAGCAACATATGTCATCTGTTCCCCTCTCTTCCATGCTGTCTTAAAAATACTATCAAAGATTTCATTGAAAGAATTCTTACTAGTTAGAACCAGTCCTTTTGGGGGGATAGTGACTTAGTTTTGGTTTCTGTAGATTTAAAATTTTACAATAGTGTCTCTGCAATTTTGTTTCCACGAAAGAAGCCTCACCCAAGCCTATCTTACCAACAGCCCTCTGGTCCGGCTGTCCCTCTCCCCCAACCTCTTTTCCCAACCTCTTCTCCCTTTTGTCCACACAAATAGTCCTTTCTTACAGTTGCTCCCTTGGGATCAGAGGGGTGGGTCTGATAATGAGTGCAAGTACACAAGGGAGAAGGTTAGGGGGCTCTTTCAGGAGATCTTAGTTCTGGGTCTCAAATCATTACTTTAATGATGGGAACATCTGGCTTGTGAAAACAATCTTTGGGGCAGGAAGGCTTTTAGAAATTTTTCAAAACATCAGGTGGCTGCTACTCCCACACAGACTTACATCCGTCTATTTGGAAATCATATTTTGAGGTTTGTTTGCTGGGTTTTTTTTTATTATGTTATGTTAATCACCATATATTACGTCATTAGTTTTTGATGTAGTGTTCCATGATTCATTGTTTGCGTTTAACACCCAGTGCTCCATGCAGAACGTGCCCTCTTTAATACCCATCACCAGGCTAACCCATCCTCCCACCCCCCTTCCCTCTAGAACCCTCATTAATAGTTATTTATGCTAGACTTGGATTGCAAGCTCGGCATCCCCAACACTGTGTATAGTGCCTGGCACATAGTCTCTCTGGATAAAAAATAAGTGCTAAATGAACAAGGGGACTCTGGAGCCAGCTGCCCAGGTTCAAATCCTGACTCTGTCACTTACCAGCTGTGTAACCTTGGACAAGATTCTTAACCCCTCTGTGTCTCATCTGTAAAATGAGGATAATAATATTACCTATCCCATTTGGGAGGACTACATAAATTAATTCATGTAAAAGCATTTCTGGCAGTGTTTGGCACATGGAAAGTGCTGATTAAATGCTAATTATTATGATTACAAATAAGGAAGTATGTTACCAAAAGGAATCAAGATGAATAAGAAGCTCTTCATATTCTCAATGTATTTATCAGCTAGTAGGGGAGATCCAGCAGATACAAAGCAAAAGGCCATAAATGCCAAATGCAAAGTTCAAAATACTATGGGAATTCTGAGGAAATATCATTTCGGGGCAGAGGGATAAAGAAAGTTTATGTGGAAGATGTAGTGTGCTCATGCTGTCTCCTGGAAGGGTTTTAGATGGTAGGATGGGCAACACCTTCTGGGGAAAGGGATGGTGTGTCAGTCTGGGCTCCCTGAGAAGTAGATACCAAGACAGGATTACATGTAGGATATTTACTGGGAGAACTGCCTGTGAAGGCGAAAGGAGAGAGACCTGAGAAGGCAGGGAGAGGTTTCAACCACAGTGCAGGTCTGACCCCTGCGAAGGAGAGGGGGAAGGAAGGAGGGCTATGAAGGAAGAGTCTCAGACTCCAACTCAGTCCTGAGAAGGTCTTGACCAACCCATGGGGAGTCCTCAAGCCAAAGTCACCCTTCAGAGGCATCTGGATCTTGCATGAGTGGACCACATTAGTATTCCTGCTTGCTCAGTAACTGCAAGGAGCCCAAGAAAAGTTTAGCTTTGGCTAAGAAGTGGTGGTGAATCCAGAGGGCAGCAGCCAGAGCCATCAGTCAGTCATGATCCCCACAGCACAGACCTGAGTGGCACATTCTCATGGCTCCCAGAATTGGGCACAAACAATGTCACTAGTATCTATGTGTCCCTGAAACCATGGTTGAAGTTCAGCGAATATGTGCCATCACTTAAAATCAAACACAAGATAATATCAAAGGGCTCCTTATCTTTTAAAGCTAAACCACAGTTGCAATAGCGAAATTACTTATTTACTGTTAAAAATTACAATTACTTTTAAAATACTTTTCAGATGTGGTTTCAGTTTCTAAAACAATATAAAAGACATAAAAATGGTTATGAAATATCTCTTTTGTAAAAATCACTGTTAAAAATTTGAAATGGGCATTCAGAACTAAGTCAGAAACAAAGCTTGACGGAGAATCTAAAAGTTAAGTCCTTTCTGAACTGGTAGCTTAAGGCAGCATATTGATCCAATGAGAATATGAGAAAACATTTTGCAAAAGTGCAAGGTGCCACACGAATATGTACACTCACGTTAAATCTTATGTGAGGTTAAGCCGCATTCAAGGCGAAAATGGAGATCAAAATTACCCCTAACCACGAGAGCCACACCCAGTAGGACAGATGGTCCCACAGTTGAGAGGCACGAAGGAAAGAAGACCACTGAGAACACAGCACTTCCCTGGGCCCCCTGCTGCCACTCTGGGACACATGGTCACCAAGTGGAAGGCCAGACAATATGTGCACTACCTGAACTGTCCTCGTTTTATATATATATGCATTTCCTGGCTTCTGGCCAAGTACTGAATGCATAAGTTAAATGCATTTATGAGGTCGCTCCCCAAAAGAACAAGTCTTACAGATTACAGTATTTCCTTTATTTTCAGGGGATGCACAGGAGAGGGAACAAGACATCCTCAGTCCCTATCATAACTACACCAGCAAGAAAACTGGCTCAGCAATTGACTCTACCTCTTACCTTCGCAGAGAAAACAGAAGCCATAGTGTGAGAGCTCCCCCCACATCTAGGACCCCATTCTTACTTCCTCCATGTGGCCTTAGAGGAAGTGGTGTCCCTCTTGTCAAGCCTGATCTCCTGCCCCACGCTCTTGATCCCACTGAAGACCCACCTTTCTCCATTTGTATTCCGTTTCTCTGCACTGTTTCTTCAATTTTGCTCTTTTATTAGCTCCTTCTTCTACATATATATAAACTCAAATTTTCTCAGCTCTTAAAAAATATAAAAAGCATATCCACACATACGGACCCACCCACCCATCGTTGATCTGGGGTCCCCCCCTTTCTGGCATATTAATCTGTATTCTTTCCATTTCCAGACCCAGAAATATGACTCAAGCTAGCTAAAGCAAAAACAGGGTGTTACTGGCACCTGCAACCGAGAAGCTCAGGGGTGGAGATGGCACAGACACGGTGAACCTCTCGGCTCACACAGGGTCCAATGCGTTCGTCTCACCCTCCATCTCTCTGCCCTGCTTCCGTCTGATTATGAACTCAATTTGAGGTAGGTTCCCTCCACACTGGGGAAAGATGAATGCTGGCAGCCCATGCTACACCCTCAGGGTTTGCAATCCAGAAGGATGGGAGCTCTCACTCTCCTGGCACTCCTGTTTCAAATCTCAGGGACTCTGAGACTCTTGGGCCATTCACCAAGGGGACACATCACATTTGGCTCCTATTCTCTCCTTATGTCTTCCTGGTTCCCAACATCTACCCCCACCACAGGATAAAAGCCACTGTACACTTAACTCCATGGTGGCCACACCATTACCTTCACACAAGTTCCTCTCTCTGCAGTCCCCTCATCCCTGACTTGTCCACCAGGAAAACCTCTTATTCGTAATTCCAAACCCACCACAGAGCGCATCTCCCTCAGGAAGCACTGGCGACCTCTCCAAGAGGCCTCTCTGCCGTGCCTCCTCTGCACCAACTCACCCACTTCATCGAGACACTAACACCTTCACAGGAAATGTAGTTGTTTACGTGTCTACCACTCCTATTAAACCATAGGCTCTGGGCTTCTGCCTTATTAATACCTGAATACACAGCCCTCCTGAGCAGACAGACAGACACAGACACACACACGCACTCACTCATACACTCTTGAAAAAAATGTCTGTGGAACTGAAATTTTTTTAAAATCTGAAGACAGCATAGTTGTCTACCACATTTATATATTATTAATTTTACAGTACAATAACATATTCCTCCTTTTTTTTTTAAGATTTTATTTATTTGACACAGAGAGACACAGCGAGAGAGGGAACACAAGCAGGGGAAGTGGGAGAGGGAGAAGCAGGCTTCCTGCGGAGCAGGGAGCCCGATGCGGGCCTCGATCCCAGGACCCTGGGATCATGACCTGAGCCGAAGGCTGACGCTTAACGACTGAGCCACCCAGGTGCCCCAACATAATCCTCCTTTAAAACATAATTTAAAAACTTAAATTGAATCAATTTGCTATTTTGGAAGTCAATTTTTTAAAAACAATTCCCTACAATTTTATCTATGGAAAGATCAGTACTCTAAACACCTAGTAAAAGTATTTATGCCCAATTGCAAGTAAAGCACTTACAAACAAAATAAAAATACAAATTATAAAAAGTTACATCAAAATATTCTGGAACTACCAATTAGCTCTCTTCCCAGAATAAAAGGAGGAAGTCAGTTGTCTCAAACAAAACATCTGAGCTCGATCGGACTTTTATCTTAGGTTCACCCTTCTCTCATCAGGAGTCCAGACATCCCTGAGCCTTAGAGTCAGGGATTGGTGTATGTGTGATACACATATCTGTGTCCAAAGTTCATCTTACGTGCCAGAGGTTACAGATATAAAACGTGAGTAACTGATGAAAAATTAGCAAAAGGAGCATTACGGCAAAATGACTGCTTCAAACAAGGCTGAATGAGAGAGACAAAACTAAGACTGCCTGAGGAGCCTGAAATTACACCTCGGCTCTGCTCTGGTTGTAGAACGTCCTTTGACACTAATGTCCATGCAAATATTTTACCACCTGCTAGATCCGCCGAGGGTACAGAGAGGCCAATGAACAGGAAAACACAAAAGGAGTCTTTTTGTCTTCTGCCATGCTGAAATTAAATATAGCCTCAAGTCTCCCTAAGAATCTAGTAAAAATAGACCAGGCAGAGAGCAGCACAAGTCAAAGCATCATTTTTGGGAGACATGCAAAAACCATCAGGCTTTTGTTTATATGTTAACATTCACTGTGGTGGGGTAAATATATTTTCTGATATATAAATATACTTTTGAGTCAGATAACTAGCAGAGGCATAACATGGGCTTATAATCAGGAATCCCAGCTCTGCCACTTATCAACTAGGTGCTGACAGACGAGTAGTTAAGCTCACTGAGCCTCAGTTTCTTCATCTACAGGTTGAAAGTAGGAACACTACCTGCATTAGAGGTTTGTGGGCAGATCTGATGGAACCATGATGACAATAAACAACCATACCATAGCTTTCTATCCTCTTATTAAGTTCCAGACCCTATGTCCAACAACCTCCTAGACATTTCCACTTGGATCTTGCCCTTTTCTCAAACTCAACACCCCTAACACCAAATTCATCTTCCCCTATCATTAGCCAGGATCTCCTAACTCCTCTGGCCCTATCCCTGACACTCCCATTCTCCAAAATGCCTACTGCCAATTTTAAAATTACACAAATGTGTTTACTGCTAGTCAGACTAGAGTGGAAATGGTAGTCTCGATCCTTGCTGCTAGCAGGCTCATTGGGAGCAACACTTGCACAGCGAATCGAGTCATAAACGTGTTCAAACCCAGCAATTTGACTTCACTGGAATCTGTCCTAAGGAAATAACACAAAATATAGAAAAAGCTGCTTCCCAAGATGTTTAGAACAGTATTATTTATATCAGAGAAAAAAAGAAAGAGAGAGAGAGAGAAAGGAAGGAAACAATTTTATCATCCAGGAAATAGTAAGCTAACTTACGGTACACAGTTTCAACAAATGTTTGTAGTTAATAAAAATGAGAGGGAAAAAAAATGAGAGGAAAATGCTAATAACAAAATAAGTTTAAATGGCAACATTTAAAACTGTAAGTGAACTTGTCCCTACATAAAGTAACAGATACTTAAAAGGAAATATACCAAAATGTTCCATTTCACTCTGTCAATATGCTCAGCATTTGTGAGAGACTCTTCTCTCCTCTCTGGTTCCAGATATTTGGCCCAAGCCCGGATGTTACTTGATTTGCTTTGACTATGGCCTCTTATCCCAGATCTCTTCTCCTTCAGACTGATCACTCCTTGCCTGGCTTCTACAAACCTGTTTCATTACTCCACTTGACAATCACTAGTTCTTGCTGCATTGGTCCTTCGAAATCCCACCCCTCCTCTCCATTCACAAAGCATCTTATTTCAGACCCTTACCATTTGTCTCTTCCTTTGCTGCCAGCAGTGTCATCCCTCCCATCACCCTCCAATCCATTTTCCTGGCCCTGCTGACAGGCAGACAGCTCTCAAATCTTATCATTTGACCTACGAAGAGTTCTTCAAGCAGGCCCTCTCACCTGCAAGGTAAGATACGAGCTTCCAACTCAGACAAACAAGACTTTTTCTGATCTGGCCCCCAAACTGCCTCAAGCTTCTGCCAGTCAGGCCACCACTCCTCTCCCCCCAACCAAGATCCTCCAGTCCAACTCACTGTCCTGTCTCTACCCCTGGCCTACATAGCACTCCAGTCACGCATCTGACACTGTGAACACCCTCAGGGCAAGAATTCTAGCACTCCATCTCATGACCAACATCACCCTGTGACTCCCTCACTGGACAGGAGGAAGGAGCAGGCTGGCGTTCCTCACCTTTCTACATCATTGCCATGTGTATTTCCACTACCAGCTCCCATTTCCCCTTGCCTGGAACTGCCTTCCCGCTGCCCTTCCCAAATTCTAACCTTGCTCTGCCCAGTATGCAGGCACTAGCCACATACAGCTACTGAGCTCTTAAAATGCAGCTAGTTTGAAATGAGGCATGCTATAAATGTACAATACACACTGGATTTCAAAGACTTGGTATGAAAAACAGAATGTAAAAAATATTAATATTTTATACCGATTACCTGTTGATTACAGATTAGATCTGCGGGATTATATAAAATGTATTATTAACATTAATTTCACCTGTTTCTTTTTACTTTTTTAAATGTGGCTACTAGAAAATTTTAAGTTACACATGTGGCTCAGTAGTCTAGCCATCCTTCAGGGACCAGCATGAGTAAAACCTCCTTCAAGATGCCCTTCTGTTTGTGCCACTCTTAATGATCTTTTTTGACCCCTTGAAATCCTATAATGGAGTCCAACATATAAGCCACTATCTAATTACATACCTACCAAATGCTTACTATTACATCAATTCTTCTTGCTATATCAATACTATTTCTATATGGGGATTTGTAGTAGGTACTCAACTTTTGATTAAACATGGAATCTTTGCTGGAGCAAGATAGCAATACACAGAATTTTTTGGTTTCTGTTTTGTTTTGTTTACTCATTTACTCTCCCATTGATGATTTCAACAATACAGGGAGAACTGGAAGTCAGGGGACCTAAGAGCTCTTTGTTCTACCTGCAATTAACACAATACACATAGGCCATTTAGTCCATGGCTTGGCCCCGTGTAAGGTCTGTCTGGGCCTCAGTCTCCCACCTTGTAAAATAAAGTCAATAATAACAGGCCAATCTGCAATATGCAGCCAGATTAAAGTAGCTAAGCAAGTTCTAACTGGAGCCATTACCATGAATGAGAAATACTCCACTTTCCACAGTTCATTGTGTGTCTCTCAGCCAGTTGTCTTAAACACAGACTAATTTTTATAAAGAGAGAACAAATTCACAGCAATTATCAAAATATAAAGGGTGGTGTGGGAAAATACTTATCAAAATACTTGTCCTATCCTATTAATAATGGGAGGAAAGTAATGGGAGAGGAAACTGTTACATGCCTGCTGCAAACTGAAGTAGTTTATACATTATACTCCCAATAACCTTTACAAGGTAGACATTACCATACCCATTTGACAGAGTAAATAAGGTTCAAAGACAGTCTAAGTAACCAGCCAAAGTGATGTAGCCACAGGCTGCAAATCCAGATCAATGGTATCATCTTTGTATGTAAAAAAGAACACCTTTATTATCGCTTGAAGACAAAATATGTGAAAAGCAAGAGTATTACATAAATATGCAAATGAAAATACAACAATAATGTCCATTCATTTCCCTCAAGTAGTTTTCTTGATCTTGGCTAATTCCTGTCTTTCAGATCAAGGGGCCATTTTTTCTAAGTAGATTTTTTCTTTTTTTTTTTCCTAAGTAGACTTTTTCTTAAAGTAGCAAATAGGGTATATGATGTGCTAGGAACTAGTACATTAATGTACGGTGTTTCTTTAAAGTCTTTAAACCACAGTTGTTAGCGAAAGTTTATGTTAGACATTGTGACTAGAATTCTTCAGACACATTTACAAAAATGTAGCCCTTATGGATAAAGATTGCAGCAATAAAGTACACTGGGTCATTCCACAAATAAATGCATCCACAAAAAACAACCTAATATCAAAGAACCTATGTTACAAAACTGAGGTCATAATGAGCTCAATGAAATGAAAAAAGAAAGTTCCTCAAAATAAGATACTGCACCTTAAAGTGAAACCACAATTACACAGCCTTGAAAACGAACTACTTTCTCAGAATGGTAACAATATACTGTGAATCTCTAAGAAGCCGAACTCATCTAGGTTTAATTGATTCTGCCTTTACAAAATGTAGCCAACTTAATCCTGCAGACTTGGACAGAACCGAAGTTCAAATTCTCTACCACAGAAAATGTCCCAGAGTATCAAATGCTTTAAAATACTGTTCAACTTTCCTTTATCAAAAATGTCCCAGCAGTAGGTGTTAATCAGTCACTACGAAGAACTCCACAATGCAACCTGTGTGTGCACGAGATTTTACTACAGGGAGGAGACAGTTCAGTTTACCAAGGACACCACACTTTCAAAAGTCTTGAAAACTAATCCTTCTTAACAGTAAGTAATTAATTTACATTTCATTCCAAACTGAACAAGATAGTGTAAATCTCAAGGAATCCGAGACTGTGAAAAACTTCACTTGGCGAAACCAGGTGTGTGTGTGTGTTTCCTCAGAGATACTTCACAGGGTATAAATAGAAACAATTAGCAACTTTTAATCTCATAAACAAGATCTTTATTTAAAATTCACACATATAAAATGAATTCTTTTATGTCATATTTCCTCAAGTGACAGACACATTAAGACTATGTGTCCTATATCAGGTGTTTTTTCCTCATTTTAAGAATAAAAAAGACATCTAGAAGAAACAAGGTGTCCTTTTCTCAGCCCCCCAAAACACTACAGACAGCACAGGTGTTTGGTCCTAAACAAAAGTTAAGACTAAGTAAGGAAGAAAATAGAAAACAAAACAAAGCCTAGCAAAGCAGCTAGAGATCACGTGCAGCAGGTGACAGGAAGCCTTGTGGACACTTCACAGCCACAAGGATGAGCTTCATCGCAGGTCAACTGCAGGCCCCCCTGGGCTCCACAGAACCTCCACCCAGCAGTCCATAAAAACGAAAGAAGGCAAATAACTATCACTGTCATCCTGGCAATAAAGAAGCAGCAGCCTCCTTGAACCCAGGAAAGCCACCCCTCCCTCCAACAGACAGGAGGAGCCCCCTTCACACCAAGGACACAAAGAAACCCAAGCAGCCAGGCCCAATAAAAATAAAAATAAAAAGAGGAGCATGGGAAGAGAGATGACAGCTAAATTAAATAGGAGCGTTCCGAGGCTCAGTCTATTTGAAGACTCCGACTCAAAAGTAAAAATAAAATTTAAGGGAAGGGGGCCCACAAGAGATGACATTTCAATTAAATCTGTGCTGGAAACACTTGGAGACTCAGTCTACTTAGGGTGTCAGAGTCAAAAATTAAAATTAAAAAACGAGAGGGGAGGTGACAGTTCAATGTGTATGTGTGTGCGAGGAGCACCTGGAGTGCAGGATTTGCTGGGGAGGGGAGAGGCACGGCTCCGCCGACCTCGATGTGACCGGGTGCGAATCTGGGGCAAGTTTACAATCTGGGCGATAGGGCAGAGCCCGAGGGCCAGAGTGCCCGCTGTCGGGGAACAATGCTGGGCCCCGGAAAGGAGGGTCTCACGCCACCTCCACCCCCCCCACCCCCCACGCCATGCCGTCGGCATCGCAGCCCCGACCCTCGTCCGGCCCACGTCGGGGCAGGTGCCCACGAGCCCGGCTCCCCAGCGCGCGCCTCACCCAGCAGCGCCCGCAGGTGCTTCAGGCGCGTCAGTACGTCCTTCTTGGGGTCCAGCACCTTCTGGGTGGACTTCTTCACATCTCCATGGCTCCTTCGGGAGAACATCCCGCCGCGGTAAACCCCGGCCCCGCCGGCGGGGCAGGAGGCGCCTGCGCCGCGCGAATCACCGCATAGGGTCCGGGTCGGCGCGTGTCGCGCGGGCCACTCGCCGCCCCCCGCCGGGCCGCCACCGCTGCCGACGCCGCTTCAGCTGTGGCTCCAGGAAGGAGGGGCGGGCCGGGTACGGCGAAGGGCGGGGCAGGAAGGCGGTGTCGACGCGGATCGACCGCCCCGCCCCGCGGGAGGTGCCGGCCGGCCCTTCGGGCGCGGCGCACGCGCATGCGACTTGAACCCACTTCGCGGGGGCGCGCCCGGAGCGCCGAGTCGGCACAGCGAATCACGAAGAAGCTTGGAGCTTGCACACGCTGTACTACAAGTCCCTGAATGCACTGCGACAGAGCCCTCCAGTCAGGTTGGCGTGTCTTAGGCACGATGGGAGTCAACGGGCTGGGTCTGAGCACGTTCTTCCTCCTCACCCGGCTGAACGCCTCAAGGCCTCTAGGGAAGTGTAGTTCTCCCGGGGGCGAGGCGCTGTGACTTACCTTTCCTGGGTCCCCAAGCCGCTGGACAGCATCGGCCCGCCCTCTCCCCAGAGGGGCCCAGGGCTCCCAAAGCTTCACTCCTTGGTCGGTACTATCAACCCAGTTTCCTCTAGTGCAACGTGAACCACAAGAACATCTCAGTAAGAAAAATTTCAAGGCTTTTAAAATGCAAACTATTTTTCGTTTTGACTTCTAGATTCACACCAAGGAGGGAGTCGAAGTCCCTTTGACTAAACTAAAATCAGAGCTCCAATTTCACACTAAAATGAATGGCTTTGGTAGCAGGAAGGGCATCCCTAGACTCTGGGTGAGGAGTCCAGCCAGTCCCCCTTGGTTCCTGAGATCCAACTTCACTTGGGGTATGAGGTTGCCTTGCCAGAGGGTTCCTCAGGATCTTGTCTCTTGCCTTGTAGGAAGTGCACGTTCTCTGTGTTGTGCAAGGCCGCATAGCAATCCAGTAGCAGAACCAGAAATAGAACCTGAGGGACCTGACTCTCAGGCTGGTATGCGTTTTAAGGCTAGGTGCCTGTAACTTGGAGCAAAACTTTGAGATGGAAAATGGCCTGGAGATGTCTTACAAGAGATCTGTAGGATTTTTTT
Source organism: Leptonychotes weddellii (assembly GCF_054177405.1). Taxonomy (NCBI): domain Eukaryota; kingdom Metazoa; phylum Chordata; class Mammalia; order Carnivora; family Phocidae; genus Leptonychotes; species Leptonychotes weddellii. The sequence goes on from NC_138378.1 coordinate 40,033,625, forward strand.
ACTGGCATCTGGATCCTTTGATGCTCCAAATTTTGACAACATTAAGCTGGCTGTTTAAAATCATGTGCTTTCCATCCAATTGGGACAACACAACTTTTTCTCATTTGGGGGAACCTGTAACTTGGGGGAAAAGCCAGAGATTTACATAGCTTTATATTCTTATAACAAGCATGATGTTTGGCCTCTAGAAGCACTCACTAAACGTTTGTTAAATAAAATGGAATAAAAGCTGAAATAGTCCTATTTATCTCATCCAGGCCTGCAAAAACATATCTTCTAGTTGTTAGAGCCTATTTTTAGAGTTGTCAAAATAGCATTGATAGAACTAGGACATATTCATGCAAAGGAATATTATTCAGCTCTAAAAAGGAATGGACTACTAATAAACCCAATAACGTGGATGAATCTCAGATCCAGATATGAAAGCCCCACACTCAAGATGATGCCAGCCTGGGTCTTTTGAGATGACATCTCAAAAAGGGCCACAAACCCTCCAAGATTGTTGCAAGAGAGAAATAGCTTTTTCTTTTAAGGCATTTTGAGTGCCTTTTTCACAGTACTTAGCCTGTAGCTAGTTACACATAGTATGTCACAGTATTCACTGCCCCATCCCTTTAGAAGAAGATACCTTTGATTGAAAAAAATAGGATGCACTTGTCTTAGGAAATTCAAATTGTCTATCACACAGCAACCTGTCATTGTCATCAAACAATTATTGAGGACCTGCTGTGTGCAAGGCATGAATCTAAACCTTGGAGATAAAGAGATGTATTAGATATGGTCTCCTGTCCTCGAAGTCTTCCAATCAAGTTGAGGGGGGTTTAGTTTAGTTTAGTTTAGTTTAGTCCCTTTGACTAAACTAAAATCAGAGCTCCAATTTCACACTAAAATGTGTTGTCAATAAATAGGGAGAGGGACAGAGGGTGAAGGAGAAGCAGACTTCCTGCTGAGCGGGGATCCCCTTGCAATCTCCATGCAGGGCTTCACAAGGACCCTGGGATCAGGACCTGAACTGAAGGCAGACGTTTAACCAACTGAGCCACCAAGCGCCTCTGGGTGGACTTTTTTTTTAAAAAAGAAAAGAATGTAAGAGCCCTCAGGTGGTTAAGACCATTTCTTGGTAACCAATGGGGAACCTGAGCTGAACTGGGTATGTGTTTCAAGATTGAACCAGGGAAGACTGCAGGGCTTTAGAGCTTTATAATTTCCTCCATACACCGCTTACCAAAAAAGCATCATATTTTTCCGATGATAGCAAATTGAATTCAGGTGTTAAGGAAGACAGAGCCCAAGTAACCATGACAGAGGGAGGGAAATGAGAGACCAAGAGGTCCCAAAGAATAAAGAGAAACATTTATTAATTCCTGATGCTGTCTGTAGTAGAATTTTATTTTTTTAAAGATTTTATTTATTAACATAAGAATAAAAAAAAAAAGAAAAAAAAAGATTTTATTTATTTATTTGTCAGAGAGACAGAGCACAAGCAGGAAGAGTGGAAGGCAGAGGGAGAAGGAGAAGCAGGCTCCCTGCTGAGCAAGGAGCCCAATGCAGGACTCCATCCCAGGACCCTGGGATCATGACCTGAGCCAAAGGCAGATGCTTAACTAACTGAGCTGTCCAGGCGTCCCTATAGTAGAATTTTAGAAATTTTTTTTTGTTTTTGTATACAATTTACATAAATTCAAACCAACACATGTTTATTGAACAACTGACACAGCTAAAATTGTGATGACCATAGCTTTGTACTTCCCATTCTTTTCTATTTTACTGAAAATTGGTCTTTCGAGGACCATGTGAAAACTGCAGCTCCTACCATCATTGATGTTAAATACTTATCAAACAGTTCTACAATTCATCATTGTTGGGGTTATGCCCAGCACAGCGCCAGGGTCAGCATTCAATCAATATTTGTTGAATAAATAAATTCATTCATTCATTTCTTCATTAATATCTCAGTCAGCATTATTAGGGAATGTTGTTTAATACAATGTTTTCAATTTAACTAATGTGTTATAAGACATCCAAATTTTAAAATTTTACCCTTCTTTCCTCAGAAATCTTTCTAAAATATAGACAGACTTCTCTGTCTTCTTAAACAGCTTATTCATTGTTTGTGAAACCATAATTTATCCCCCCACACACTGTGATCTCCTTCATCTCTTCTAAACTGGTGTTGCTACTAGACACAAAGGAGAAATGTCTGGTAGAGATTCCTCATCTAATTTTGACCACATCTTGCTCCCAAATTCAGTCACTGCTATCAGAGACAATTTGTTTGCCTTTTTAACTTCCATATTGGAATCTTTCTATACGTTTAGACCTGCCAGCTCTTAGTTTCCAGATAACCTAAATGTTAATGTATTTGCTTTCTAATTTTCACTCATCAGAGTTTTTTCAGTTTGGAAGGATTTGGGGTTTTTTCAGATTGACTAAAATATCTTATGCCCACATATTAATCCTAGTTGTCATGAATATTACATTAATTTTAGTATATGGAAAAATTCAACTTTTAGCTGCAGATTTTCCTCTCAGATAAGCTCATTGTGCCTGTCCTCAGGAGTAAGATCTTTTCGTACGTCAGACATACTGTGGCTCTTCATTTGGATGCTATTGCCACAGAGAGCCTGCCCCTGTGAACCCCTGTGACACAGTCTATTTTTACTGATCATTGGACCTTTGCATTCTTATTTTCTTAAAAAAAAAGCTACGACCTAATAAATTCAATTTTTTTCTTACATCAGCTCTTACCCTGAAATGTTGAATTCATTCAATGTGTATGTTGTGCCCCTGTGAATCTGCACCTATCTAAAATCCCTAAGAAAGAAGGGATGGCCCTCCATAAGAATGAAATGCCAAACTCAACACTTAAGAAACAAGAAACCCAATGTCCTCATTTTCCAGATGATATATTACTGTAGACACCGAAAATATATTTTTTTCTCCTCCAAAAATATTTCCTAATAGTTTCTTTTCTTTCCAAATAACTGTCAAATGAGAAGATTTAATACTTAACTTTAAACTTGACTATAAATCATTTTATATGAGAATTTCACTTCAGGACAGACCTGAAAAAGTTTTTGAAAATGTACTAGCCATTTTGATATGTCTGGTGGACGCTTGATAACAAAGCAATGCTTTAAGGGAAAAGAACCTAATCGTTTTTCTAAATTTAGTCAAGCAGATGTTTTCACAGCTGTGCATTTCAACCACAATGTCATCTGCTTTGGATATATTTTCATTTTTTTTTATTATCAGAACAGTATTAACATTTCAGTAAACATGTCAACATTAGAAAAATATAAGCCCATAAGTAAGGATCATAAGAAATTTTATAAATTAAAAAAAGACCCATATCTTTGAATGATAATGTTGGAAAAATCAAGAATCATGGAAATTATCTAAATAGTAAATACAACTTGAATAGAAGGATGATGTACAAAGGCTAGAGAGATGAAGTTTTAGAGGTGAGAAGCCTGTGAAAATGTGCTCGTTAGCTCACCTCTTCCCCCAATACACAAAATGCCACCATTAGGTTTAATATTAGATAAGATTTACTCCCTAATTTAGAGCCAGGTGCTAGATTTTCTAAAAATGAATGTAGATTATAGAATGTCAACAAAAACTATTCATTTAAAATGGAGAAAGCCAGGGCGCCTGGGTGGCTCAGTCGTTGGGCGTCTGCCTTCGGCTCAGGTCATGATCCCAGCGTCCTGGGATCGAGTCCCACATCGGGCTCCCTGCTCTGCGGGAAGCCTGCTTCTCCCTCTCCCACTCCCCCGGCTTGTGTTCCTGCTCTCGCTATGTCTCTCTCTGTCAAATAAATAAATAAAAATCTTTAAAAAAATAAAAAAAAATAAAATGGAGAAAGCCATCACACAGTTTTATTTATTAATTCCTGTAATTTTCTAGAAAAATGAATCTCAAAATAATTCTTAGAGAACAATAATTCTTATGAACCATGAAACAAGAATACAAATTCTCTTACTAATATACATGCAGATGTATGTCCTAAATGGAGACTGCCTTTACCTGGTATTTCAGACAGCATTCTCAATTTTTTTTTTAAAGATTTTATTTATTTATTTGAGAGAGAGAATGAGAGAGAGAGAGCACATGAGAGGGGGGAGGGTCAGAGGGAGAAGCAGACCCCCAGCTGAGCAAGGAGCCCGATGCGGGACTCGATCCAGGGACTCCAGGATCATGACCTGAGCCGAAGGCAGTCGCTTAACCAACTGAGCCACCCAGGCGCCCCAGCATTCTCAATTTTAAGCAACAGAAATTGACTGGCTATTTAGGTAAAGATGATTCATCCAAAGAATGCCAGACTCCCACGATCAGTGGAAGGTTGGAGATCCAGCCTTGGAAAATAACTAGAAAATTAGATACCAAGGCAGCATTGGCAGGCCTGGACAAATTATAGAGCAGAGCACATGGGTCAGCATACCAAGACTTCCATGACAATGAAAGACCTTCCACCATCCTACACATCTTCAAGTTCAAAGTCTCAAGAATATCCAGTTGGCTAAGCCTTAGATGGAAGCCTAGCTCATGTGTCCACTCACCTTGCTGCCCTGGGTCAGAAAATCTGAGGTGCTAATCCTCTTTGTAAATAGGACCACCTCCTACCACCTCCTACCAAGACTATATAGGATAGGAGAGGACATACCCCAAAAAAACAATGGAGTGTATTATTGGAGGAAGGGAAGTTGGATGCTGAGTAGCTAAAATAACAACAACAATAAATAAATAAATAGTAATAAATAGTAAACAATAACAATAACAAAAACAATAAATAAATTAAAATATGCCCTAGAATATGAAAATGATCCACCCATTGGGCTGGTTTATAATTAAGATCTTGTACTTTAGTAAGATAATTGGAAGGCATAGTTTACTGCTTTCAGTAAATCTTTAAGGAAGACTTACATTTGATAGTTGTTTTTTCCAAATTTTAACTCGGAAACCCCCAATGTCACTTAGACATAGGATATGTGCAAATTGTGCAATTATTAAAATCATCGTAATGAATAATTGGAAAAAATTGAATCATATTGTTGTTTCTGTTTAACCAAAATTGAAGAATTCAAATGCCACAGGGAAAATTACTAAGTACCTCCCTTTATATTATCCTTCTTTCTATGTTTATTTTCTTTCTTTTCTCTGAATTGAAGTACCCCTCCATGAGCCACACTGTTATCATGTTTTAAAGTCCTTCTTGGTAATCTTTTTGACCCAATAAGTAGACTTAACTGAGTCCCCACTCTGTGCTAGTTTATGCACAGCAACGAAGTTACAAATAGAATGAGGACACAGTCTCAATCCCCAGAGAAGTCATAGTCTGAGAAGTCAGACATAGCCCTGACCTCAGAGAGCTCACAGTCTAATGTGGGAGATGGACACCTAACAAGAGAATAATAATTAACAAGAGCGATGCATGCAGGAAATTATGGGAGATACCAGGAAGGACTGGGCTGTAGAAATGAGGGGAGGATCAGAGAAGGCTTCCTGGAGGAGGCAACACTTGAACTGGGGAAAGGAGCTGAACACACCACACGCAGGGCGAGGAGGAAAATACAATGGGCTGTGTGAAGATCACCTGAAGCGGTCTGGTTTTGTGTGGTTGCCACCCATGTTTGTGCTTGTGGTTGTCCTTAGCATACTGTAGGGGTTGCCAAAATATGCCTATGTTCTTGTAGCCTTATAAAAACAGAGGGCTAAATGATAGTAAAAGGTGATGACGCCAAAGCTGGAAGAGACAAGTGAACTTCTTTTGACTCTGTAGAAGCAGGACGGGATGACAGCAAAAGCAAAAGCTCTGAATCCCAGTCCTTCCCCCTTACTAGCTGTGTAATCTTAAATGGGTGACTCAATTCTCCAAGCCTCAGTTTTCCTCATCTATAAAATGGACAGAAACTCACATTGGGCTATTTATTCTAAGGAGTAAATGAGTATAAAAAGAATTGAACACAATGCTTGGTACAAAAATGTTGTTCAATGACTATTATTTTGTTTTTCTCTTCCCCTCTACTTCCAGAAAATAGAAACAAGGTAATTTCTGCTTGCTAAGATTGTGCACACTTGATTTCTAAATGTGTTGAATAGGAGGGGTTTACATAGCTGAGTTTCTCATGGTTTTATGTAATTGAATCTGAACAGCGTCAGAATAGGTCAAAGCAATATCCCAGAACCTTTATTTCACCTTTATTTGTTGCGTGTACTCCTTGGTAAGGAGGGGCATATTCACTGACGTCGCCATCGTACCAGGTGAAATATTGCTCCTTTCTGGATCGTCAGTGATACCGGATTAGGAATGCTGGCTAAGGGAAAGGACATAACGTGTGACTCAGCAGTTTGTTTTGGGGCATATTTTACTTCCTCTGGTTCCTGTAAGACCAAACCCATGAATAGTTTATGGGTCCTTTCAAAAGTTAAAGTCATAATTCAGATTATTATAAATCAGATTATAATAAATCAAATTAATAATTTCACTATAACAGTCATAAAACAACAAAGTAACACCCCGCAGTGTGAAAGGTTTGGTTTAAATAATCTATCCAAAAGATGCCAATTGACGTTTTTCTCCATCATTTAAATGTTCATTTTTAAAATCAAAATAATAAGCCCCTTTTTTTGAGCCTCTTTACTGTCCGAGGCTTTTCTCACTCATTCATTTGTTCAAAAAGCATTAACTGAGTTTCTTTCTGCTGGGCATTTATTCTAGTCACTGAATAGATAGAGATTAAAAAAAAAAAGATCAAATCCCTGTTCCCGAGTTGCTCACTATCTGGTTGGGTAAACTATCCGAAGATGACACCTTACAAAATAAATATGAAGCTGTTTTTATTTTTAACTTTCAGAAAGTATTAAGAGAAGCCCCTCGTTTACTTTGCCTTTGTATAATTCTGCTCCCCCCCACCTCAGCCCTGGTTGTGATATTGCCTACTGCAGGTGTAGGCTAAATAATTTCACCTAATTGTCAAGGGTTATCAGCAAGGAAATCCTGGAGTCATAGAACGTTTCGAGAGTAAAATGTGACTGACAGATGTATTCCCTTATTATAAAAAGGAAAACTAAGAACCAAAGTTGGTTAGTAATTGGTCGTCATCAGAACTGGGGATGGAAACACTTACCTGAATCTGACATTCTGGTGCTGGTGGCATTAGGGTGGCTGGATAATTCCATCCCCCAGTACCATTTTGCAAAGCGATTTTATGACCATTCAATCCTCACCACAGCCCATAGAGCTGGGGTTCTTACCCGCATTTCATCTAGACTAAGAGAAGTTGTGTGGCTGGCCCAAGGTCATCCAGCTCACAAGAAGCAGGTCAAAAGGACAAATGAGAAGGACTTAGATCAGCAGACCACAGGAAGTAAATAAATGACTTGATTGGCTTCCTGGCAGCTGGAAATCAAGATAGACCAGTTCAAAAAGAGTAGGAAAAGACTCATGAAGGAGAATGTAAAGACTTGCCTGGGAACTGAAAACTACCAAGACTTTAGACTCTGCCTTTAGAACCAGAGGATACTTTAAAGTTTATCCAGACAAACTTCAGAGTCAGGTCCCTTCTCCAAATCTTTAAAGTTAATTAATAGTCAAGCTAGGTAAGAAGTTAGGGTGTCTTGACTCCTAGGCCAGTGCTCACCTTAACCACATTATTTGCTGGCTAGAAAGGTCAGTGGAAGCTCAATTTTTAGTAAAAGCTGGAAGGAGATTGGGCTAATCTTTTACAATGGTTGCTCTCAATGAACCACACTCCCAGTGTTCATATACCCCTGTATTTTTCCTTTCCCCTTGAATCTGAGCTGATTCTGTGATCTTCTTTAACCAATCGAACACAGAGGAAGTGACAGGGTACCAGTTTCCATTCTAAGCCTTAAAAAGGGCTGGCAGCTTTCATTTTTGCACACTGGAAGAAGCCAGTCACTATGTAAGAAGTTTGACTATTCGGAGACTGCCACCCTGTGAGATGTCTAATTTAGCCACGTGGAGAGACCACATAGAAAGGAACTGAGTCTCCTGGCTGACAGCCTCAGCTGAGTTTCGAGCCAACAGTTAACACCAACTTCCCAGCCGTGAGAGCGGGACCATATTGCAAGTGCACCCTTCAGCCCCAGTCAAACCTATCAGTCATGTAGAGCAGAGATGAACTGTCTCAGCCAAACTTTATTCAAATTACAGGATTGTGAACAGATAAACAGGAAGGTTGTTGGAGTGAGCCACTAAGTTTGGAGATGATCTGTTACATACCAATAAGTAGCTAAAACAGAGAAGGTGTATGCTGGTGGCCCCAAGGATCTGGAACTAACAAATTTTGAAGACTTACCTCCTCAGTTGGACAAAGCCACATACTGCATCCACTGGTTTATCTCTAACATCCTTCTGGTTCTAAAATTCTCTGAGCTTGTGACTCTCTGTGGCTCATCCCTATGGCTCTAAACAAGCCTGGTGTCCTCATGATAAAGGGATTTTTGCCCCCCCACCCCCAGAAGGTAACTGGCCTGACGGGGATTGCTTTTCTCACCAAGGATTAAAAATGTAGGTGACAGGAAGGGAGGGAGAATGGTCTTCCAGAGGTAGAGGCAGACAGAAGAAGAAGTTCCAAGAGTTTGGGTGCTGGCAACAGGAAATAAAACTCAGAGTTTATCTCCATAAAGGAAATTGGGGAGTATTTACAGATTAATTAACCGAATATCCATAGAAAAACCACCAAGCAAGCCTGAGATAGGCAGGTCAACAGAAATTGACTTGAGGAATTAACTTTTGATTCATTCAGTATTACAGGAAGCACTTGAAAATGTACTGGACTTGTAACTAGTTCCTTGCAGCTGGTGAGCAGGCAGGAACATAGATGGAGTCTCCAGAACGGTCAGGAAGAGGGCATATCAATTATCTATTATCAATTATCTATACCACTAAAGTGTTGTGTAGCAACCAACTACAGAACTTTAGTGGCGTACACCAATAAACATTTATTCAGCTCACAGGTCTGTGGGGTTCATACGATCTGGGTCAGAGTTGGCTGCTCTTGGCTGAGATCACTTATCTTGGAGTTCACAGCTGTTGGCTGATCTAGGGTGGCCATTGCGGGGACAACTGAGGTAACTCTGCTCTGGTCCATATTTTTCTCATCCTTCTCCTGGGACCAGTGGACTAGCCTGGGCATGTTCTTCTTCTATATAACACGGGGCAGAAGTGAGCAAACCCAATTGCACAAGCAGTTTTAAGCCTGCCTGACATGTTTGCTATTAACCTATTGGCCAGAGCAACTCACAAGGCTGAGCCACGAGTCAGAGTCAGAGGGCAAAAGGAATAGATATAGAGAAAGGTTAAGAATTATGACCATTAATCCATCTACCATGGAAGTTATTTTGTAAAAATCAACCTTGACAATGGAAAAGGGAGCTTTTTGGAGGACCTCTCAGGACCTTCTGTCTGATTAGGCAGCATTATTAGACCCTGGGAAGTTGAAGCCGAGGAAACCTGCCTCTTCAACAAGGAGTGACTATCCTCAGTCCCTTTGCGACATTGTTGGGAGCACGCTATGAAGGCACATGGACAAGTTGTGTCTTTCCCCAATGTCTGCTTTATTCAGTCATAAAGCAAGGTTAACATAATGATAAAGTAGGTTCAAGATTCCAAAGTCAGTGACATTTCATCACTTACGTTAACTTGGTGTCTTACACGTCACACAAAGCAAAGCATAAAGACAAGTCACACAACAAACAAGACAGAACAGGGGTAGGAAATTAAGGCACCAAACTTGAAGTCAGTCTGCGAGTGTGCAGTCGAGATAAGGCCTCGGTCTGGTCTGGGTCAGCTCTTGGCATATGCTGCTTACTATGTTCAGGCAGTGGAAGATCTCTGTTATGTTCAGAGATCAATCGGGCAGAGCGTTTGGCAGCAGCTGCCTTTGTGATGTGGTCAGATGTGAAATGGTCAGTGTCTAGATAGTCAGTTTGCTGCAAAAATCCTCCCTCTTTAAAGGGATTTAATTGGTCTTGGGCCTTTGCAGATGTCCTCTGGTTCTGTTATCAGTTCTGGGTGTTGGCTGGTTTGGGTGATATCTGGTCTTGGCTGCAGTGCCCTTGGTTGCTGGCATCACTACCAGACAGAAGTTACTGCTTGACAGGAGTGACTCCATCTTGCTCTGTACAAACTTTAAAGGAATTAATATTTCTGCCTGGTTATTCGCATGACTACCCTTTGGTGACCACCCTTCAATCTCTCCTGCCTTTTTGAGAGCACATAGACATCACTGGACTTTGGAGTCTGGGGAAGGAGCCTGTCCAGAGGGTTGGGGAATAAATGTGCTGATGGCGATACTAGTGGGTTTTCCAAGTCTCTGTTACAAAATCCAGGTGTGTTCTCAGGAAGGAATTGCTGAGATGAGAACAGTGCAGTAAACTTAGCTATATTACACTTTCCCTACTACAAAATAAAAGGGACTTGGATGGTTGATTAAAAGGCAAATTAGATATTAAGAGATTGCCAGTGTTTATCTAGGACTTCCAAGGTGGGGATGGGGGGACAGTGCACCTGTCATAAGTCTAAAGGTTACCAAGGGGAAAACTGCTGGAAGGTGCGACATACCATTCAAGAACTGCCAATTTCCAATGCTCTGATTCTGCCTGACTTTATAAAAGTTTTATGAATTAGGTTGTTTGATATGGGCTAGCTACCCAGAGCCTGAATACCATAAGCAGACATGATAACACTGAGTTTCTGGACCTGAATAGCCAAACTCCAGAGACCAAACTCATGGTGACCCCACAGATAAACTCAAATTTTAACAGTCCTCCCCAGTTAACATTTCTTTAGCTACAAGAGCTACATCAGATAAGTTCCTAATGATTGAGTCCCCACCTTCTAGAAGCCTTGACTCCTGGAAGTGTGTTAAATATCCTGATGCAAAGGAATTTTTCCAATAAAAATGTGGCATTCAATGCAATATTTATATGGAGTATATGATTCTTGCTTTGGAAAGTGAAATCTTAGGAAACAGTAGCTTGTATTTAACTGGCTCTGGTAGACCACAGGATAAACTGGGACTTGGTTGGAAAATACCGGCAGATATAAAACTTCCCCTAGTAATCTTCACTCAAGAGCCGAGCAGATATTCCAGACATTTCACCCAACTGCTCCTTCACTTACCTCTACACCTGAAGGCCACTTACTGTGAAACACCATGATTCTCTTCCTGAAACCCATTTTTTCATTACAGGAGCATACTTGGTCCATGCCATGGACATGCCAGAGAGTTGATGCTCTCAGAAGCACTCTCAACCAGTGACAGATAGTTGATGGATAATGATCCCAGTTCCCTCACCTTTGGAGTAGAATAACTCTGAAGAACGTACTGGTTCCCTGCTTGATAATGAACCCTGTTGGGCTACCTACCCTGCCCTATCTCACTTCCCCACTCCCCTGCCAATGTTCTCTGGGATACCCACCCACTCACCAAATCAACTACTTGCTCTCAAATCTGTGTTTCAACCCAAGATAGCATGTAGCCTCACAAGAGAACACAGTCAAAATAATGAGCTAAGGTTTTAGCAGAATAATACCTAGGGTTTCCACAGTTGATCTTTGCCAATGTTGAGTTCAGCAAACCAGGAACTGATATGACAAGCTAAATGAAAGTGAATTAAGTTTATGAGATTCAAGCAAGACAAACCCTAGGGCTCCTGGGTAGGTGACAGGTAGATAAACAGACAGTTGGAGGCAAGGATGGCTCCAGCCATCTGTGGGACCTTTCAGTTGAGGCCTTAGCCTGGAGGCCAGAGGCAGGCAAATTGCAAACCTGAGGAAAGACAGTCTCTACATCTTACCAGGTAACTCCAGGAAACTACATAAAGTCATATATAAAGGACAACACCATTCTCTAGGGCTCCTCCTACAACGTGCTTTTCTTGCTTAATATTATGTTTCTGAGATTTTTTTTTCAGTATTGATATATGCACTCTTACTTTAACTGCTTCACTGTAATGAATACAGTACAGTTTATTGATCCATTCTCCTGTAGGTGAATGTTCAGAGTGTTCTAACATTTCATGATTCAGCCCACCCTGTGGCAAACATTACTGTCTGTGCCTAGCCCCAATGTGTGTGCCCCAATCCTGCACACACAGGATTTCTAGGACATGTATGTGTGAGTGTGCTTGCTGGGTGGAAAACACCAAATCCACAACAGTGGCCGCCTCTGGTGGTGGGCATAGTGACAGTTAGGTCCTTAGAAGGAACACAACTGTTCAATGGGCATTTGTCTCATCATTGTTGTATATGTCTTTGTGCATCCAAAATACATTGTTCATAATTTTAAAATATATGAATCTACTCTGGCTTTGAATCAGCCAAGAAACCACCCTTTTCTTTCTTTACTTTGTTGTCTTTACGTGTTAAAATTTTCTCTCAAACACACTGTAATTACTGATGGCTCCAAGAAGCATGCACTAAAGAATCAGTCCCATACAAAGTTTGCAAAATGAAATTATTTAATCTGTGGCTGACAAAGGTTCTCTCTGACTTTAAGTTTTTTCTTTGTCCCCCAACTTTTTAAAAGGTCCATTTCCAGATTATAGACTTAAGTAAACAGTCCTCGCTTGTCGGGGAATTCCAGAATATGCTTTATGCACTGGGCACTGAAACCAAGCAGCTTTGTGAGAAAAGCGATCTAGGTCATTTCAGGCTTTCATCCTTTGTGATTTCAAGTCAATAAAAATAGTTGGCCAGGATTTGGCTTGCTCTGCCTTACTTGATTAGAATAATAGCAGGTTGATTTGGCTTATTTCATTCCTTTTCACTTCTTTATTCTTGCTTAGAATTAGATAAAGTGGCTATTATTCCTTTCCCACCTCCAATCAGTTGACTCCGAGCAAAAAAATTATTTTTGCCAAATTGATGTGATCGCACACAAGGTTTCCAAATTAAATAGCCCTGGTTTTTCCTCACTTCCTCACCAAAAATTCCATCCATGAAGGTATATTTCAAAAATAGAAAGTGAGCACAACGACCATGTGAGTTTACATTAGGAGGAATCGGGGCTATGATTCAGCTGTTTGGAGGACACTGATGACCTAATCAAGGCAACGCCTGCTGCTATTTAGAGTTGATACCCTGAAGAATGAAATATTTCCTTTTCTGAGTGTCCCCTTAGTTCAGAGACCTCAAAGTATTTTTAAAATATGAATGAGATCTGAAGGCACTTTATACTAGCAGATATCAGGCCACCAATAGTTTATCTTACTCACCCAAAATAAATAATACTTTAAAAATATGAATAGCTAAAATTCATAAGGCACATAATATGTGTGAAGCACTATTACTAAGAGTGTGTCTTTTTTTTTTTTCATTATCTCATTTAATCCACACAGTATTGTTAGGAGGTAGAGATTACCAGTATTCCTATTGTACAGATGAGGGGGTTAAGTAACTTGCCTAAAGCTTCACAGCTATTAAGAATTAGAGCTGGTATTTGAACCCAAGCGGTCTGGCTCTGCACTTCACCTTCTTGATTCCTTTGCCATCCTGAGGCTCAGAGGGGGCAGGTAACTTGCAAATGGTCACACAGCTATGGAATGGTGGAGCCAAGGTTTTAATTAAAATCATCCTGTGAAGCCAGCGATGTTAAATATTGCATTTTGGGGGGAAATAAAAGTCCTCATTCAAGGTCCTTCTGTAGATTTTTGGCAATGCATACAAAAATCTCATTTCTCCTAGTTACCAAGCTACCTTTGAAGTGTTAGCTAACAGTTTCACATGATTTATGGGGCATGGATTTTATATATTTAAAGGTGTTGCCTCTGATGCAGAAGACCATCTAAAGATCAAGTAAGTTAGAAAAAGGAGGTAAAATATGCCTTACGTTCCCAAAAAAAGAGAAAATACAAAATTATCAGCTGTCCTTGTATGGCTTGGAATTAGAAATGATCCAGACTTTTCTACTTTGGAGCAAAGAGACAAGAAAAGCTAAGTGAGAAGCCACTGGAACAGATGCTGTAAATAAGATGCTTTAAGAACCTAGGTTCAAATGGTACTTTTTTTCTAGCAAAATCACCAGTCTCTTAACAGGACCGAGTGTGATTCATAGCAAAGAAGACATCCTGGGTGAAATCCCAGCATGGGGCAACAAATAGGAAATGGGCCAGTGGGGAGGTGCCAAGGCCACAAGGCTTAGGGGGGACTCACCCTCTTTTGGGGCCATGCAAGTGCCAAACTGCACAGGACCAAAATTGCATAATTTTTCCAAGTCAGACTCTTGAGTGCAGGTAAAGGGCAGCTTCCCCGAAGTACTCAAACTGAGGTCACCAGGAGTAGACAGAGGTGGAGAGAGAGCCGAGCCAGGGTCTGGAGAGTGCTCTGTGGGGGTGTTAACACAAGGGCAGTCCCAGCATGTGGGTTCATCCCAAATGGGCCTGTGAAGAAGAGGCCAGGTGATGGGGGTGGAGACAGGGAGGGGCCCACCAGGTAGGCTGCATCTCAGAGGATGCTTCCTTCTTCTTAGGAAGAGCTTCTAGGCAGTAAATGCCATAAACAGTTGCAGAGTCCTGCATGTCTGGTGTGCCCTAACCCCTCAGAAGTTTTTCCCTGCACTTTCTCCCTCATCTGTTCCACTTAGTCCATACTGGTTTTCTTTCTCTAGAATGTTCCCACCTCATGGTTTTACACTTGCTGTCATCTTGGCAGGAAGCCAGTCCCCGCTCTGCCCACAGCTGCCTTCTGGTCGTCCCACCTCCTCCTGAGCATCACCACCTCGGGGGGCCTTCCCAGCTCCCCCAGACTAAAGGAGTGCCTGGCCCTTCTGCACACTGGGAATGGTCTTGTTCAAGTGCAAATACATGCAGACAGCTCTCCATAACAAAAGCACCCCCAGGTAACGTGAGCTACGCAGAGGCCAGGGTGTCATTTTATTTACTGCTGTCAAGAGTGGCTGGCCTATAATGGACACTAATAGATGTGTGCTGGATGAATTCCATCTGCCTATTTCAGGCAGACAAGACTGTCCTCTTTACGGTTTGTCATGTTACTCTGTGGTATATTTATCATGTCCACCCTCTCTGATGAGCATCTATTTGAGAAACCAGGTCTTGACATGTGGGTTTTCCTGTCTGTGATATTATGGGAGTCACGCTGGGCCCTTGAGTTTTGTGTACTGTGAATATGAAAAAACATCTGATCTCTGAAAGAATGCAAATTGCAATAGTAAAAAGAATGGATAAATTGCCCAACGATACCACTGAGCACTACTCAGCAATAAAGAGGAATGAACTTCTGGTTCGTGCAAGGACATGGGTGAACCTCAGAAACATTATGTTGAGTGAAAGCAGCCAGACACAAAAAAATACATATTCTATGATTCCATTTATATAAAGTTCTAGAACAGGGAAAACTGATTTCTACTTACAGAAATCACAACTTGTTTCTGCATTTAGGGTGCGGAGATTGGCTAGAAAATTGTGAGATCTCTCCCAGGTGAAACGGTAAGATTCTGTATTGTTTTGGGCAGTTGTTACCTGGGGGTATATGTGTGTCACAAATCCTTGAACTGGATATTTAAGAATTACGCATTTTGTTTTATGTAAAACAAAAAGCTATTTCATCTTATTTATTTATTGGTGATTTAGGCAGTATTTTACATTTTATTATGATTTTTTATTATGTTTTAAATTAAATTAACCCAACTTATAGTACATCATTAATTTCAGGTATAATGTTCAATAAATTATTTAAAAAATCCTGCTTTCAACAATCCCAAGGTAAAACAATGAGATAAAACTGTTATTGAATTGTAAGGAAGACTGAAACCTGCCAGGAGTATATTTGGAGTACAACAGCATAACAGCATCGGAGGAGACTTTTTCCAATGTAACTCTGAAGAAGCCAAATCAAGCTAGCAGAAGAAAGAAAAGGGAATTCTTTATTTCATGCCACCAGGAGGTCCAGGCATGGAGTTGGCTTCAGGGATCAAGGCTGACGTATGTTCAGGTTTCCCTGGCACTCAGCTGCATTCTGCTTTCTCTCTCTGCTATTTTGTTGTTGTTGTTGTTTTGTTTTGTTTTGTTCTGTTTTGTTTTATTTTGCAGGCCCTTCTCTTAGCAGGATGGACACAGCAGTTCAGAGGCTCAAGCAAAAGTCTCAGACTGAGTCTCAGAATGGCCCCCGCCATTCACTGTGGCTGGTGGATAGAGAAAAACCAAGCCATGTGTGAGAGAGTGAGGGACAAGAGGTCCCCCTCTCAAAATCCATGAACCATCATGAGGACTACAGGGAATGTCCATGGAAGAAGCAAAAACATCCCACAAAAGCCACCACAGTATTAGAACAAAATGATGGATGAAGGCCCAGCTCCTCATGAACTGCTTAAATGCCACCATTCCACTCTACTATATACCAAGAAAATTAATTTACTGGTTATCAATTAACTACTTTCAATTTGGTGAGCTGGGGAATCTTTTTGTGTGAGGAATGTTTTAAATTTTATGTTCTTGCTAGACTCCTAAAACCTGCCACAGATGAGTGGCAAACATGAGATCATCGTGCCTGATGCTTCCTCTTTCACATAAATAGATCATCACTTCATTCAAGTGGGCAAACATTCTTGTATTAGACAATTGCCTGAAAAAAGGGGCTTCCTCCAGTCCCCAACCTTCCAGAATTATCACTGAGCCAGGACCCGTGGAAAGCATACGTGCTTGAGTTTTCACACCCACAGAAAACTCCCAGACTGGAGCATTGGGTGGTCTCTACCTACCCCAAGGGGCAAACAAGCCCTAACACACTCCCATGATAGTTTTTAAGGAACATTTAAGCTTTCTGAAAGGCTTTTTGGTCATTCATTTTCCAAAATATGAATCTACAGTTCTGAGGAAGCAAAGAGCGTGTGCGGGTTCTTCCATTTCCAGTTTTGGACAAAGTACATTAGTTACTAGTTTAAAAAAGAAAAATTCTAGTGTTCTTTACCTAACATACTTAATGAATGGTTGTTAACTAATTTACTTATAAAATAAAAGTAGGTCATTTCTATCAGAATAAGTTCTGGAGCCGGTAAGGAATCAAATGTAAACATTGAGGTCATTTTTATAAACAATGGATACATGTGGGCAAGTTTCATAAAAGCCCAGGAAATAAGTTTAAAATCTGATGACAGGCAAGAGAAATATCTGCGATGAATCTGATAAACCAAATGTTTCTATTTCTAGTGTATATGGACCTCATACTATTGATAAGAAAATCACCAAAATTCCAATAGAAAAGTGGACTAAAGATATAAACAAAATAATTCACAGAAGAAACATGAAAGGAATTATCAATCTCACTACCAAGCAAAGAACTACAAATTGAAGAAAATTGGGATGCCATTTTTCTCCTCGTAAGTCAACAAAATGGTTTTTAAATGAACAGTTAAACGAGCACATTGAAACATCACTGGTCAGAGAATAAATTCAGACAGCCTTTAATAAGGAGGTTGAACTTAACTAAGTCTATGCTCTTTAGCCTTATAATTTCCCATATAGGAACCAACCTAAAGAAATAACAGGAAAATTTAAATATGCACAGATACCCATCACGGCACCTTTTATGTGCAGATATCACATCACTGTTTAATAATATTAAAAACTGTAATTAGCTTAAGTGTTCAGTGAGAAAAATAAAGAGATTATAGTATATTCATTCAATGGAATATCATGTATGCAGCCACTAAAATTATTTTACGAATATATCACAACAAGGGAAAATGTTAATATTTTGGGGGGATAATGTTAATATTATAATGCTAGATAAAAAGAATTAGAAGATTGTATATATACAATATGATACAAATTTTATAATGCTATATAAATACATGCATGCATCTGTTATTCTATATAACACAAGAAAAAAAGAAAACACAAGACCCCAAAATGTTAACCTGGATTTTATGCAATGATTTCTATTTTTAGGGCTGTGCCTTTCCAGATTATTATAGGAGTATGCATTACTTTTGACAACCAGAAAAAAGTCACTTAAAAATAAAACAAATGAGAACTTGAATGGCATCCTCTTAAAGAAACAAAAGAATTATAATCTCTACTTGGATTATTCAGCCTCTTTGTTAAAATATTTTCATTTTAAAGCCCATACAGCCTCATAAAGCAAACTAAACACTTCCGACCAAGTTAATAGAGAAATTAAGTGGATACTAAGAGATTTATATTAATGGCTGCTGACAGGAAGTGTCATGACTAACTGCCTAATGGGTAATTAGAGTCCGTTCCTCCGTGGCAATTGCTTCTGTAGTTTAGCTGGGCTGGTTATGCTTGGCTTCCTGGGTTCTCTCTAGGGGGGTTGAGGAATTCACCATCATGAAGGCTGTCCAGGGTGGCTCATTAGGTCTCCCCCAACTAGGTCTGGTGACATAAGCCTGTGTTTAGCATTTGAGCTGTACGTACCTGTGACAGCTTAGCTAGGCTGGACCAGAATCATAGGGAGCATGTCATCTCCGGTTTCTCAAATGTAGGGAGTGGTGGAGGTTAAGCAAAACCAAGTGGCATTTCCAAAGGGCTATGAAGCATAAACCTGACAGAAAATGGAAAATCAGAAGTGGCCCGTTCCATCTGAGACAGAGAGAAAAACCTAAGGCATGTGTTTATGTGCAATTGGCAGGAGATCCCCTTTTCCCATTGTCATAGTTAGGCAGACTCTGAGACTAGGATTTGGATGCAAGAAGTTGATTTAGAAGGTCATTCCAGAAAGCCCAGTGAATGACTGTGACCATGATTAGGGAAGGGAGGACACTCGGGATAAGGTGTGTCAGTGAGCAGGTTATCACTGTGGACAACAGGAGCTCAATCCTACTGGAGGCCTGAGTAGGAAAAGTGTGGAGAAAAAGTCACTGTCATCCTACTGAGGGGCAAAGAAGCTGGGCTATATATCTACCATTCCCATCCCTCAGTATATGAAGTGTGTGCTTTGGGCATTAACTCCAAATCTCTGACAGCAAAGTGCCCTGCACTAGTTAATCACCCTCCTGGCCAGAAAAGGTTGTTGGGCACAAAGATGCAGAAAGCTATAGAAGGAACTTTCTACAGGTAACTCTGAGGAGATAAGTAGCATCTGTTACATCAGGCCACCCCTCCGCCACCTCACAGTATTCCACTGGAATTTGTCCCCCTAGTTTTTTTCCCTCAAGAGCTATACCATATATTCTGAACTCCTTGAGATGGGCCTGCTTTGCTTCCAAATGGTGATAGATTCTTATTAGCCTCTTTCTTTGACTTCTAGAGTCTTCTCAACAGCTCCTTTTCCCCTGGTCTGGTCTGGGCCTCAGGTCTGCCCCAAAGGTCAGCTGAGCATGATTCCTTGGCTTTATTGATCCATCCATCTACGCACCCATCCATCTATTTTGATTGGGAAAAGATGGAAAAGGTACAGGAAGGAAAAAAAATAAGACAGAGCTATAGGTCTGAAAGAGATAGAGAAGCAGAGAGGGAGAGTTTTCAAGATATTATCATGTAAATAGTTGCGAAATCAGCTTCCATACAGCAAATTGGAATGAAGAGACAGATCCTGTAAAGAAGGGGCAAAACCACCTTTGCCTTTCAGAATGGATAATTCTCTTGTAGGAAGGTAACTTGAGGCTATGCAAATAATTTGTTGTTATACTTTTGCTACCAGTTTTTTTTTCTGTTGATGTTTCTTATCTGGAACAATTATTACTGTGATGTTTGCCAAATGGTGATTTTCTAATTCCATCCTGCCTTCTACATTTATGAATTGGAATTTCACTATAATGAAAACCTTTCCCTTCTTGTTTGTTTGTTTGTTTAATTGTTTTTATTTATATCAGTATGGATGCCTGGATACTTACTGTATTCTGTGATTATGCATAGAATGATCTATTATTATCATTCTTTGGTCACTCAAAATGTCCCAGAGCTGAGGACCAGGGTTTTCATGTCTATTTGCCACAAAACACTATGTGACATCTTCCCTGGTTTCCTGTGGTTTCCGGAGAGATACAAGTCCCCACAAGGTTGAAGTAAAGAGGCACTAGGATTGTTGAGACAGTGTGAACTTCATAGTCATATACTTTCAAACTCAAAAGCAAGATTTGGCAGGAGTAAGTCCCAAGTTATAGGACAGGACTTCTTCTTTATTTGCATATTTACTTCTGTGCTTCTTTTGCCTTTGACAGCAGAGTTCTGACCCAATCGGGATATTGGTTTAGCAGAAATAATAAATAGCTGTTGAGTCCTACTCTATGCCCGAGGCTTGGGGACCTTCAAAGATGACTGTGGCATGGGACCAGCACGGGGGCAGTCTCACTCACCAAAGTCAGCTCTCCAGCACTGTGACATGGACTCTGAGGGGGATTTTTATGTGTGGTATCCTCCCAGGAAGACAACAAATGAAACTCAACAAGTCTGTGGTTTGACATTTTCAGAGTAATCTACAGTGAGTGGCAACATGTCAAAATTACTTTCTTGAATGGAAAGTTGTCCTGAGAAAGAAACTGAGGGCTCCAAACTGCTTGTCACAGAGAAAAGAATAGATCTGGGCAATATCCAGAGTTCAGATCACTGGGGTCTGAGGAAGGAAGGTGCAAGGTCATGGACAAGGTCATGGACAAGGCAGGGCAGAGAGCCCAGGCCTTAGGCCATGGGCTCCTGAGACAGACAGACTGGTTTTGAATCTTCAACTTTGCCACTTTCTAGCCTGGGCCCATTACTGAAACATCCTAAGCCTCAGTTGCCCCATTTTTTCCATAGGCATTTTACATAGGGATGAAAACAAGAATAAGTATGCTGTGTGCGTTTTTCTCCATTTGCTTCCCCAGATTCACTCTCCACTCCTCTCTGCCTCACTCTGTGCCCAGGAGACCAGTCTCTCCAGACAGCATCACCCCAGTGGCCTGGCCTGCTAGTTGGATGTGGCCAATGGGAGTCATCTGTAGGAGATTGGAAGGTGGTAGAAGAGAGAGGTCAGGGATATTTATGTCTCTCCCGCTTCTCCCACCTTTCTACCCATGCTCCCTTCAGCCTCCTCCTAAAGCCTTCCCACTACTGCTATTCCCCCAGTGTTTCCCATCCCACGTTGGTTCCCTGGACCTGCTCTCATCCCTGTATGTATCCTTTCATTAAACTCTCTTCGTTTGAACTGTTTGAGTGCCACCTGCTACCAGCCAGATTCAGACGGACAAATGCAGCACAGAGTTGCTGGCAAGAGTCAATGAATGTCCCTTCAAAGCACATGGCATGCTACGCAGGACATCAGAAATGTGCCTCAAAAATGTTGTAGTACTAATATCATAGCCTCTCCTATTACTCTTGGAAGCCACATTTGGCTGGTGACAAATGCATAGTTGCTTTAGAAGGGAGCAAAGGCGGGTGACATTCTGGAGCATACTGGCATAAATGGGGCCAAAACAGGATCTCAAAAACCGAGAGTTGCAGGATTAGAGTCAACAATGGAGGGAGTTCTATCCTGGCACTCTGGGCACTGTGTCAAAAGCAAATACAGTTGCCATGGACCCATGAGCCTTGATGGTGATATTACGTAACTTGATTCATGAAGAAAAGCCCAACTGAGTGATTAAAACCTCACCTTTTAACAAATATCCTAGAGTAATTTTGTCTGTATCCTTACCCAGAAGCAATGAAAAAAAAAATCCAGCAGAAACCCAAGTAGTGGCATCTGTTCCCTAAAATAACAAACATTTTGGTAATACTTGCTGGATCAACTTGTTTTCCAGAACCAGTTTTGGGAGGTGGTCTTGCAGCTGTGGTGATAGTGGGTGCACAGAAATAAGGGGTACAACACAACCACCCATTGGGACACCTCAGTGAGTGACAGAGTGTAGAAAACAAATTCTTATTCAGTAACCTTGCTGCCATGTTTTTTCAAGACTTGGTATGCAATGTGCATACACTTGCAGTATGATTGCCATGTAAGATAAAATTGATATGATTGGAACTAAACCACAGGTACAACCTGTAGGGTCTGAAGGATAATTTGAATTCACTAATTTAAAAATGTCATATGGAAACAGACAATTCAGCATCCATTAACCTTGTCTGGTATGTCAAGGGGAAAAATGCACTCAATGGAATGCTTCTAAAGACCTCCTTTTTTGTCGGTGTATTTCTGGAACTGAAACAAGAGTCAGTGCTGAGAGGTAAGAGGAGAAGTTCTGTAAAGGAAGATTCAGCATCTCAGAGGCTTCAAAGAAAGGTCACCTTGCTTGTTTGCCAACAAGAGGGGAAAGTGGGTCTGTGCACAAAGGTTCTACTGAAATAAATCATTTAAATAAAGGTGAAAAATTTCAACATACCCACCTTGCTTACCTTGTGTCAAACAGGAAACCAAACCCATGGCAGGTAATAAACACCCAGTTTTCTGAGCCAGTACAGAATTTTGGAATATCATTTTATTTTTAATATTATTTTATTTTTAAATAACATCATGGATAAAGTGACTTGATTTTAGAACTTCAGGGGGAAATTTGTCAATGATGTGTCTCAATTTTTGATTTGTAAAGCCAAAGGTTTTAGAGATCGCTCCATAGGAGAGAAAGATGTGTAAGAGAGAGACAGAGAGACAGAGAGAATGACAGAGAGATATAGATAGAAAGCAGTTTAGTGAGTAGACCCAGATAGTAACTGGGGCTTCCTGGCTCAGTCACTTAGCAGTTGTAGGTTTAAAATTTGAGGCAAACTACTTCTCTTAGCCCAAGTGTCCTCAGCTGTCACACGGCATAGTGATACTAAAGGATTGCCCTGGGTGCAGGGAGGGCCTGGCACCTAGAAGGGGCTCAGGGCACAATATCTACTACTGGTGTTCTTGTGGCGGCCATGATTTTGCCCCACAATCCCTCTCCCCTTCAGCGTTAGCTGCAGATGGGCCTGTGGCCCTTGTATGGCGAGCTTATCCTTATGAAAAGTGACTATTCTTCCAGTAAAGGAAATGGCCTGGAGCCCTCTTCTCAGACATTGTTCGGGACATAGGAACCGGTACTCACTGCATGTTTACTCAAGTGAGAGGGTTCAAACTACTTCCTCTAATGGTCTCAGAGAAGGGCTAAAGCTTTGTCAGCTGAGCATTTGTGATCTGGCTGGCTGGGAATGAATAATTAAACTCCTGCCAACACAAAGTGCCCTGTAAATTCCTTAGAGCAGCCTCCTGTTTTCTCCATAATGCATGTCTCCCCACCCCCCCCCCCCAAAATCATCGTATCTGTGTTGTTATTTAGCCAGAAGCTCACCTCATAAGGCTTAAATGTTGCCCTTTTCCTCTTGGGCAGTTTCTCAATAACAGTCGTGTGTCAGCTTGCAGGGAACCCCGTGCCCACACGCACCAACCCCCAGATCTGGCCGAGAGGGGCTGGACTGGGTCCAGTGAGCTGAGTGAGGCCAGCTCCCATCCTAGCAGATTCAGAAAGAGCCACTCCAGCAGAATACAAAACAGAGGGGGCAACCAGTGCCTTTTTGCATGTCGATATCCTGGTGGAAGGAAAAGTTGGCCTAATTGTAACATCCTGTTCCTGGAGGGCCAGTATTCGAGGGTGGAGAGGTTCTTTAAAACAAACAAAGAGCACTCTCGAAAGTGTGCTAGGATTGAAAAGGGACCGATTCACAGCCAAACCTGTTCAGAAGATACTGTGAACTATGTTTCCTGTCTCTACCCATTAGTGGTGGCCTAAGATATTTCTCCCAAGGTCCTTGAACCCTAATGGAACCGGCTCCCAATGTGAACACCTGTGGCTCAGTCCCACAGGCTGCCCCAATGGAATCACACGTTTTAATGCACACCATTGAAGGAAGCCTCCTCCCACTGTGAGCAAGAGGAAGCAATTAATTTTTAATCCTGTCAATCTGATCATTTCATTGTCTTATGAGGCAATTCTCAGTCTTTCAGATTTCTCCCTCTTCCGCTTCTTTCCCAGAATCCTTTGCAAGATGGCTTTTTTTTTTTTTTTTTTTTTGGATGTTTGGGGAAAAGATTTAGGGTCCTTGGGGATGCTATCCTCTTGCTCCTTCCTGGGCCAAAGGCCCTTTGAGTCCCTGGTTCTTACCTTGCTGGTCTTTGGGGCTCCCGTCTGTGGCCAGAGGACTCAGGGTCAGACTCCTCCCCACAGGGAATGTCAGCCAAATTCCTCTGGCTGGTTGGTATCACCTCAGCTCTTGAAGGTCTGATTTCAGACCTTGAAACCATGCCAACTATGCCAAATCCTCCAGCAGCCTGGTGCCTGATACCCACTCTGATCTCTGCGGAGGCATCACCTCTTCCCACTTAGCAGACCCCCAGGTAGTTATTCATTCAGAGCTCTCAATGCATGGGGCCTACGAGGAACCTGGAAGAACTGCTTCTCAGGGCCCCACTAACCACAGTGACTCAGCTGAGCCCCTGACATAAGTACGTGAGTGCAAATAGTTTATTTGGGAGGTGACAGTTGGAAACACTGGCAGGGAGTGAGGAACGAAACAGGGAAAGGAGAAAACATTAAAGCTTGCATTATCACACAAATTGCCACTGTGGGCAACTGGGGCTTAATCCCCCAGGGGAGCACTGAGCAACAGTGTAGAACATGCCTCAGAGTTATGGGCATGTTAATAATTCATAAAGATAATTGTGAAGATTACATGGAATGTGCATGCAAAGCAATTAACACAGAACCCAGCACATAATAAGGGCTCAGTAGATGTGAGCACATTCTGCTTCCCTACAAGTTCTCCTGTTTGCCAGTTCTTTTCATGGCGTCTTTGGCTCTTAGGTTTTTTTCCTGATGCCTTTGATCACTTCTTTTGTTTCTCACCCATTTTTATTTTTACTCTCCGAACCCAGGGCAGGTATTTCCTAAGGTCCAGCTTGGGCTTTCCACTCTTTTCCTGTTCAGTGAATCCATCCATATGCAAAGTTAATGGGAAAAAACACTCAATTCCCTTCAACACTAAAACATAGATGCCTCTGGAGTCACAGAGTTCCCTCTGCTACTACCCCCAGCATGAAGCAGTTATTAAATAAAACTTTGTCATTTCAAATGTTTTAGAAAGTGTAGTAGAAGCAGATGCCTGAATACTGATAAGTTTGATAATATGAAGTGTTGTAAGGTACTGTGGGGAAGTAAATATTCTCATACCATTTTGGTAGAAGTCCCAATGTATATGGCCACTTTAGAGGACATCTTGACAGAAATTATTAAAACTGAAAATGCGTAGACTTTTTACCACCAAGCAATTCAACTTTTGCATATTTATCATAGACAAACTCATTCAAAAGCACACAATAATATTCAGTGGTTTTTGCTATATTAGCAAAAAATTGAAAACAACCTAAATGTCCATCAGTAGGGGACTAGATAAATGAAAAATCATATACTTATATGATAGAATAACTATGTAGCATTTAAAAAGGAATAAACTAGAACTCTACATATCAACCTGGATAGGTCTATAATAAAATGAAAGAAAAAGCAACCAGCAACCACTGATATGTTTTCTGTCCTTATAATCTTGCCTTTTCCAAAATGTTTTATGGATGAAGTTATACAGTCTGTAGTCTTTTGAGTCTGGCATCTTTCACTTAGCTTAATGCATTTAAGATTCATCCATATTGTTACAGATATCAGTAGTTCTTTTTTATTGTTCAAATATTTTGCCTGGTTTTTTATTGGGCTGTTATGTATGTAACCCTGTTTTAAGAAATAAAAAACAATTTTGGAAAGATAGAAACCAAACTCCCAATTATAAGCTCTGGAAGAACAGAGGGAGCCAGGATTGGAGAAGGGGATGGTTAAAGATTAAGCTTTATCTGTAATGCCATCATTTAAAAAAATAGTGGATTTCTATTTTAACATGCATAATTAAAAATTCAACTTACAAAGGCAGTAGATAAAGTTGATAATTGCACTGATTATTAAGGGATCTCTATTCTTAGATAATATACACTGGAGTCTCTAGGAGTAAAAAGCTATGATGTATACAACTTTCCTTCAGAAGGTTTGGGAGAGGGAGAGAGAGAAATAGAAAGAGACAGAAATTAATTGAGAGAGACCACTTGAAGAGGAAAGGGAAGAGCCTTATAATGATCAAAAGCTTGAAGCTCATGGAACTTCCTTAGAGGCAGGCTGCTAATTGAGAGAACAGGGCTGAGGAGGGCAGATACCCAAATTCCATGAAGCAGGAAAAGAGACCAACTGGGAGCAGCATCTATGTTCCAAATCAAAAGGAGAAGACAGAGGAAGAGAGGAAGGCATCGCTCCTCCTGAGACATCGTGGGGATGAAGTGGACTCCATGTGAAGAAGGAAGGGAGCAGGAGGATGAATCATTCTGAACTACCACCTCAGGGCTCAGGTCTAAGCTTATGAAAGAGTGTATGCATAAGGGGTTGTGAGGTTTTCAGCCTGTCCTTCGACCTGTGAGAGTTGGCTGGGTCCATGGCTTCAAATTCATTTGAACCTGAGTGATATGAATCTCTTACTTGGAAGACACCTTAGTGATGTAAACATATTCCCTCAGACCTTGTGACCAGAACAGTTCATGCTGGATGATGGAGGTCAGGTGTGCAATAAGGGAGCCCACTGAAGAACTAAGAGGAATAAGGGCAAGAACTAGAATTTCATGGCTCCGCATACCACCCATGTACCATTGGCCTTCTTACCCTGCCATTTTACCCTTGAGTCATGATGGTGAAGAGCAAACCCAAGGCTGTCCAGGAACATCAGTGGGTACCACGTCTACACTGATACAGGATAGCAACTGTAAATAAGGGACTTACTCTTCAATATTGTTTTACCTAACTTATCACCCCATCTCTTGGCCCTTCTAGATATTCCTACCAGAGTGCCAAGTGTTAACTTATACTCAGTCTGTGTGATGTTCAGCTTCCCTCCCAAGCTAACCATTTTTCACCATGTCCCTGTTTCTGTCAGTGGCTCCAAAGATTTCAAGACCCACTTCTACTCTACACTTTCTCCTTTTCTTTTCAGTTGAAACTTTCATTAAATACCATCTCTTTTGCCTTTGAAATTTCCTCTGAGACATCTCTTCTTTGTGTCAGCATCCACCAGCCCAGATGAGGAAGTGACTGCTGATTAACTGACCTTGTCTTCACTCTGGTCTCTCCGTGTGCATTGTTTCTGCCCACTGCTATCAATGGTCCCAACTCCTCCCCTTCCCTCCCCAGAGCCCCCAGCAGCCTCTTACTGTCCATCTCATTAGTCCACTTATTAGTCATCTTTCGCTTAACTTCCAAGAAATCACTGCCCTTTAGATTTTTTCCTTCAAATTCTCTCATATCCATCTTTTTCCCAACATTTCCATGGTAGCCCACGGAAACCCTAGCACTCATCATCCATGAACCCAAGAACCATTGGCCTCCTTGATTTTAGTTCCTCACTTTATCCTACTTTCTACTTTTGTACTTATCTTGTTTAAACATCATTTCACCAGGCCACACCTCTGCTGAAGAATGTGCAGTGGCTTACTACTTCTTATCACAACAAATCTCAATTTCTTTGTCTGGCTGTCATCATCAGGCCCTACACACCAATTTTCCTACCCACCCCCACTTTTTCCTCTTCCAAGCCAAGATTTCTCCACCCTCTCTGTTCTGTCAGCATCCTATGCCTGGTCCTAATTGTACAGCTTCACTCAGATTCTTCATACTCTGTTCCATCAGAACCTATTTAACTTATTAAGATCTATGGATTCTTTCATGGCTATCCATCCACTCCCATCCCATTCTCTATCGATGTTAGAAACAGAGTGTTGGGAGCAATAGATCAGACTCTATATGGGCAGGGTGGGACTGAGAGTCCATGAAACCCCACAGAGGCAATTGGGCTTCAGGGCTCTAAGTATAGGCCTGAGAGAGAACCCATTACACTAAGGATAATTCTGTGAGACTGCAGTGCAGGAGATAGTCAAGTCTGGGAAGTAAGTCTATGCTGGAAGACTTTCAGTCTCTGGAAAAATGTAGGCATCCTAAGTTTAGAATGCCTTCAGAAGTCACATTCAGTTTGCACAAGGGAAGAACAGGTAAGAAAAAGAAAAAGAAAGGATACTGGTAACAGAACTGGTAGTATTGGCTCTCGCAGGCTCACCAACATAAAGATACTGCATTCCCCACACATCTTGTGCATTAGCTTGAGTTCTGGGGTAGATTGTGTCCAGCAGTGGCCACCATAAATTCTTTCCCTCACCTTTATGCACACGTCACTCTACCATTGAAAGGTGGCATTTATATCTCCTCCCCGGACATCCGGGCTGTCCTTTTAGCTGCTTTGGCCAATCTACTGTGAAGGACAGTGATATTCTGGGACTTCTGAGCCTGAGCCTTAAGAAGCCTGCTGGCTTCCTCTTTTTTATTCATGAAACACAGTCACCATACGGTAAGGAGCCCAAACCACATGGAGGAACACCGAGACACTCAGTCTATGGCCCTAGCGCAGTTCCCAGCCAAGAGCCAGCATCAAGCACCAACCATGTGAGTTTTCCATTGTGGACATCCAGTTCAGTCAAGCCCTGCATAGTGGGTTACAGTCCCGGCTACCATTATGTGAAGCAGAAAAAACACCCCGCTGAGCTAAGTCAACCCACAGACTGGAAAGATAATGAAATGATGTTGTTTCTAAGGTATTAAGTTCTGGAGTATTTTTTCTGTGATATGTAACTAAAACAGACTGTACAAATTTTTTGGATTCTAATGAGAACTTTCCTTAGCCATCAATCATGACAACTAATATTCTAAGAGTCCAGAAGGCAAGGTGCCTGGCATGACCTCATGGCGTGCCAACTTCACAATGACTTGGGTTCATATTGATAATTCCCTTTTCTTCTAGGTATAGTACAGATGACCTCATCTATCAGTTGGTTATATTCCATTTATATTCCATTTATATTTTTTAAATTATATTTAATATTTCTCTTTTTATCAACAAATCTCATATACTCCAAAAACAAGCTTTTTTCTCCTACTACTTATTGCAAAATAAACATGCAACACATATTACTGAGTTGAAAGTTCATTTCCAAATATTCCTTCATGCATATTGGATTGTCTTTTAAACCTAGCTCAACTTATCAAGAGACAACATTCATCTGAATTCAGCTTTATGTGCAATAGGTTAACCACTTGAAGCTTCCCTGGAAAATAAAACACAAAACTGCAAATACATACTTAAAATATTAAAATTTTGCTAAGATAAATTTGGAAGAAAATCAGATAATTTTTATTCAGAGGTTTATAAGAGTGAAAATAGATAATGACCAGTGACATATGAGTCAAAACCTGGCCCAGAAAGGAATCTTGGCTTATTTATAATGCCAGCATACTTACTAATAAAAGCTTCAAACATTGTATTTTTAGCACTGTATTTGTTTCCTTTGCTCATGTGCCTCATGGTGGTGGGTGTGGGGTCACATTTGAAAAGGGGCCGTATGTAACACAAATGAGGTCATCAAGATTCTACAGATTTGTCTGGGGCCATTTAAATCCCCTGAAACACAGCCTTTTCTGGAATCAAAATATAATTAGAAGGTTATTATATTGCCAATATAAGAGTATTAGAATTTTTGGTCATGGAGCCATCATATGGTGACTGGTCAGGATAAGGATTGAGACACAAAGAGCAATGCTCAACTTAATCTAAACACATCAACTGTTCATTAGATAAGGGATAAGCAGGTTCTGCTACAATAAAAATCAGCATACTTTTTTTTTTTTACATTTTAGAGAGAGAGAGCGAGCACGAGCACAAGCGGGAGGAGGGTCAGAGGGAGAGAGAGAATCTCCAGCAGACTCCCCAACACAGAGCTCCATCCCAGGACGCTGAGATCATGACCTGAGCCAAAATCAAGAGTCGGCCACTTAATCAATCGACTGAGCCACCCAGGTGCCCCCAAATCATCATACTTTTGAATTTATGAAGTATAATTAAGGGTAGCTGAACCTGTTTGGTCAAAGAACTAGCCCAAATATTTGTCAATTCTTCGAGCCAAAACCTAATGCTTTGTTAGAGATCTTCTCTTCTCAGTGTAAGGATTAAGGTATTGCTCCTGATGGCCCTAAATGGTTGGAAAATTAAAACTACTATCTATGGTTCCTCAGCACTTAAAGATATTTCAGATCAAAGAAAAATGGGGATTGATGTAACAGTAAGGCCCTAGTGTAACCTGGAAAAGCAACTAGAGTACACAGAGACCCACGTTCCTGGGTTTCTGCAGCTGGAGAATTCCACTGATGGAATTAGGGTCACATACACCATAGGAGACATTGGACAAAGTAGGAGGTGGTTGTGAAGGTCATGAGTATGCTCTGGGTCAAGATGGCCTACAACAGGCTTCCAGACACCAGTGTTGTGGCCTTGGGAGGGTAGGCAAACCACCTACTCCAAAGTCTGCTTTCACATTTATACAAGTAGAAAATGATGATGTTTGTCCTGCTTACCTCAGCGGATATTATAAAGCTCAACTGGGATAATGTATGGTAAACCATGCTGGAAACAAAGTGTGAAGAACTATAAAGATAGAATATTTCAGGTACAAGTCCAACATGGGGAGGCATAAACAAGAAGAGAAACATTGAGCCAGCATGCAAATCAAATACTTGGATGAATAAATAAATGTGTGATTGATATGATAAGCCTATAGTAATGTGAGTCATTAAAATTCACGGGTGATTTCAGAGGAAACTTGGTATGTGAACTATGTCTTCTGAAAAACTGTAAAGGCTTCACTGAGGAATTGGAATTTGGAGACCTACGGGAAGCAAAGAAGGCAGGATGAATGGATGAAAGGAATCAAATTAGCTGCAATGTGGGAGACATTCCAAGCAGCTGTGTA
>NC_138378.1:40064941-40085444 GCF_054177405.1 Leptonychotes weddellii
CAGTTTCATTCCAAATGTCTCCTGAGAAGCGTACACCATATACAGGAATCCGTCTTCGTCCTTCTCTCTTTCATACACTTCAGAAATCGGCGTGGACACACTCACCATGCTGTGTCCATTCACTAGCAGGAAGAAGGCTTGATTAGCGTTGAGTTGTAAGCGTCTCCTAATGATCTTGATGAGCTCACTCATGTTGACATGATCAGGTACAAGGAATTTGGTTTTGTCCAGGACAGGAAGTTGCTTCTCACCCTTGTACCGTTCTATTATCACTGGGATTTTGGTAGGATGCTGCTCTCGGATAAGTCGGACATCTTCTACTCTTTGCTCGAAGGTGCGGCGCTGCTTGAAGGTCTTCTCAGACAGCATGGCGCGGGCGGCGAAGCGGAGGCGGTGAGGCGGAGGGTCCCGGCTGCTGCAGGCGGTGGCGGCGGCAGCAGAAGCTCCTCGACTGTGGCGACAGCGACTTCCCTTGTGTCTCTTCAGCCCGCAGCTGCGTCAGGTGACCGGCGCTGCGTCCCGGGGGGCGGGGCCAAGGCCGTTTGCCGCCGCCGCCAGGGCGGGCGTCCAAATCTGCACTTCTGACAAGTTCTATCACCCCCAATAATTCCTTTCCTTATATTTCCAACCTTCCCAAATCCGAGTCTCTGAAAACATGAATCACCAAAGAGTGGCTTTAAAAGCATAGATACTGCATTGCAGTGAACCCAAGCAACACATAATGGGGGTGAGTAATATCTTGTCTAGGCTGAAATTACTTAGTTCTTGTTTGATTATACAGGGATCAAGGAGTATTTGGCTCATAACCTCCCTTTGTGTTGTAACTTCCACAAAACTTTCTGGGTTAGCACTCCTAGCTTATTGGACACCACAAGACAAAGCAAATGGGAGCCCCAGGGCAAGGACTGCCTGAGCTCATTAGCGGCTTTCAGTGGAGAGTAATGTGCTACATGGGAGCAGTCTTGCCCTCGGTTTATCAACTTTCTTACTGAGCTGTCATATGTTCTGCTTTTCCAAGTTGGTCCGTTAGTCTGAAAGGCAGCTGTGCCAAGTTTCCGGAGGCTGTCCTGGCATGCTGTCAGTAAGATGAGGCTCCCGCAGGCAAGGAGATCATATTTTACCTTGTCTGAATATGTTAATAATGTCCCAATCCCTCTAAGAAGGATACAGCTTCTCAATGGCCTGTATCAATAACAACTTGGTTTTAGCAGCAGCACAGGGTTTGCAATCAGGTAGGTGAGCTGTCATTTGACAGCATGAAAAAAGAGGGAGAGAGAGGAGAAGAGAAGAATGTGGGGCTTAGAAATCAGGAGAAAAAAAGGAAAAGGAGAGAGAGAAGGAAAGAAGGGGATTGAAAGCAATAAGAAAAAAGGTTTTACATGAAAGTACCTTACTACAGGTTGATGTCCTTTTGAAATGGACATTGTCTCAATACGGATTCCCTCAGAAGCCAATCCCAGGATAAGCCTCAGAGTGCAAAGAATTGATGTGAGAAGTGAAGGTGAGGGAGCAGGGAAGTGATCCAGGATGGGAGGGGAGTCGATCAAAGATGTTACCAAGCCAGCTTCCACGGTGGGCAGCTGGAGCTTAGGCCTTGTGTGGAAGACCCACGTCAGAGTTATCCCACCTAAAGGCGAAGGAGGTGGCCTATTTATACACCTATTTACGGTAACCATTGTTTGATGGCTTTTCCTGGAGGGGGGGGCATCGTAATTCCTTTGGTGCTTCCAGTCTGTGGCAAGGAAATACTCAGTGGAAATGCAGTGAGGGACACTTGGAAAGGAAGCTAATGGGCATGAAGTCGGGAGGCCAAGAGGATGGCGGGCAGGGCCTCCAGTGTAGACCATAGCTGTCTGCTCAGTTTTCTTTTTAACCTCCTCCTCTTACAAATCTCTATTACTGGCATTTCAAAGGAAGGCAATGATACTGTTTTTGCTTGACTTGGATTGATTCCAACACTTTGCTATGATGTCCCAGACCTAGGTTACCTGAATCCTCTGATGTGAAGCTACCCTCCCATTAGGAGAGCAGAGCTGGGGGTGGATACTTCTGGGACACAGCCATGGAGCTATCTCCTAACTTCTGGTAAATTGGCCTCAGCTTCAATTACCCTAGACAAAAGAAAAAGTAGCTACATGTATTTCATATGAATGCTTTCCTCACTGCTTGAGATGACTCATTGCAGGCAGACATGGCTGTCCTAAGCAAATAAAAGCAAAAAATGGGAGCTTTAAAAATTACATTTCTTATAGAATAGGCTGTGGCTTACTTTGGTTGTATTTTGGGTCATAGCCAAGGAAGTTCTGTTACTAAAATAATCAGAGCATCTTGTATGGTCTCACTTAAAAGACATTTCAACGGTGTGGATTTCACGGGCAAGTTTAATGTATTTCTAAACATGATATGGCCCAATGGCAGTATCAAAATGATGACTAAATCACTTGTTTCAAATACTCATTCTTTTTTTTTAAAGTATGCTCCTCAGCCAACATGGGGCTTGAACTCATGACCCTGAGATCCAGAGTCCCATGTTCTACCCACTGAGCCAGCCAGGCGCCCCTCAAATATTCATTTAACATGTTGAGAGAATCTTGCAATAGCTGAGCTCTGTTCTCTATGCTAGGGATATAGCAGTGAGGCGCAACAACAAAACTCCTACCTTGGTGAAAGTGTCATGTACTTGTGCAAAACAGACAATGAATAAATAAGCAAGATACGCAGGGTGTCAGATGATGGTAAGTGCAATGGAAAAGGACAAAGCTGGGTAAAGCGTGAGACGTAGTCCGGTTGGGACCTGCAACCTTAAATAGTGTGGATGAAGCCAGTCACACTTGAGCTGGGTCCAGGCAGAGGGAAAGCATGTGTGAAAGCCCTGAGTTGGGAGTGTGCCTGACCTGTTAGAGCTGCAGCTAGAGGGTGGGGTGGCCAGGGATGAGCCGCTGCAGGGTTTTGACAGAGGAGTGTTATGATATGAATTCCTTCCTTTCCAACATGTACACGTGGGCAGCTGAGATGAGAAGAAGCTGGGTGGGGAAGGGAGGGGGGGCAGCGAGGCGGAGGCAGGAGTAGTGTAATCACATCATTCTGAGTGTGCTCATTTTAG
The DNA here is from genome assembly GCF_054177405.1 of Leptonychotes weddellii. Lineage (NCBI taxonomy): Eukaryota > Metazoa > Chordata > Mammalia > Carnivora > Phocidae > Leptonychotes > Leptonychotes weddellii. The sequence goes on from NC_138378.1 coordinate 40,068,045, forward strand.
GGGTAGTAATAATGGAAGGAACTTCTGACAGTTGGCCAGAGGTGCAGTTCAGAGTCGAAGCCTCATTTACACCAGGAACATATCCCACAAATACTCCTTTGCATTTGCTGGTTCTAGTCCACATACATGGTCCCAGAGAGTGAGACACTAACTCAAACAGGGAGTCTGAATCTGATTTATAATAAGCCAAGACCTGAACAGACACCTCACCAAAGAGGATATACAGGTGGCAAATAAGATATAAAAAGATGCTCCACAACATGTGTTATCAGGGAATGCAGATTGAAACAACAATGAGATACCACTACACGTGGGTTAGAAAGGCCAAAATCCAGGACACTGACAACACCAAGTGCTGACGAGGATGTAGAGGAGTGGGAACTCGCATTCATGGCTGGTGGGAATGCAAAATGGCTTGGGCACTTTGGAAGACAATTTGGTGGTTTCTCACAAAACCAAACATACTCTTACCATATGATCCAGCAATCACACTCCTTGCTATTTACCCAAAGGAGCCGAAAACTTATGCCCACATAAAAACTTGCATATTAATGTTTAGAAACTTTGTTTATAATTGTTAAAACTTGGAAGCAACCAAGATGTCCTTCAGTAGCTGAGTAGATAAATGGTGGTACTTCCAGACAATGGATTATTATTCGGCCCTGAAAAAAATGAGCTATCAAGCCATGAAAAGACACGGAGGAAATTTAAATGTACATTACTAAGTGAAAGAAGCCAAACTGAAAAGGTTTACATACTGTATGATTGGAACAATATGGCATCCTGGAAAAGGCAAAACTATGGAGACAGTAAAAAGATCCCTGGCTGCCAGGGGTTAGAGAGAAGGAAGAGATGAATAGGTGAAGTACACAGGATTCTGCCTGACACTATAATGGGAAGTCCATGCCATTGCACATTTGTCCAAAGCCATAGAATACACAGCACCAAGAATGAACCCTATTGTAAAGTATGGACTCTGGGTATTAATGATGTGTCGATGTAGATTCATCAATTTTCACAAATGTACCACTTTGGTGGGAGATGTTGATAACGAGGGAGGTTACACATGTGTGGGCATAAATGGGAAACTTCTGTACCTTTTGCTAAATTTTGCTGTGAACTTATAGCTGCCCTAAAAAATAAAGTCTATAAAACAAACAAATTAATTATGGTCTGCTTTGCATATGTAAAAGTAAAGGAAACCTCAATAAAAATGGAGTCTGGAATCCCTGAAGGGGGAGCTCTAATACTACCCCTCACCTTAAGAAACACAGCTTGCATTACCCCAGCTGGAAGAAGCTTACTTTATATACTCCAGCAGCAGGAAGGAAGAATTTCTCCCTGCCCAGCAACAGCCTAGACTTCCACACTTAGCCAAGGAGAATCTGTAACAGCCCTTCCCAGCTTCCTCTCTTCCCCTACAAAAACAAATCCAGACTTGCTTCTGGTTCACCATATTTTTCTTCTCCCAAATTGCAATTCTCTGCCATTCCAGAATAAATTCATTTTCCTGAAAAATAGCTGACTCTTTTGTTTTTTAAGGTCAATATGTATAAAATCTTCTCTTTAATTAGCATGAAGGGGGACACTGGCTTTTGATGAGTTGCCCTGGGCTGGACACTCGCGGGGTTTTTTTCCTTGCCACCAAAGCTTTTCAGGAGGGGGATATAAAGCTATGGATACTCATTATTCCTACCCTCATCCAGCACACACCAGTCCTTGGGCAGGAAGAATAGATCCAGCTGGTTCCAATGGGAACTTTCCTTTGGACTTCATTTCCGTGAGTTTGGCTCCCTGTGACCAACTGCAGTGAAGTTCTCTGGTGCAGACTGGGGCAGAAAGAAAAAATAATCCTTGAATGAAGCACCTGTGCACTAAATTTTGGTAATCCACTCAATGGAATTTTACACAGCTACTTAAAATAATGGCTATGATGACTTTGTAGCAATATAAGAAATGCAACAAAGAAAAAGAAAAGAAAATACAAACTTGAATACACACCACAATTACCAAGCTGCATTTAAAAAATTTTTAATTTAAATTCAGTTTAATTAACATATAATGTATTATTAGTTTCAGAGGTAGAATTAAGTGATTCATCAGTTGCATATAACACCCAGTGCTCATTACATCAAGTGCCGTCCTTAATGTCCAACCCCCTGTTACCCCATCCCACTACCCACCAGCATCCTTCAGTTTGTTTCCTATAGTTAAGAGTCTCTTATAGTTTGTCTCTCTCTTTCTGTTTTCATCTTATTTTGTTTTTCCTTTCTTTCCCCTATGTTCATCTGTTTTGTTTCTTAAATTCCACATATGAGTAAAATCATATGGTATTTCTTTCTCTGACTGACTTATTTCACTTAGCATAATACCCTTTAGTTCCATTCACATTGTTGCAAATGGCAAGATTTCATTCTTTTTGATGGCTGAGCAATATTCCATTGTATATATATACCACATCTTCTTTATCCATTCATCTGTCGATGGACATCTGTCGACGGACAGATGTATTTTGGCTATTGTGGACACGACTGCTATAAACATTGGGATGCGTGTGGCCCTTCGAATCACTGTGCTTGTATCCTTTGGATAAACACCCAGTAGTGCAATTGCTGGGTCATAGGGTAGCTCTATTCTTAACTTTTTGAGGAACCTCATACTCCTTTCCAGAGTGGCTGCACCAGTTTGCATTCCCACTGTGAGAGGGCTCCCCTTTCTCTGCACCCTTGCCAGTATCTGTTGTTTCACCAAGATGCATTTTAAGAAAATAGACCAGAAAAAAAAAAAAAGACAGGAAGAACATAAGAATGATAAAAATGTAACAGGGATCATATTACAAAAGTATCATAGGGCTGTGGTCTCTATGATTGTACTTTTTTTTCAGAATTGTTTTGAACTCCTAGCTTTCAGATTTCTTCTTTGCTACCAAAGAAAGTCTAGATTCCAAGAACTGAGAGTTTTAGAGAGTTTGAATGTCAGACTGTGGACAGCCCCATGGGTCTGCTCTCTCCTCTTCTGTGTCTAGAAGCTGAGACTCAGGTTTTATTTGCAAAGGCTCCCTTGCCCCACGTGGGAGGCAAACTTTGAGTCACTCTATCCCTTTCAAGCTTCCAGAGAACAATATAACAATTTCCTGGCAGTAATCACCAGTCATCAGCAAATTAAACTGACAAAGATATACAATATTGTCTTTCCTCCTTCCTCCTTTATCTTCAGAAATTTAGTCAAACAGGAATTTCAAAGGTCACCTTTTTTTTACCACGTGATTCTAATACCCTTCTAACAACCTCAGACGCTTCTCTGTAAATGTAATGAATGAACAATCCCTGCTAACACATGTCAAGGGAGGGAATTAAAGTGAGTTTGGCTCCCTGTGACCAACTGCAGTGAAGTTCTCTGGTGCAGACTGGGGCAGAAAGAAAAAATAATCCTTGAATGAAGCACCTGTGCACTAAATTTTGGTAATCCACTCAATGGAATTTTACACAGCACAGTTAGTTTTTATTAACTAGAAAGTGGGTAAAAATATATGATTTATAAAGAAGTCTGAGTTAACATGCAAAATCAAAAGTTTAAGATACTTAAGTCTTAAGTATCTTATGCAAAGGCTGCCATTTACTTCCAAATAATTCAATGTATACATTTTGATGAAGTAATTTATACTCTCACTCGGGATCTTAATTTTTCCTCCTATAAGAATTTTGTAAAACTTGCTGTCCAAAAGACTGCCAGGTGTATGACCATGATAGTTGTTGAAGTCACACTACCAAAAGATTTTTGATCTACTAACCAACTTGCCACAGTGTCCCAAATGCATGTAGAGAAGAATTGGATTTATGAAATCTTTATTTTCCAGATAAATATCTAGTAAGATGCTCCCATATAACAATTGTGGATTTTTATAGCTATTTCTCTTTCCTCCCTCCCTGTTTCCCTCCATCCCTCCCTTGATTCCTGACTAAAAATTATAAGAATCATTAGTCACTTGTGCTCATGCTACTGTATTTCTCCAAACACTTAAATTATTGAGACTATTTAACAGGCAGTTTTTTTTTTGTTAATTTTTCGTAGGTAAAAACGCAGTTACTTACATGCTCCAATATATTTTCTCTTGTCCTTCTTTTCCTGCCTTGCTTTTCTCACTTAGCCTTTGTCCTCTTGCAAATAAGAATGTGGGAAAGCTACACCAAGATTTTGGGGGAAATATAATGAGGCTCCATCACTAATTAATGCATTAATTAAAGTGGTCATTGGAAGTGTTCTCCTAATGAACTGTTGCATCCCAAAACCACAGCCGTGACCTCACCCTTTGCTGTAGCTGTTGTGTGGCTCTGCTTCCATCCTTAGTTGTAAAAAATAGATTGCAGCATAAGCTGGCATACGCATGTGGTTGCAATCATTTTTTGGCCTTCCTACAGAAGCTACCTAGTTCCTGCTCTGTTTTGAGCCAAGTTGGCTTGTCCTTCCTTTCTTCCCTCCGTGGTTCGAAGGTTGGACATGGCAGGCATGTAGATGACTGCGATTCGGATTAAACATTTCTAAGAGTTGTCTTTGACAAAATTATGTGTCTCGGGGGCTACCTCTGTACCCCAGTGTCCCTGCCATTGGGAACACAGCCATTGTACTGCTGTAACTGCAACCTGACTTCCTTCCCCACCCCTCGTTCTGAGCCCCAACACAACTTCTCACAGACTTCCCCCTGTCCAAGCGGTAACCCAGTTCTGCAGCAAGAATATTCTGGATATTTAGACCAAACTCTTAACACTTCTTCTAACAAAAGTTATGAGCCCACATATTCAGCGTTTTGTATACAATGAACACAGCAGCAGTTGTAGATGCACAACCAGTGAGCAAAGAATCCAGAATTTATAAAGAGTGCAAACGTTGCAACTGGATTCATTCCCAATAGCATACTGGTTCCAGTATTGCCACTTACTTGCAACAACACTTACTACAAGATTCGAAACAGCCAGATGTTTGTGAGAGAAACAATTTGGTGTCTCTATTTTTGACTAATTTACCGGTGTAGGGAATTTGCTGGGTCATAGAGTATGTGTATATCAACCCTTTTCAGCTTCCTGGCTGGGTCCAGAAAGTAAACTGATGAAGACTGGGGGTGCCTGGCTGGCTCAGTCAGAAAAGCATGTGACTCTTGATCACAGGGTCATGAGTTCAAGCCCAACATTGGGTGTAGAGATGATTAAAAAAAATAAATAAATAAACTTAAAAATAAATTGACGAAGATTAACAGGAGAAAAGCACACACGTTTATTTAATATAAGTTTTATGTGACATAGGAGGCTTTAAAGGAAGTGAAGACCCAAAGAAACAGCAAGATCTATGTAGCTTTACGTTAGGTTTGATGGAGAGTAGATGGTCACGGAGGAATATGATAGGTTAAGGAGTGTGAGGAAATTGTTGTAAACTGTGGGAAACTTAGCAAGTCCTGCTTATTAGGATTCTTTCAGTGTCCCTTTATCTTCAGAGATAAAGAGGTTCCTTTCCTGCAGGCATAAGGAGGGCACCTCTCACAAAAGTGTTTTATGGCCTGTTTCTGGGAAGAAGGGCTGAGAGAGGAAGCCAGAGTGACCTTCCTGCTTCTGTCATTTTCTCAAAATATCCAGTATGCCGAGGAGCGGTATTTTGGGGTACTGTGTCCTGAACCACATCAAAACACACAGTTATGTTTAAGCTCTCAGCCATTCACACTGCATTTTGCATAAAACCACTTAAGGTGACATTTCTACAAGATCTAAACAGCATCACCAGTGAGAACACATGTGTCATGTCGATTCAGGGAGTTGCCAGAGTATAGATTTGAAGGGGAAAAGAAGGTTTTATTGAAAGACAAAAACTTTTATTGACGTGTAAAATAAAAAAAGTACATGTCAAGAGTAAATAGTTTGCTCAATTTCTCAAACTGAGCATACCCTTACGACCAACACCCAGATCAAGAATCAGAACATTTCCAGTCCCCAAAAGCCCCCTCAAACTCCCTCCCAGACACTACTGTCCAGCAACAGTACCATATCCTGACTTCTCACAGCTTAGATTAAGTTTTCTATTTCTATACTTTTTGAGTATGGCTTCTTTCACTCAACATCATATTTGTGATAATTCCCTGGTGGCATGGACTTGCAGATCATTCATTTTTATTGCTGTAGAGACCTGTGTTTCCGTGATGTGAATAGACCACAATTCATTCTACTAGTGTGGCAACTTGGTGGTTGTGTTTGGCTGTTGCAAATAGTTCTGCAACTAATGAACATTCTGGTACATACATGACTTTTGATGCACATATATGCTCATTTCTAATGAATATGCCTAATGTGGAATTGCTGGGTCATAGCGCATGTCCATGTTCAACTTTACTCAATACTGCCAAGCTGCTTTCCAAGGTGGTGATGTGTCAATTTACACGTTCACCAGCAGTTTTTAAGAGTTCCAGTTGTTCTACATCCTCACCAACACTTGGCATTTCCTATATTTTTCATTGTAACCATTCTGATGTGGCTATAATTTGTATTTCCCTAATGACTTAATTAAATTGAGCATGTCTTATATGTTCATTGACCATTCAGATATACCTTGGGGGGGCAGATTTTTAATATTTCCAAGGAGTGTTTGCTTGTGCAATATAAAATAAAGTAGAAGAAACATTTTCCACTAAGAAATAAAAATGCAAAACTAAGCTTTTGCCTTCAATTAATTTTCTATCCAGGTATACACACACAGGTGTATATCCAATGGCCGATGGGGAACAGTCTAACTTAGATCGATTAATGAAGGGACTTCTAACAGTGGTGCAGGCAGGATTAACAGGGAACCAAGAAGCACCCAGGGATCCACAGGAGTGAGGAACCATTATCACTCCAGACCTAAAGAGGCAAAGGAATGGGGCACTGTCCCAAGAGCCCCTTGAGAATGGCTCCAGGGAGGGGACCTTCTGGCAGAAGCTGTAGTTGTGGAAGGATATAGCCACTGCCATAAAACACTGCCCAGAGGGAGAGGAAATGGGGAAGAGATACCTTAACCTCTCTCTTCCCCTGCCCTTCACTCCCCTGCTGGTGCCTGCCCTTGGCCAAATCCAGCCAGAGTTTTGAGAACAAGGGAGCACTGATGAAGCAACTCAGAGCCCAGAGAAGGAAAGTAAGGAGAGTGGAGTGGACCTGTGGGAGATTCGGGTGGGGGAAACAGATTAAGCAGTGCAGGCAGGTACAGCAGTGTGGGGGCGGAAGGACACAATCCCAGAGGATGTGGTTTTGAGAAGAGAAATAACCTTTCTGAGCCTCATTATCCTCATTTGTAAAGGGGAGCTCCGCCTAAGCGTCGATAGATTTCCTTTTAGTTTCAAGATTGTGCTTTTCCAGCTCCTGCCTTCTTCATCAGGATGGGCTAGCCAGGTCCTCATAGGTCCTCACCACTTCTTATTGTGCTATAGGGCCCCCCAAAGGCATTTGGGTTCGCAAACCAGGGCCTAAGGTTTCTAGGTAGAATAAGATGGCAATTAAAAACCTCCCCTACGTAAATCTTGTATTGCCACCTCTAAATGTTTTCCTGCTTCCTTCACAAGTGCCCCAGCGAGAAATAAATGACAAAGCTACTCTGACTTTCAGAAATTCCATCCTTTTCCTGCAGATAGCTGTCTAGATGCAAGGCAGGCCCATCAGGGAAGATTGATGTGGCATCAAACATAGGGTGGTACTGAAGACAACAAAAATAAGGTAAGGCAGAGGTCCAGCCTTATATACTAACCAAATACAAAGGAAGGTGGACAGAAGTGTCAAAAACATCACTGCAAAACGTAACAGGAGCTATTAAAACCTAAAACACGCATACCCTACGATCCAGCAATTTCATTTCTAGATATCTCCCCTAAAGAACCCCTTGTGTATGTATATATGTTTTATTTAAGCTAACTCGAATTAAGTAGGTTCTACCACTTACTACCTACTTGTTACTTCCCTCCTCATTACTTATTCTGTGTGATCAGAGTGTATTCATTGATTAATGATTTATTTTGACACTGTATTTATGGAGATTGTTCTTTGAGCTTCAGTGATAGGCTTGATTTCTGCACCTATTTGAGTGTTTTCATTAAAAGTCATGCCATCTAGGGGCGCCTGGGTGGCTCAATCATTAAGCATCTGCCTTCGGCTCGGGTCATGATCCCGGGGTTCTGGGATTGAGCCCCACATCGGGCTCCCTGCTCGGCGGGAAGCCTGCTTCTCCCTCTCCTGTTCCCACTGCTTGTGTTCCCTCTCTTGCTGTGTCTCTCTCTGCCAAATAAATAAATAAAATCTTTAAAAAAAAAAAAAAGTCATGCCATCTAGAGAAATTCAATGCCAGGAAGTGTTGCCTAAGAGATAGAGGGCCAAAGGGAAACCCGGAGGGCCAACTGCACCAGCCAACTCCTTCACAGAATGATGGCCAACTTTGGGTGACCTTGCTCACTGCTCTGGTTTCTCCTATCTGGGCATGCAGCTCCTCACTGTAGATCCTGAGGTCACTTTCATTTATAAAGAGCCTCAGGAAGACTACATATAGGTCTTTCTCTATTCACAACAGACAAATACCTTTGGGACCATCTAAGGTGGATGCCTTATCCTTTTATCAACTGCACTTGAGTTATTGGTGTATGAAAAAGAGATGTTTGTATATCGACTCATGGAAGTTTTTGCTAAATGAGACTGAAGTTAAGTTGGCATTTACTGCCTCAGGCAAGTCAGTGAAATTATGCACTGAAGTTTTTATTTAGCCATGTAGCTTCTCATCTGTCTTCTAGTTTAGAAGTGGAAATGCAATCTGATTTAATAATCAGTAAATAGAAACACTCCTGAAATTGCAAGTAGAATTATTCAAAATTTTTATGGTATTGCAAAGCATTACATTTCCTCCAACAGCTAGAAATGGTGTGATTTTTAGAGCAAGTCAATCAAGGCATGGAATTTTTAGCCCGGTTTCAGCTCTCCCATTTTGTCTAATACAAAACATTAGGCCTTGATTATTAAGGTTCTTTGTTCTTTAAGAGGAAATTCTATAGTTAAAGAAGCAAGAAATACAACATGGATGGATCTTACAGACATAATGTTGAGCAAAAGAAATCGAACACAAAAGGCTGTATACGGTAGGATTCCACATGTATGAGGTTCAAAAACAGACAAAGCTGATTTATGCTGATAGAAGTCAGAATAGTGGCTGCTTCAGGGGGTTATAGAGGAGGGCATGAGACAGTCTTCTGAGGGCTTGAAATATTCTATATTCTAGTGCTTTTATGGGTAGAGACATATGTAAGATTTATCAATAGCCACTTGCTATTTTTGTCCTTTGCTGTAATAAAGTAACAAAAAATTAAAGAACTGAGTAAAAACCGCATGGCACACAATGGTAGCTTATGACTACTATTCTGTGAATAATCTGTCTATAATTTAGAATTTAGAATTATTCTTGACTATTTTAAGGTATCATGAAAACAAAGAAAATCACAAATAATTTGAGCTGTATTTAGAAAACAGTTGATTTAGATAATTAATGAATCAATTTGTTTTATATGAATCTCTCAGGATGAACAATAATGAAGAAGGATAGTCTTTAATAAGCATGATTTATTTCTCAGCCATATGGGTAGTAATCTCACTGCCAAAATTGTTTGATTTTGATGATTTGGGTCATATAGGATGTTCTATATTATATATTTTAATTACCGTATCGTCCAAAATGTCCTTATCTAATTACAAATATCCTGTAATACTTGCTTGTGTATATTTGCTCAGATACTATCTGGTGAGGAATAGGTTGGTTAACATTTTTATTTTAATACATTTTCAAAGATTTTCACATGGTTTTCTGCAAAACATCAGCTGCGTTGCTAAAAATGAATCTATTTGTTGTTGTGTTCTGCTGGTCGTTAGATGGAAAAAAATGTTGAGAAATTATGAAATTAATCTTGAAGCTATAATTATTGCAATTTCCTTTACATTTGAAAGAAAAGAAATATCAAGCCTCTGAATTACCAGTGAACTAAGAACAACTTGTTAATAAATCCTATGTACAGAAAATGCTGGGCAGTTTTATGTTTATTTTCAATTGCATGCACAATTACTATTTCCAGTTTATTTTTTTTTTAACTTCTACCCTAGAGAGCTGGCACAGATAAAGCTCAGACATACAAGAAAACGAGAGGAACTGATATAAATCATATCATAGAGTCTAGAGCTGAGTGGCTTATTGTTTCTATAGAGATCATAAAAATTCTTGCTCATGGTTGTTTTTGGATGAATTCCACCACACAGATTGTCCCCTTCTTCCTAAGCCACAAAGTTAGGAGGCTGAAGTGACCTAGAGCAGACAATGTTGGCACCCTGCCCAACTTTCTTTGCATGCTTTCCATTGTGTTTACATGCCCCCGTCTCTAACCTCCTCCTCAAACTTTGGAGTTCTTTTCTTTCCAACATCCTGATCTACAGCTCTTATTTGAGGCATGTTCTCTAGCTACTGGGCAACCATTTTGCCCAAATTGCAGATAGCCTGGAGAGCTGGAAAGTTACTCCCCTCCAGCAACTGATGGGTCTCAGACTGTCTCAGGTTGAAACAAATTCTGAAGTGTAACTTACCCTCCTGAGTTCCTGCAGGATCCGGCTGAAGCCACTTCAGCAGGAACTTCCCAGACCCTGCGTCCTCTCTCTTTCTGCTCCCCATACTGCTTCCTCCACTTCCTTAGTGTCTCCCCTGGAGGTACTTCCTTAATCAATTGTTTTCACATAAATCATCATTTTAGGGTTTGCTTCTGGGGAATGTGAACGAAGACATGACCCCAAATACTAACCTGTCACCCACAACTTGGGTTTCATAAATGCTGTATCAATATCGAGATTTGAAGGTGCTCAGGAGCTGAGGTCTGCTTACCATCACTATATTTTCCCCCAGTCTCTTTTTACTCTTGCAAGAATTCCATTCTAACTCCCCCACACTCCCTTCTATACACTCAGCACCTTTGGGCTGTCAACTTAGTGTTAGCACCAAATGCATACCATAGCGTGGTAGACTATATATAACTTCAACATGGCTGCTAGTGCAAAAGTGTTGGAACTGTAAGCTGCTTACCTAATTTACCTCTGGTGGGTTGGAGGCATAAATATAAATCCTTCCAATCAAGATCTTGCAAGTCCAGTGCTATTATAAAGCATTGTTATTACAAAGCAGCATAGCTAGTTAAAATATCAGGTGAATTATCACTACTCTTGCATTTAAAATATATGTAATAAAGAAATAAACTAGATCTCTTGCCCATTTTTCACTCAATGTGCATAACTGCAAATGTAGAGTGAAAAATACTTCAACCCATTTAGAGAACCACAGTCAAACATTCACTCATAAGGAGTGATCTTGAATTCACAATATCACTTAACATAGATGATTGGCTACCTGCTTCAGTTTTATTGAGCTCAGGAGACCTTATTCAACAATCTTGTTTGTAATTTTTAACATCAAAGGGAATTCTTTTATAGTTACTTTTTGAATCTCCCTGGGATAATAGAGAGGAATAATTGGATAAGTGTTAGCGTGATTCAACTTCTACTTTTGTCATATACTTATTTATTTTTTAAATTTTTTATTGTTATGTTAATCACCATACATTACATCATTAGTTTTTGATGTAGTGTTCCATGATTCATTGTTTGTGCATAACACCCAGTGCTCCCTGCAGAACGTGCCCTCTTTAATACCCATCACCAGGCTAACGCATCCTCCCACCCCCACCCAGAACCCTCAGTTTGTTTTTCAGAGTGCATCGTCAAAATGAAGTTGGGGGGCCAACCAGTGACTTTTATGGTTGATACTGGGGCCGAGCACTCTGTTGTCAGCAAAAGGACTGCGACCATCCTTGGGGCCACTGGGACGTGGGCAATACAACAGCCCTTTTGCCAGGCTCACCAGTGCAAACTCAGGGGCCACAAGGTCTGACATGAATTCCTTTATCTGCCTGATTGTCCCATCCCTCTCCTGGGCCAAGACATACTTTCCAAGCTTAGGGCTCAGATAACCTTTGAGCCCACTGGACACACTAGCCTCTGATTGAACCCAAGGCAAGAGGAGACGGGGTCTCTAATACTAGCAATTACCATGCCAAGGGAAGAAGAATGGAGGCTATTCTGTGCCCAGGCCCAACCGAGCAGTCTGCTGGAGATCGGACTCGCCTTCCCTTCAGTATGGGCTGAAAACAACCCACCTGGACTAGCCCGGAATCAGGCCCCTATCATTGTTGAACTGATCCCAGGAGCCCAACCTCAGAGGCAAAGGCAATATCCCCTTCAACAAGAAGCTAAGATTGGCATCCAAGAACATCTGACCAAACTCAAAGAAACAGGTATTCTAGTCGACTGCCAGTCGGCCTGGAATACCCCACTCCTGCCAGTCAAGAAGCCAGGAGGGGGATACCGACCAGTTCAAGACCTGTGGGCCATCAAAAAGGTGACCATTTCTCTGCACCCAGTGGTCCCGAATCCATACACCCTCCTCGGCTAAATCCCAGGGTCGGCCAGATGGTTCACTTGCCTAGATTTGAAGGATGCCTTCTGCCTCCGCTTAGCTCCCCAGAGCCAGCCACTATTTGCCTTTGAATGGTCTGAACATGATACAGGGCGCCAGATGCAAGTGACTTGGACACACCTCCCGCAGGGGTTTAAAAACTCACCAACCCTCTTTGGGGAAGCACTGGCCGCGGATCTCGCCAGCTTCCCAAGAGAGGCCACATGATGCATCCTCCTCCAATATGTGGATGACCTCCTCCTCGCCAGTGACACACAAGAGGACTGCACAAAAGGCACAAAGGCCCTCCTACAGCTCCTGTCAGACTCGGGTTACCGAGCCTCATGGAAGAAGGCACAAATCTGCCAACAACAGGTCTGATACCTTGGTTTTCTCCTCACCCAAGGGAAAAGAGAGTTGAGGGCTGGAGAGGAAAAGGGTCATCATCTCCCTGCCATAGCCCCAGATAAAAAGGGGCCTATGAGAATTCCTGGGGGCTGCAGGATTCTGCCTCATCTGGATCCCTGGGTTCTCGGCAATAGCAAGACCCCTCTATGATCTCTTAGGGGGGCCAGATTGAGAACCCCCTGCCTGGACTGAGGAAGCAAAAGCCACTTTCACAGAGATAAAGACCGCCCTGGGGCAGGCTCCAGCCCTGGGCCTACCAGATGTTGAGAAACCCTTCAATCTCTTTGTGCATGAAAAGGAAAAAAATAGCACTCGGGGTACTCACCCAGACTGTTGGACCCTGGCAACAGCCAGTTGCTTACCTGTCAAAGAAGCTGGACCCCGTGGCAGCAGGATGGCCACCATGCCTCAGGGCACTGGCAGCCACAGTCCTACTCATTAAGTAGGCAGACAAGCTCACCTTGGGGCAAGAACTTAACATCAAGATCCCTCATGCAGTTGTGTCCCTCATGAATGCACAGGGACACCGCTTCCTTTCCAACTATCAGCTAGCACAATACCAAGGGCTCCTCTGTGAAAACCGGCAGGTCACCCTTGAAACAGTAAGGACATTAAATCCAGCAACCTTTCCCCCATGGAAGAGGGGGAACCAGATCATGACTGCTCTGAGGTGACTGATGAAGTCTATGTGAGCCATCCAGATCTGCGGGATCAAGCCATAAAGAATCCAGGGCTCATGCTGTTCAGCGATGGCAGCAGTTACCTACAAGAGGGTGCCCGGAAAGCAGGTTATGCAATAACCACAACCACTGAAGTCCTAGAAGCTAAGGCATTACCAGCTGGATGGTCAGCTCAGCGGGCTAAATTATATGCCTTAGTCCGAGCCCTCACCCTCGGTGAAGGCAAGTGAGTCAACGTCTATACTGACTCTGGGTACGCCTTCGCTACTGTACATATACATGGAGCCATCTATAAGGAAAGGGGCCTCCTAACCACAGCAGGAAAAGCTATCAAGAACAAGGAGCAGATACTGAGACTCCTTGAAGCCGTCTGGCTTCCAAAGGAAGTAGCAATCCTGCACTGTAAGGGACACCAGAAAGGAGATGACCCCATAGCGTGGGGGAATGGTCTGGCGGATGAGGCAGCCAAGACCGCAGCCAGTGAGGACATGGACAGAGCCCCTTCCCTCACCATGACCCTGACACCCCCGGAAGAAGTCCCTCCACCCGGTTACACTAAAAAGGAAAAGGAATGGGCCATGGCTGAGGGAGCCACCTTGACTGAAAAGGGATGGTGGATGATGCCAGACTGGTGCGTATTTGTTCCAACAGCAACTGGAGGGCATCTAGTCAAGGAATACCACCAACTCACTCATCTGGGGAAAACTGCATTAGAGGCCCTTCTCAAGAAGCACTACTGCATCAGTCAGCTGCCAGCACTGTGCCGAGCAATGAGTGAATGGTGCGTAATATGTGCTAAAAATAATGTTCGGTCTGCACCATGGCCCCCACCAGGTGTCCAGAGGATGGGAGCAACCCCCTTCGAAGATCTAGAAGTAGACTTCACAGATGTGCAGCCAAGCATGGGGTTCAGATATCTCCTAGTAATAGTATGCACATACTCTGGGTGGGTCTAAGCCTTCCTGACCAGGACGGAGCAAAGCCGGGAAGTAGCTAAATTCCTCTTGTGGGAGATCATGCCCCAGTTCGGCCTGCCGTTAACAATCCATAGTGACAATGGACCCGCATTTGTGGCAGACATTGTACAGGTCTTGACCAAATCTCTCAACATCACCTGGAGACTCTACACCGCTTACCGGCCCCAAAGTTCAGGGAAAGTGGAGCAAATGAATCTCAAGGGAACCTTAGCAAAGTTTTGTCAGGAGACTAACCTCCCATGGCCGGATCTGCTACCCGTAGCTCTCCTGCGTGCTCGCTGCATGCCCAGGACATTGGTTTCTCCCCATTCGAATTAATATATGGACGGCCTCCCCCATGCTTGGGAAGTCTTCCAGGAAACTTGCATCAGGTTGGAGATAGAGGGATAAAGGAGCAGCTTCAGGCCCTGGGGGCCACCCTAAATAAATTACAAAAGTACACCATTGAGAGGACCCCAATCTCCTTAGGGTCTCAGGTACACTCCTTCCAGACAGGGGACCCTTTTGGGTCAGAGATTGGAAGAAAGACCCCCTCAAACCACAGTGGACAGGGCCCCACACTGTTGTTCTAACCACCCCTACTGCCCTCAAGGTCTCAGGTGTCACCCCATGGGTCCACCACTCCAGAGTGAAGAAAACTCATCATTCAGACGAGGAGTCTTGCCAGTGGAGAGTCCAGCCAGACTTCATGAACCCACTCTGGCTTCACCTTCAATGAGACCCCACCAACTGATGGACACCTACTTACCGTGTTCCCTGGCTCTTATCAGCATGATTTCCCTCATCTTGGGAGTCGGACTCTACACTGTTGCCCCTCCTGACTGGACTTTCCCCCAGAGGCTTACTACTGTCATTGCTTATTGGGTGACCCTAGGGTGTATTACTGCACTTAACTTGTCCACGGGTTTCATCTGCTGATGGGTTAGCCACAATGGCTCCCTTTACCTAAAGTCAAAGATCCCACTTTTACTGGCCCTATGCTGTCTACTCCTGAATGCATTTCACCATGGTTCTCCTGGCCCCAGTCAGTCCTTGTCTTCTGCTACCTGGTGTGCTGTTCCTCCTCACTGCCTCTAGCTTGCCTGGCCAGGCAAGGGAGACAACTCTCGTATCACCATTACTGGCAAATGGACTTTCCTGCTTATCCCCCTCAATCCTACACCAGCGTCCCCACTGACTTCTTCCACCTGGGATGGGCACACACCAAAGGTTAACCTCCATTTTGAGGGATGCCAGCTTCTTAATACCTCCTGGGAACCTCATAGATGGTGTTCCTACCATGGCCCTCACTCAGGTTACCGGCTGGTAGATATCTACATCTGTGGGGGCCCTACGCCTCAACAGCCAGACACCTGCCCTCAGTTCTGCTCGCAAGCCTGGGGATGAGAATCATGGGTGGTGACTTGGCCAGGAATGGAACGATGGTCCACTAGGTGGTAGCACCTCAAACAGCGAAGTGACATCTGGATTTCCTTGTCACACAATGCCACCCCATCCTCTTGCCCTAACAATCACTGTATACTGCTCACCTTTTCAGTCTTAGAACCCAATGCCACATCATGGGCTACAGGAATCATTCACCTGTTGGGCCAGTATCACCCTATGGGGACCAACCCCATGGCCAAATTTATGATTAAGTCCATGTTCACTCCAGGCCTTACAGTCAACCCCCAGAGTCAGACAGAAAATAACTCGCCCTGGCACATCCCTGGGTCCCCCAGCCACATGCAGCAAGCACCATAGCACAACTGTTAGGTATGATTAACGCCTCCCACCAAGCACTTAACCACTCAAATCCACCCCTAGGTTCTGACTGCTGGATCTGTATAAAGCCCAGTCCCGTCCAATACCTAGGTGTCATCCTCAACCAATCTACCCTGTCACATCCCACCTCGGCACAGGAGACCTCAGATTATCCCTTTCTGGCTCCGGTACCGCTGTATGGCAACTCTTCCTCTCCCATTACGGGCCACAGTCGGGTTTGTGTGCCTAACAACACTTTTCTGGCTTGTGATCAAGGTGTATACATCTGCATCACTCTGTGCGATCAATCATGCATGCTTGTTAATCTCTTACCCGATCTTTCAGTCCTCCCCAGGAGTGATGCCCCACTCATATGGAGACCTCCTAGCGGCCCTCGATGCTCTCCCACAGCCATCCCTCTTATCGTGAGCCTGCTGGCCACATCAGGTGTTGCCCTCGGCACCACTGGTGTCAGGATGTCTCAGGTTCAGTACCAGGGGTTAACTCAACAACTCACAGCAGACTTTTCTGTCCCCCATACCTTTTGGGGGAAGGGTGTCTGTGGCTTCTACCAGATTCTCAAATGGGTTCATGCTCAGAATTCGGTTAAAATTCAGCCCTGGCCCTGCAGTGCCAACTTGATTCACCGGCCTCAGTGGTCCTCCAAAACAGGTGTGGACTCCACTTACTCACAGCTGCTCAGGGCGTGCTCTGCCTCTTCTTACAGGAGGAATGTTGGGTCTATGCTAATGAGTTGGGGGTGGTCCAAGAAACTCTTACCCAATTACAGGAACGAGTGCATCGTCGGTGGGAAACACTCCAGTGGACAACTTGGTGGGATACCCTCTCACAATGGTTCCCTTGGTTCACCCCCCTCATCGGTCCCTCCTATTGCTTCTTCTCATAGTGGCATTTGGTCCTTGTATTCTTAATGCCCTTACTAGGTTTATCACTTCTCAAATTGCTAAAATCAGACTCCAGTTACTCCTTACTCACTATCGCCCCATAGAAGATGAAAATGATGCCCTTTAAACTAGGTGTTTAAAGGGGCATCAAAGGGGGGA
>NC_138378.1:40085944-40111364 GCF_054177405.1 Leptonychotes weddellii
CTTCTTCTGGGATCCCAATTATTCTAATGTTGTTTCGTCTTATGGTATCACTTATCTCTTGAATTCTGCCCTCGTGATCCAGTAGTTGTTTATCTCTCTTTTTCTCAGCTTCTTTATTTTCCATCGTTTGGTCTTCTATATCACTGATTCTCTCTTCTGCCTCATTTATCCTAGCAGTTAGCGCCCCTATTTTTTATTGCACCTCATTAATAGGCTTTATGATTTCGACTTGGTTAGATTTTAGTTCTTTTATTTCTCCAGAAAGCGTTTCTCTAATAACTTCCATGCTTTTTTCAAGCCCAGCTAGTATCTTTAAAATCATCATTCTGAACTCTAGTTCCAGCATCATACTAATGTCCATATTGATTAGATCCCTGGCAGTCGGTACTGCCTCTTTTTTTTTTTGTTGAGGTGATTTTTTCAGTCTTGTCATTTTGTCCAGAGGAGAATAGATGAATGAGAGAACAAAATGCTAAGAGGGTAACAACGTTCCTAGAAAATATACTCAAAACAAATCAGAAAAGACCTGATACTGGGGGAAAAGAATGGGAAAGAAAGAAAAAAGAAAAGGAAAAAAAAAAGATAAAAACAAACAAAAACAAAACAAAACAAAAAACAGAATATGATCATATATGATCGGGCTGGTGCATAGATCAGTGCCACACACTAGATTTTGGGTGTATTTTGGTCTGTTAGAAGAAAGTGCCTCCCAGGGGCGCCTGGGTGGCTCAGTTGGTTAAGCGACTGCCTTCGGCTCAGGTCATGATCCTGGAGTCCCGGGATCGAGTCCCGCATCAGGCTCCCTGCTCGGCAGGGAGTCTGCTTCTCCCTCTGACCCTCCTCCCTCTCATGCTCTCTGTCTCTCATTCTCTTTCTCTCAAATAAATAAATAAAATCTTTAAAAAAAAAAAAAAAAGAAAGTGCCTCCCAAACCTTTAAAGAGAGAAAAACTTATATATGTACAAAAATAAGGGTTAATATGATGAAGGGATGTAATATGACTGTAAAGATGAAAATTATAAAAGATTTTATAAAAGGAATTGATAAGATAAGAAGTTGGTTGATAAAAGAAAGAAGAGGATTTAAAAAAGAAAAAAAAGGGAGTGAATGTGATCCGGCAGGAGACTAGAACAAAGCCATACACTAGAGATTTAGGGTATTTTTTTAAAAAAGGGATTGATAAGATGTTGGTTGAAAAGGGAAAAAGAAAAATTCAAAAAAAAAAAAGACAGTTAAAAAAATTAACTTTGAAAGACTAAAGAATCATGGTAAAAGAGCCATGGATTCTATGTGCATTAGTCCCCTAGCACTGGAGTTCTGCCATTCTCATTGATCGGTAAACTTGGTCTTGGCTGACTGTTCTTGCTGATCTTCTGGGGGAGGGGCCTGTTGCCATGGTTCCCAAATGTCTTTGCCGGAGGCAGAATTGCCCCACCCTTGCTGGGTCTGGGCTAAGTAATCTGCTTGGGTTTGCTCTCGGGAGCTTTTGTTCCCTGCATGCTTTCTGTACAGCTTTGGAAGCTGAAAGTGAAAATGGCGGCCTCCCAATCTCCGCCCCAGAGGAGCTGAGAACTCAGGGACCCACTCCTCAGTGAGCCCCCAGAGAAAAGCAGTCACTCCTGTCTCCCTGGTCGCCAGCCGCACTCCATACTCACCCGGCCTGTGACTGAACATTTCTATCTCTGGCGCACGACCCTGTGTGGAGTCTCCAAACCCAGCAGATTCCTGCGGTGTGCTCCCGCACCGCTCCTCCTGGGGGAGGAAGGAGAGTCTCCCCGGATCTGCCACTTGTTGGGTCCCTGCTGGAAGAGCAGTGGCCCGACTGTGCCGCAGATCATGGTTTGTGACAACCCCGAGCTGAGAGCTCACTCCTTGGCTCTGTCTCTGCAGCTGGCTTCCCTGCTCCAATACCTGGGAGCTCTGCTGCATTCAGGCACCCCTGGTCTTTCTGTGACCCCGAGCGTCCTGAGGCCACACTGTCCCGTGAGGGTTCCACCCCCCACTTAGCCACTGGAGCAATGTCCCTCAGCGGAGCTGACTTCTAAAAGTTCAGATTTTGTGCTCTGCTGCTCTATCACTTGCCAAAAGTGGCTGACGGAGGCCCCCTCCCCCGCCGTCTATCCTCCTGAATATAGCCTCGGATTCATTTCTCCACAAGTCCTACATTCCAAAAAGTGGTTGCTTTTCTGTTCAGAGAGTTGTTGCTATTCTTTTCTTCAATCTCCTGTTGAGTTTGTAGGGGTTCAGAATGGTTTGATCCCTATCCAGCTGAATTCCTGGGACCAGATGAAATCCAGGTCTCCTACTCCTCTGCCATCTTGCTTTGCCCCTGAGATTGACATTTAAATTGGCAGACAGTGAAGCAGATTGCTCTCTTCAGTGTCGGTGGGCCACATCCAATCAACTGAAGGCCAGAATAGAACAAAAAGCCTGTCCCTCTCCTGACTTAGAGAGAATCCCTCCTGCCCCATGGCCTTTGAACTGGAACATTGTTTTTTTTCCTCTGCCTTTGAACTGGAATGTTTGACATTGAGACAGTGTCAGTAAATGTTGGAGGTTTGTGTTTGCTGAGCCCCCTAATATTGGTTACACAGATACTTTCAACACTACTTCCTGAAATAAATGAATGTGCTAATCCATTAATCTCTGTGTGAATCTTAATATTGCTGGGACTATTCAGCCTGGAAGCAAGAAGTTACTCAGATTGGTATCAATCTATACAATAGATTGAAAGTGTGGCTGGTGATAGGCAGGGGAGGGGACAAGAGCCAAAATGGTGGTCCAACACAGCCTTATAAGATGGTGAAAATCTGAAGGGCAGAAAAATATGCAGGTCCCAAAACATTTAGTCAGAGTCTGGGAGAGAATCTTTGGATCTGAACCAGGGACTTGTCACAACCCTTGTTCATATTTTGAGCACAGGAAGCTCAGAAGCCACACTGTGCAAGTTTCGACACAATATATTCTGAGAAATTAGGCCATTTTAAACTCTTCCTACTGTTAAGCTTGCTTGCATCCAACTGCTTAAATTCCTTCATAGACTTTCAAATCATGAGGCTGCAGGGATTACTCTAATGTTCTGCAGTAATCCATCATCCCATGTAACAAAACATTTCCTGATAAATCACTAAAAATATCTGCTGCTTCATTAAAAGCAGATTTCTGTTTGGTGATGCATGCACAAGATGATGGAGTGGTGGCTTCTGATGGGTATTCCATCCTGCTGATCCATAGCAAAGCTGTTACCTGCTGTAACAGGTACAGCCAATGCACACCAGAACCCTTAAATGCAGAAATCCAACCCCCTTGGTCCCTCAAAAGTGGCTTTAGATGATTATGCTGCAAAGGGAAACAGGTCAGACTTATTTCTGGTATTGTTTGAGTCCCCCTCCTTTTTGTGATTACCCACCAGGTCCCTGAACATGGCAAATATTGCCTACTTGTAGCGGTCTTAAAATAGGTTAATGGGAACCTAGCTCACAAGACGATTCCCAGACTCTAGGGCCAGCAACTCCTTTGCAGTAAAGCCTTGAGGGAGAAACCTCAGAGTCAAAGCCCTGATTAAGGAGGAAAGAGGCTCGCATAACTCTCACCAGATGACTCTCAGCCTCAGCAAAGTTTCCATTCTTTGTCCCTTGGATGGGACAATCTGGAGGCACATCCCCTGTACCTGTCTTTTGGTTTTGTCGACTGTACCCCAGTTTCCCACAGTGGTAGCCTCTTTATTAACACAGACACTCTATTGGCTGCCCCCTACCTTCCTTTCCTTCTCCACTTCTCAATTTCCTGGAATAAGCTACTTTACTTAAATGTTTTTCTCAGAGAACCAAATCAAGACAGTCCTAGAGGGCTACAAACCCTCTGAGACCAGCAGCACATGAGAGGGATTCCAGAGCCTGCTGGAAGCTGTGTTAGTACTGCAATGTGGTGAACTGGAACCACAGAGACAGAAACAGCAGGCTAATGGTAATATGGGGGCTGAATTCTGTTGAGCCACTTACAGAGAGACTGAGATTCCATATGACTGCAGGTGTGCAAGCAAGCCCACCTGAGATCAGTTGAGCTTGCCTCCTATCAGCAGAACTGTAGGCTTCTGAGCAATAACAAAGGATGGTTATTTGGACTATAAGATTTGGGGTCATTTGTTATGCAGCAATAGTAACTGCTACATGATGCTTGATTTTTTTTAATTGGGCTATAACTGACAAAATTGCATTTATTTAAAGCATACGATGTGATAATCTGATATACAAGGGAAAAAAATGCCCCTGTGTGTTACCAAATAAGGAAGAAAATTATGGAAAGAGGGCACCGTTGCTTCAAATGAGATGGAGGGTGGGCAGTGGAGGCCAGAGCTGGCCAGCAATTTTAAGTGGAGGTGACCTGATGTTTTCATGTCACTGTGGTGAGAGAGAATTGGAGGAGGATCTGGCAGCAGAAGCAGCTACTAAAGTACCAGAGACTCTAGAATGAAACACACCAGCCTACAGTACCATCTGCCCCCGCCAAGCTGTAACTTCTTGATTCTCAAAAATCCTCCATGAGGCAAAAATGGGAGAAGATATTTGCAAAACATATATCGGAAGAAGACTTGTATCTAGAATATATAAACAATTCTTGCAACTCAATATTAAGACAATTCAAATTTTTTTGTTAAACGGAAAAAGATCTGAACAGCCACTTCACCAAAGAAAGTTTTAAAATGGCAAATATATGCATGAAAATATGTGCAACATCATTAGTCATTAAGGAAATGCAAATGAAAATCATATTGAGACATCACTACAAAATTTACAAGTATAATTAACATTAAAAAGACTGACCACACCAAGTGTTGGCAAGGATATGAAGCAACTGGAACTGTCCCAGTCTGCTGATAGAAGTGTAAAATGGTACAATCATTTGGGAAAATAATTTGGCAGTTTCTTAAAAAGTTACGTTTCCCATTCGATGTAGGTATTCCATTCCCATGAAATGAAAGCATATGTCCGTACAAAGATGTGAACATGAATATTCACAGCAGCTTAATCTAGAAAAGCAAACTGGACAAAACTGAAATGTTCCTCAACAGGTGAATGGATGAACAAATTTTAGTATATCCATATAATGGAATATTACTCAACAATGAAAAGTAACAAACTAATGATGTACACAACATAGTTGAATCTGAAAATTATTACGGTGAGCAAAACAAGCCATACTGTACATACTGTACATCCTATTTCCATGTATATAAAATTCTAGGGGATGCAAAATTAATTTAAAGTGACAGAAAGCAAGGGAAACAAAGGCAAAAATGAACAATTGGGACTTCATCAAGATAAAAAGCTTTTGCACAGCAAAGGAAACATCGACAAAACCAAAAGACAACTGACAGAATGGTAGAAGATATTTGCAAATGTCTTATCAGATAAAGGGCTAGTATCTAAAATCTATAAAGAACTTTAAACTCAACACCCAAATAATAAATAATCCAATCAAGAAATGGGCAGAAGACATGAATAGACATTTCTCCAAAGAAAACATACAAATGTCCAACAGACATGAAAAAATGCTCAACATCACTTGGCATCAGGGAAATATAAATCAAAACCATAATGAGATACCACCTCACACCAGTCAGAATGGCTAGAATTAACAAGTCAGGAAATGACAGATGCTGAAGATGATGAAGAAAAAGAGGAAAACTTTTGCCCTGTTGGTGGGAATGCAAACTGGTGCAGCACTCTGGAGAACAATTTGGATGTTTCTCAAAAAGTTAAAAATAGAACTACCCTATGACCCAGCAATTGTACTACTAGGTATTTACCCTAAAGATACAAATGTAGGGATCCGAAGGGGCACCTGCACCCCAATGTTTATAGCAGCTTTGTCCACAATAGCCAAACTATGGAAAGAGCCCAGCTGTCCATTGACAGATGTATAAAGAAGATGTGGTATATATATGGAATGGCATATATGTGGTATATATAATGGAATACTACTCAGCCATCAAAAAAATGAAATCTTGCCATTTGCAATGATGTGGATGGAACTGGAGGGTATTATGCTAAGCAAAATAAGTTAATTAGAGAAAGACAATTATCATATGATCTCACTCATATGTGGAATTTAAGAAACAAAACAGAGGATCATAGGGGAAGAGAGAAAAAATAAAACAAGACGAAAGAGAGGGAGACAAACCATAAGAGACTCTTAATCACAGGAAACAAACTGAGGGTTGCTGGAGGAGAGGGGGGCAAGGGGATGGGGTAACTGGGTGATGGGCATTAAGGAGGGCACATGAATAATGACCACTGCATATTATATGAGACTGATGAATCACTGGCCTCTACATTATATGTTAATTAATTGAATTTAAATAAAAAAATAAAGAGCACCCTTGCACATAAATAAATAAATAAATAAATAAATAAATAAATAAAATAAAATAAATACAGCGACAGAAAATAGACCAGTTATTACCTGGTGATGGGACGGTTAGGGGAGGGAAGGATTATAAGGGTATCAGGGAACTTTTGAGAATGATGTATATGTTCATTCTCATGGATATATACATGTGTCAAAACTCACTGAATTGTGTTTGTTTAGAAAAATGTTCTCCTAAAGCTAATAAGAGGGTGTGGTACCTGGTACATTTGGTACTCCTATTCTGGAAAATTCTACTCCTTACCCAGCATTCTTAGGTGTTCCACCAAGGCTTACAAATTATATTTTTTAAAAATATATATTTTTATTATTTATTTATTTAAGAGAGAAAGAGAGAGCATGAGCAGGGAAGAGGGACAGAGGAAGAGGGAGAAGCAGACTCTGTGCTGAGTGGGGGCCTGACATGGGACTCAATCCCAGGACCTGGGATCGTGATCTGAGCCGAAGGAAGATGCTTAACTGACTGAGCCACCCAGATGCCCCCAAATTATCTTTTGTAGACAAAATGGAATGGAGTAAATATGCATTTTGAGCTGCATTCTGCTGTAGGCCTGCCAACTTTGGAACCTAGAGTCAACCTCTGTCCCCAGCAGATGAGGAAAATGAAAGGCAAATGCGACTGGTCCAAGGTCACTTATCAGGTCATGGCCAACCCAACAGTTTGTCCTCCCAGATTCCAACTGTGGATCTGTGCTCAAGTCACACCTGGCTTCCTAAGTCCTTCATAAATTTCCATTGTTTTTTTTTTTTTTTTTTGGTGTGTGTTTTCCCTCTGAGGGGTGGATTGAGACCATTTTCTCTGTAGTTCTGAGTTTTTAAAGACACTCTTGGAAACCAGTCTCAGTTTTCAGTGCAACGGTATTCCTCCTTCCATTGTATCCCCAGGTCACAGCTCTTTCGTCCTCCTGAGCCACTTTGATCTTTGGTGCCTTAATCCCAAATCTATACCCAGCCAGCCTCACCCCTCTGGAGCCCTCATGAGCCCAGACTCTGTACCGGTAATCTGTGGATCAGTCTGACATACATGTGCTTAGCCGGAGTAATAAATGCCTTCATTATCCTGGACCACCCAGCGAATATTTTATCTTCAATATGAATGCCTGGCTCCACAGAGGCCCGTTGTTCTGCACCCTTAGGCTGTGGCGAAGCCTGACCATAATCTCCCTGTTCATAAAGGACCCACAAGGCTCAGGTTAAAACTTTTGTGAGCACTTGTAAAATCCTTTGGGAAATCAGAGTAGTTTATAGCAGTGTCTTATGCCACTCCTCTCTCAAGCTCCTCTGGCCGGTTCGTGGGGATTTCCAAGTGACCCCATGCACCACACACAGAGTGGCCACCAGCACCTGCCTCTGCCCACATGCCAGGGCTGACTCAGGAGCTCAGGCTCCCACCCTACCCCCTTTCAGCCTCGGCCATTCCTCTTGAAAGGAGTTTGTGCTCTGCACACATCACAGAGATATGGGAGGGCAAAGGAAAGTAAAGCCACTGGCCTAATGAAACTCACACATTATTGACCCCCTTCCATCCTGCCTCGATATATCCTGGAGGAGAACGAGAGGAGAGGCCTGCAGGTGTGGACAAAGCCCCACCCTGGCTGTTTATCTTCCTGACGATAAAAACACCTCTTTGTTGCGCTAAAATGTTGCTGAAAATTCTGTTTTTGGTGGTGAAACATAACTTTTGTCGAATGGTCCACTGGCACCTTGTTTCTCAGTGTGGTCCTGGGACAAGTGGCCTCAGCATCAGCTGCGAGCATATTGAAAATGCAGAGTCTCAGGTCCCTCCCAGTGTTACCGAATCAGAATCTATATTTTCATGAGATCCTCAGGGGATCAGAGCCTGAGAGGATCTTCTCAAAAAACCACTGTTGTATGTTCCAGAAAGAGAAAGCTAATTGGCCACCTTGATACAACAAATGTGAAAGGGGTAGTTGTTTCCCAGGCCTTTTTGGCAGTTTCTCTCATTCTAGAATTCCCTAAAGGGTTGATTCCCCAGTGGCCCCAGTAGGAATTATTCTGGAAGAAAGAACACCATCCAGGCTGGGACATAGAGCAGACATGGAAGTCATGCACGGGCCCTACAGCAAGAGCTCCAACTCGCCAAGGATGATCGACTGCTCTAGAGCTCTGTGTTTTTCTTTTGCTAGATCCTTTTGTATCAGGTTATGTTATTGGAGATTTTTCTTGCTTTTGGAGGTGAGCCTGTATTGCTGTAAACTGTCCTCCTAGATTCACTTTTGCTGTATCCCAAATTTTGGGACTCCTGTCATGTCATTTTTGTTTGTTTCCATGTAATTTTTGATTTCTTCTTTGAGTTCATGGTTGACCCATTCGTTGTTCAGTAGCATGTTATTTAACGTCCATGTATACATGGTCTTTCTAGGTTTTTTCTTGTGGTTGATTTCTAGTTCCATAGCATTATGGTCAAAAAAGATGATTTCCATCTTTTTGAATTTGTTGAGACTTGTTTTGTGGCCTAATATGAGAATGTTCCATGTGCACTTGAAAGGAATGAGTATTTTGCTGTTTTAGGGTGGAATATTCTGCATACTCAAAGCCATCGTTTCCTTGTTGATTTTCAGCTTGGATCATGTCTCCATTAATAGAAGTGGGGTGTTAGAGTCCCCTACTATATTTTATTACTGTCAGTTAGTTCCTTTATGGTTGTTATTAACTGTTTTATGTATTTGGGTGCTCCTATGTTGGGTGTCTAAATATTTAGAATTGTTCTATCTTCGTGTTGCATTGTCTCCATTATTCTGATGTAGTGTCCTTCTTTGTGTCTTATTACACTCTTTTTTGTAGTCTGTTTTGTCTGACAGAAGTATTCCTACCCCTGCTTTGTTTTGGCATCCATTTGCATGATAGATGCTTCTTATCTGCTCACTTTCAATCTGTACGTGTCCCTAGGTCGAGGGGGTCAAGCTCAGTTCCCAATTTCGGACAAGTCAGTGTAACTGTGTAAACTGAGGCTGAGTGTGTAAACTGGTGAATGTTTGAGACCATGGATTTAAGAACAACAGGGACCTAAAAAAGTCACCTTGGCTAGTAAGGAGAGTGTGGGGCTTCTCTGGGCAAGGATATGGACCATTATCCTGGCAAGAGAGAACCAATCCCTGATCCATCAGGTCCCAAAAGGGAACAGTGGCTCCCATGGATCTGAGCAAGAGGCTGGGGCCTGTAGGGAATAGCATTCAAAAGAAATGCAATAGGAAATGCAGGCATGCTGGAAATCCAAGCCCCTAGGTCAGCATACATGTTAATGATTTTAGGCTCAATAATGGCCTTAAAGGTACACCTCCCATCTTTCCCACACACACAAAACAAGCAGGAAGAGGAATCCAGACATAATTGACAAGGATCCCAGGAGGATTCCAATCTTGGCAATGGTGAACCTGGAGCGCCAAGAAGGAGACTGAGGATGGAAACACCTGCCTGCACTTTGGCAATTTGCAAAATATCTTCCTCTGGCTTTGATCCATCCATATGCAGGACTTGATCTCCTTACCTGTATTCCCCACTTAGTGCTGATGCACTTCCAGAGATTGAACTAGGAAACTACAAGTTCCAAATACTGGATCAAAACAAATACAAAACACCACTTCAACAGAAGAAGCAGGTAATGGTCTTCCTTCCTTTAGAATGCACAAAGGAAGGTAGACGCTGTCCTGGGGCAGGAAGTCGTTCTGGGGAGCATAACACTGAAAGACTCCCAATTTCAGTGGTTGTTGCTATTCCTGTGAAAGGACCTGCAACCTCTAAATCTCAGGAGTTCTGAGGGGCTGTCTCTGCTGTTTGCCCAAATTCCTTCTACTGGAATGAACGTGTCCTCTGAGTAAGGAGATTTTGCAGGTGCCCTCTGGTAGCTAGGGAGGAGGGCTGGCTCTTCTCCTTCCTCCCACATACAAGAGCTGATGACTGTAAGATTCCCTAGCTCACGAATGACTGTGAGAGTCTGTACATCTTTTCCATCACTGTAGGAAGTTAAAGAACCAAACCACACTCCTGGGCTCTAGAAGAGTACAAGGGCTTTACTCGAATAATATTCCAGCATCACTTAAGTATTTACAACAATTCAGTATTATATCTCCCAATAAGTAAAGAGATGGGAGGAAGGGGTGTTGAGCAGATGGGGCGCACGCACCACAAGTACCCCAACTGCTGAGGAATGTGGCACTGCCACTGGACACGCGCTCTGCCCTGAGGTTGACTGTGGCCACTTCTTCCCCTTCTTGAGTGCTGCTGGCCACCTAGGACCGGGGCTCCAGCTGGCAGGACAGGATGTAGCTAAGGACAGAGAGACCCCTGTGAGTTGACCAGGAGCTGCCATTCAGGAGTCCCTCCCAGTGTTTTCCCACAGCTGGAGTCTGGCACCCCAGCAACAAGGCCTGAGGCTGCCCAGGGAAGAAGGATCGCTGGAGTGGCCAGCAGAAAGAGTTCAGCCCAACCCTCACCCAGCTCCTGATGGGCCTCACGTCTCATCCTCGCTGAGCCACTCCGTAGACTGGAACCAGGCCCAAAACGGATCCTTGGGCTCTATGTTGTAATTCTCTGCAGCCACCTGGAGCAGCATGATCTCTCTCATGACTTTGTATTCCTGGGCCGAGAGAGAAGAACAGGATGCTTCCAGGGTCTGGGGTGGGAAGCTACAGGGCCTGGTGAGGGTTGAGCAGCAGGTCCTGGGTCTTGGCACACATATCCACCTGCCTGCAAATTCATCCAGTCCCAACCTGTTCTCAGAGGTGAATCTAAATAGCCCTTCCTACAGGAGGTTCTCCTTGATGCCATTCCTCTGTCCCCACTTCCTGACTGGATAGGTCTTCCACCTCTTTATTATCAACCAGTCCCTGTCCATGTGAGACTGAGGGGATGGAGCCAAGGAATATTCTTCCCAGGGACATCTCTGATATCCAGTCCCCTACCCTTCCCTACAGGAAGTGCCACATGTGTTCACCTTATTCCTTTTCTGGTGGTTGATCTCATTCCCGTGGAAAGCAGACAACCAAAGTCCATCAGAAAAAGCCCACAGATTATTCCTAGCACTTTATTTTCACCACTTGTCAATATGTACTTAGGCCAGGACACATGAGGGGGTTGTGCATACATGGATAATGGGCCTGGCTTCTAGGCCAGACTCTGGAGGCCAGAGAAAGGAGGACATGGGGCAAATGGTCCACCTACAGGGACGGAACCAGTCACACAACCCTCTCTGATGACAGAAGGGGAGGACAAAACCTCAGGCAGGAAGGGGCTACTAGGCTACTGAAGTGCTTGCTGATGTGGAGGGTCCTGACTTCACACTCCCCTCACAGGCAACCTCAGAGGGAGAGGCTGAGGTCCACTCAGACAGACCTCATGCAGCTTTGCCTTCAGGAAGCTCTGCTGCTTTACCAGTCTTGGGCACCTGGACCAGTGTCCTAAGTGCAGCCTCCCCTCACTCATCACTGAGTTGGACAGGAGACGCCAGCTCACAGTGTTAGCTGGGAGGCTGTCATGAGGGGAGGTTTGCCAAGTACTGAGACCTCAGGGCTCAGGACAGGGGCTCTCTGCTCCCAAAGCGCAGAATTCTGGGCCCTCCTCTACAATCCTCAGGCTCACCCACCTCCAGATAGTCCTCCATTGCAGTATCCGGCATCACCAGATCAGTGAGGAAAGTGCCAAGGTAGGGGATGACACCCTGTGTCATGAGGGGTAGTTTCGGGATGAGTCCCTGCTCTCTGGTGCCCACAGGGACCCTCCCCTGAAAATGCTCCAGCCTCCTGGCCCACCCCACGTTCCCACATGGAGCAGCCTAGGATCCTTAACCTCCTGACCGCAATGCCCTTTCCCCTCACCCTCCCAGAACATCAGACTCTTCCTAATCACCTCCAGGTCCTGCATTTTGAAAATCACAGGGTACATAGCCCCAGAACCCTCTCCACCCACAAAGCCCATTCTGTATCTAGCTTTGTAGTCCCTCCCCCTCGTCAGATTGAAATAATAATTTGAGAAGCCTTGGCAACAGGAGGCAGAGCTGGAGTCGGATGGCCCGACCTGTCCTAATTTGGAGGCTTCCAGCCCTCAGGGAGGAGCCCCTGTCCTCTGACACTTGAGGCCCTGGACCTCAGGCACACTCACCTTCTTCTGCACCCTCTTCCAGCCTCTCTGGAGGTTCATCAGCAGGCTGGCAAATTTATTAGATGGCTGATCCTGCAGGGTCAAGAACATGTTCTTTGAGACCAGAATACCCTCAGCCCACTTGACCCACCATCTTGGACTTCAGACCCTACACATGTGACCTAACTCAGCTGATAGCTGATGCTACATTATCCTGAAGCATGCCATGAGTGATTCTAGAAGAATCTCAGCTCTAACACACCGTCCGTGTGTGACCTTGAGCTTGCAGCCTGGCCTCCCTGAGCCTGTTTTCTCATCTGGAAAAGTGAGAACTCCACCTAACTCCCACGGTCTTCTGAGGACTCAGGGTCCTCTTACTATCTATCATCACTGCTGTGGCCCTCAACCCATCCCAACCACATCCCTGAGCAGAGGCCTGTCCTCAGGCCTCTCAAGGTTTGTACGGGCCCCATCTGGGCCAGTGTTGACACAGAGAGACAGGGGATCTAGGCTAGGGAGTCTGGTTGCGCAGCACTTGCTTATCCCAGCCCCAGTGGAATCTTCCCCCAAGGCTGTCATCACATTCGTGCCATAGGCTACCCCTCCCCCAAGGAATGCTTTAGGCCATTCCTTACTTCAGCCATGCAGGACCCTGTTCCCTCACAGCCCTCCTCTCTGTCCAGAACTGCCCCTTCCATGCTACCTTGATGAGCAGTTTCCTGACCTAGGGGGTGTCTTCAGCACACAGCTTTTTAAATTTTTGAAAGCTCTTCCTGAATCGAGGAAAGGAGGCAGGATCAATGGAGGAATACCGTGGCAGGGCTGAGTGTGAGTCCCTTTTCTGTGAGAACCCCAAGAGTCAAAATGCCTGGTTGAGGGGTTTCTCCGGATCCTCTGGGCACTCAGGTGTTTGTAGGACATGGCAGGGAGCTCTCATGTGGGTCATCCTGGGTCTCCCTTCCCATATGAATGGAGCAGCTCTGTTTTGGTCAATTTGGGTTTCCAATGAGTTGAGGGGCTGTCCATAAACCTAGGAAAATATTTCCTTCAATGCAGCCCAGTGTGGGACATTGAGGAAAACTGATTTCTAAAACAGGAGGCTTGGTGGCTTCTTCCCAGGGAGAGCTCAGAGACCTGCCCAGCAGTCCAAGTCCTGTGACCAGGGTTTGCTGCGTCCCAGGAGGTCCAAGCTGACTGAGGGAGAACAGGACAGTCCTGTGGGAGCTCCCTCCTTCATCCTGGTCCAGCCATGGAGGGAGGCCTCCTCACCTGGAAACCTCCTGCCATGTCTTCTTTAGGCGGTGAGTTGAGACAGTCTGCAGGGCCGAGAGGATGACATGCAGGGAGGAGTAGTTGTGCAGAATTTGACAGGCTTGGGGAGGGACAAGGAGCTGTCAGGTGGGCAGCAGGAACCCTACATGCTCTAGAGCTTCTGTCACACTCAGTGGACATCTCCCCTCCTGCATGAAGCACATGTCCAGGGGCCTGCAGAAGGGCACATGGAAGGCCCAGAGAGGAACACTGCTGGGGAGAGGGAGGACATGACCTCACCCCAAGGACTGAGCCAGGGAGGAACTGAGCATCCCATCTAGGGCTGAGCAAGTCAAAGTCAGTAGGCTCCTGGAAGGACAAGCCTAAGGACTGCACAATCCCTAGGGATAAGACCAGGAACTTCCACCATGAGATGTACTACAGGGAAGAGCAGTTCCCGAGGCTCAGGAAAGCAACTCAGCTGGGCCTCCCATAGCATACCTTGGCCACCTTGATCCAGTGCTCCACCACCATGGCCCTGTCCCGGGCTGTCATGCTTGGGTTGCCAAGGCAGGTGGTGATGACACAGTTGGCCACACCGTTGAACTGGGCGACGGTGGCCCAGACTGTGGGTGCCAGGTGCTCATTGCCAGGCTTATTCCGCTTGGTCCAGATGGAGCCCAGGCACTGTTGGGGCAGCACTGTCTTGAACAACTCCTAGAGAACAGGGGGACGTTGGCTCACCCAGCCATTTCACATGCAAGACTCATGTCCTTGATAGGGCTCACAGGTCAGAACTGGAGTTCAGGAAGCTGAGAATGTGGCCTGAGCCTGGTGGGAGACCCTCGATTTCATTCCATTCTTTTTCACTGAGGGAACCCAGTACAGGATGACCCAGGAGCAAATAGTGGCAAGGGAAGAAAGGAGGGCATTTGCACCCGGATGTTCCTCAGGAACTCCCAGCTCCAGGTGGTAGTTCAAAGTGGCTCCTCAGAAGGGGGCATCTACCCTTCCAACTATTCATCCCTCGGGTCCTTCTCCTCTTTCAGATGCACATTCTGCCATGATAGCTGCAACCACAGGTTTGTTGGTCAGCCCTGTCCTTAAGTACACATCAGATGCCTAATAAATGCTGGAGGGTGCTCAGCCTCCGAGGCAGATGGGTGGGCAACCCATGGCCTCGGCAGCACACAGGGAGCTGCCCTCCTCCAGCCAAGGGACCAGGGCCTGCCCATTTGTCTATCTGTTCTGGCTCATTTCATCTACATAGTAACTCTGCCCTGTTCTTCTCTGTGTCTATCTCTACAGTCCGTGGCTGGGCAGGGAAAGCTTGGGTTGAGGACCTTGATGGGTTGACAGGGTTGGGAAGTGTTGGAGCTGAGATTGGGTCCCAGACCATAGGAGTCCACATCACGGAAAGGCAGGTTTGGGCAGCTGAGAGCAGAAAGCAAAGCCTGCCCCCGCCCCACCCTGAGAGCCCAGCTGCTCACCGCATCCATGTATGTCAGTTGCTCTGCCACCAACTTGGGAGGGAAGTCCAGGAGGTCGGGCTTCTCTTCATTCAGCTGGTTCTTTGGGGTGATATACCGGTGGCAGGAAGCCTCTGGGGCCTGAGTGGGCTTGCTTTCTGTTTTGTCAGCAGGAGTGAAAACTCCGAGAAAAGCTGATGGTCCAGCTGACTGTGGCTCAGGGTCCAGAACACATAGAGAAGCTGCAAGCACTTGTTCCAGTTCTGGAACGGCTGAAGGAGGCAAGGGTGGCTCTGCCCCTTGAGGTGAAGGTTGAAACAGAGCCAGGGTTGCCTCTCACTCCATAAGAGGCCCTTTTTCTGGCTCTGCAGCTGGAAGGAGCCCTGGAGCTGGCCCTGGGGCAGGAGAAAGAGAAAAATTCATCCCTGACTTTCCATGTGCCTTTCCAAAAACAAAAACAGGACAGATCCCATGGCCTTTCAAGGAATCCCCAGCCCATGAAACGCAGCCCAGATAGTGTTCCCAGTTTGCAATCTCCCTTACCCTCTGCCTCTGCCTCAGTGGTTCCCAGAAGCTCCCGCTGCAGCAAGGGAAGGAGGGGCACGGTTCTTCAGGTCCCAGGCAAGCCATTTCAGATGCTCATAGGCCCCCTTGACCTCCAAACGTGCACATTGCAGGGACTGCCAGATATCCTGCAATTTCTGGTCAGGCCGCGTACCCAAGATGGGCAACAGGGTGCTGGGCAGAGTCATAGGTGGAGCAGAGTCAGAGGTCTGGCCTTACATTCCAGCTGCTACTCCCACAGCACCATTCTTGCTGCCTGGGTCCCAAAGGAGGGCCCTAGCCCACTTCCAACCCCTTTGGAGCTGTCCTTGCGGTAGAAGGCCTGGTCATCCTGAAAACCTGAATGAGTCTGGATTTTCCACTTATCCTCTCCTCTTCATGGCCATGGGCTTTGTCTACTCTATGCTGTATGCAGACCAGTATCAGGCCTCAGGTTTGAGGCAGATGTGGGAGTGGTCTGCTCACCACACCTTCTGTTCTTGGCCCCAGTTGTGGTGGTGAGCAAAGAGGAGCAAGCAGAGCAAGATGGGACCATGGAAGGGTGGATGTTTTGGGCACTGACTCAGTCTAGAGTGTGCTCTGCCTCCCACAGGGCTTGGGACCCCATCCACAGCTCTCTTTGACTCATTTGCTTCTTCCCAGGAAGCCCCCCAAATTCAGCCCTCCCATGGTATTCAAGAGATCTGTGAGATCTGAGGTTCCAAAAGTCCCTCCCCAGCCACAACTCCTGTAGTCTCCCATCCTGCTCTGTCGAGGCAGCAAGACTTCCTTCTGGACTCAAAGACCTATCATGTTTTTCCTTGAGCAAATAGTCTGTCATCCTCCTCCAAATAAGGTAGATCCATTCATACCTAGAGCAGGCCATGAAGATGTCTCATCTAACCAACTCTGGACAACCATGCATATGATGTGTAGAGTGACAATCTGACCCTCTGACTAGACTGGAGATCCAGACATTGAATCGCCTTTATCGCTTCCATTATCTTAGTGACTAGAATGTGCCTGCATTCCTAGGTGCTTAATATCCATTATTGAATGAATAAATCCCCACCTGGACTTTCCAAATACTGAGGGGTCCTTGGGCTGCTCTCCCTGCTGCCAGTGTCCCCCTAATCTGGTCACATAAAGGACAAGTACCAGGACCAGCTAGATAGAATCTCGAAGTCCTTTGCAAGTAGGAAAACTGCCTACTTTCCATTGCCTTTCCTAAACCCAGAAGGACCACAGGCCTGTGAGGGTTGAACTTGAGAGCTTCTTCCCTGGAGAGAGAGAGAACTATGAACCATGAAGATGCGCAGCATGTCCAGCAGGTCTTTCCACGGAGCCAGATACCAGATAAATCCGAGCCATGTTTCCTCCTGTGATTTCCTACAGTGACCCTATGAGGTTCACCCTCTTACCACCCCACTTTTCTGAAGAGGAAAGGGAAGGTCAGAGAGGTGCTGTAACATTCCCTAGACATACAGCTAGGAGACGGGACGCTCACCCCTGTGCTGTGCATGGGGTGGGCACTAATGTATTGAACTGCTTGCCCAGGACCCGTTGGGCTGAGGTGAACACCTGGTCGATGCAGAAAATGTTGGTGATATTTGAGATGCTTCTATCCGGGAAGGATGGTACCAGGGAGGGTAGGAAGTTCTCCACTGTGCGTTCTTTGAGTGTCAGCATCGTGCAGGCCTCATCTAGGGACAGGGTTCATTCCTTTTGCCACCAGGTAGACAAGGGAGGGGGGGCAATCTAGTCAGCTTCAACACCATGAACCAACCACCAGGATGATCAGGGTCTGGCACTCAGACCATAGACTCCCATACCTTTGTGAACTTGTGTAAGAGAAGGGCCTTGAGTGTCCACCCAGAAAAAGGTTCTAGGCTTAAAAGTACAATTGGCTTTAGGGGTGAAATGATGAACCATTGGTCACTTCAACATGTTCTGTTAGCTGAGCAACAATAGCATTTCTCTCTCTTAATAGCCTTTATTAAGACCTGTAGGCCTTTGAGTCATCTATAACCATCCCTACTGCAGAAGGAGAAACCAGAGGGGGAGAATCTCAAACGCTGCTCAGGATCCTATAGGTTGGGAATGAGAACTGTCCAAAGCATGAGCTGCCTGGCATTTCCTCTATGCTGATGAGGCTTGGTCTGTTCCTGACATGGGGAGAAAAGTTCAGGGGAAAACCACCTTCCTTGGCAGGCCCCAGGGGAGCCCGTGATCTCTAGTCTGTGTTCCGGCCTTGCCCTCAGTCCTGAGATTGGACATGAATCGGGACCTCTTCTCACGCCAGACCAGCCCTGGATGTTGTTGGTGGCCTGATACATCTGCTGCTTGTCAAGGGACAGGGAGTAGCTGAACATGTAGAGCAGCTCATCAAAGAGGTCCTGGGTGGAACTCTGCAAAGACAGAGCCAGCTACCTGGGCCAGGAGGCATCAGAGACCTTTCCCCAACCTGTGTGTGGTTCTATTTTCTGGCAGATCTAGCCACTAAAACAGACTTTTAGGACATTTAAGGTGTTCCTTGCAGCACTGCTGAAATGGCAACAGAATTGAATCATGTCATGTTCCACCAGCATTGAAAGGCTGAATCACTGTGGTAGATGACCAGCTTATGGAGGACTATGGAGACATATAAGGACACAGTGTGTGACCTGGTGGACCTACAATGACGTGATGTGTTTGTTCTGAGAGATGATACGTTACAGAGAAAGATATAGAATGGTTTCATTCCACTGTCCCTATTATGTTCAATCACCCTATTAAGAGTGAGGACTTAGAAGGTTTTGGTCAAGTTCTTCAAGAACAGGGGCTTTAGGTTCTACACAAGGTAGCTGGGGTGTGTAGGGAAAATAAAACAGTAGTAAAATGCAAAGATCCTCATGGCTTCGTGAGAAGTAAAACAAAACCAAAGGAAACCAAATAACCGCCCTCCAAACCGCAAAAGTCTTTAACTATGTTCTGTACCATTCCCACATCTGAGAAGAGTATCTTTCTCCCTTCTCCCATACATGGTGACGGAGGTGTGGCTGTTCAGGTTACTCTGGGGTTGGGCCTGTGGTACACTCATGTGGAAACAGTATGGGAGGGCCCCAGGTTTGTCCCCATATTTGTGTGGAGGCCCTGAGTGTGGACAACCCTCTTCCCATTCCCACCTCAGAGCAGCTCTGATCCTGGGTGTCCTGATGCACCTGACACATGTCTAGGGAGTTGGAGTAGTTGAAGTCCCAGAACAGCTCATCCAAGATCTCCTGGGTGCAGCTCTGAAAGGGCAGTGCCCCATATATATGGGGCCAAGAGACATTAGTGTCCTCCCAGGACATTGCCAAAAGGGGACTCCCCCATGAGAAATCATGGAACACTACATCAAAAACTAATGATGTAATGTATGGTGATTAACATAACATAATAACATTTAAAAAATAAATAAATAAAACTTCAGAAAAAAAAAAAGAAATCATGTACTCCAGTTCAGGCTAAGTGGGGCAGCTGAAAAACCTTGAGCAAGGAGGTAGTCAGATGACACTCTCAGGCTCCTGATTAACCTACAAGTAAGTGAGCTTGGTCCCCAGCACTCACCTTCTCATCCTGCCTGCTCTGACCTGCGGTATGAACATGAAAGATGTGACAGGCTTCTAACCCCTGGCAGATTGCTTCTGCCAGGGAAGGGCATGTCCCTAATCCTCTGTCCCATCCTCTACACACACACACACACACACACACACACACACAATGGAGGGGTAAGAGGTGTGGGCCTGCTGAGGTGGGATCACAGTTGTCGTCTGCTCTCCAGGGGGCTGCCCTGAGCTGCCTTGTGTTACCTGTTGGAGTCTCCTGCCACATGACCAGAAGCTTCAGAAAAGAGGGCTGAGCCGACATCCACAATGACATAAAAGTTTCTCACTCTGGGCTTTCTTGGGCCCAGAGCCCCTGAAAGTGGGACACAACAACAGAACATCTTGTTCTCTTGAAAGTCTCCTCTCAAGTGAGATGGAGTGTAGGTTGTCTTTTGAATGTTCCCAGAGTTCTAGGTTCAGTTGGGGCCTTTAGGAAGGAATTGAGGTCATTGTGTCAAGATTCTAGTCCCTGGGCCACTTTGTTCAGGCAGGACTCTCCAGAGCCCCATTTGGGCACTTGACTGTTTACCTTTCTCCCCCATGTCCTCTCCTTAACTGTACACAATGAGCCAAAAATGCCATAGCCACAAGTCTCTGGAAATGTAACTAGGGCCCTAACTTTCCAGAGACAGAGCTGACGTCAGACCTTTCTTTCTCTGATTCTTTTCCCAGTACTGTGTCCTCAGTCATTGTGTCTGTCATGGATTCCCCACTTTGCCAACCTGCAGAGTGGGGATTAGGCTAGAATCGACTTCTGTGGGACATCATCAGGTGTATGTGGAAATATTTATCCATGTGAGGAATGGTATCCTGTGTATCTGAGGCACAAATTTGAGGATGGAAGAATTATAAGAAAGGGTGGGACTTGGCATGGAGGACCGCTCCAAAGAGGCCAGGGTCCCAGCAGTGTAAAATTGGAACAGTCACTTGCCCCTTGTCCTCATTTTCATGTGACACCATGATGGGGTGGAAATCCTTGAAGATGTAGACCTTGTCATCATCTGTAGTAAAGCCGTTTGTTTCCTGTTATATCAAGAATGAGACCCCGTTGTCTCATTTTGGTCTATGAGGGGAACGGCCTTCACCAGGGTTCTCAGGGATGCTGACCTGTGTTATAGGCATCCATCTGTAACCTCTAGGTGGTTAGGGACTGTTTTCTGACCCATAGCATACAGTCAACATAATGAAAGATCATGTCTAGAGTTTCTCTAGATGTCATGCAGAGAGTATCTCCCTTCCTAGTTACTTTTCTCCTGGTCCACTTCTCACTCTTTCCCTTTCCCTTTTGCTTCTCTGTCTCTGAACCAAAAAGCAAGCACAGATGTTTTGAGCTGCCATCTATAGAGGCTCACAGGGCAGAGAACTGAGGCAGTGCCAAGGCCAAAAGAGGCACAGGAACTCAGATTCTGAGTCCAAATGGCCTCCTGAATCATGGGAGCTGACATGGGAGAAAATCCTCTGTCAGTCTAGCCTCAGTCACAGCCACACACTCTGACACACCTTGAGGCTGGGGAACCAAGCTAATTAGTGCCTGGATACCCCATCCACAAAAACTGAGAGATTTAAGTATATGCACTGTAAGATGCAGGTATTGGGGCAATGCCATCACAGAGGAACAACAGATAACTAACAGTCTTCCTGGCTTCAGCATCTTTCCCTGCCCTCTCCCTCCCTCCCTCCCTTCTGTTCTCCTCCTAGTTTCCCTCCAGCCACACTGCCTGCCTTTTTCACCTCCTCTGGCCAAAGCAGCTTCGGTAACTGAGTGTCTGCAGCAGTGGTCCCTTCTTCCTGACACACTGTACCCTGACTTGTGCACATCTAGCTCCCTTTTCTCATTCTGTTCTCAGCAAGTACCTCTCCGTGAGGCCTTTCATGGCTTTCTATCCAATGACTTTCCAGACTTCATTCATAGCACACTTCACTTGTAGTAGAGTGTATTTGATCTTTTCTTTCACATGTCTTTGTTTTTGTGCTTCAGTCCATCTCTAGTCTCTGAGCTCCTAGAGGCAGGGAGCCCTAGGAATTTTCACCTCCACGCACTGGCCCACCATGGTACCTGGCATAGGGGAATGCTTAGTGTCTAGTTACTAAATGAATATTTGAGAAGCTCTTTGAGCCCACCTCCCCCTTTAACCACCTAGACTGCAGGGAGAAATGCTACTAAAAGTTTCAAGCTATTTCTGGGTAGGGGGACAAGCACAATGGCCTGTGCCTGACTCTTCCTGCTACTGTTCCTCTGGCAGAACTCACTAGGTGCCATGGACAAGGAAGCGCCCTGCATGGCGTTCTCCAGATCTCATGGGACAGCCCCAGGCAGGCACACCAACAAAGAAAGGGATGCCTTTTCTCGGGGGTCCTCAAGGTACGGGCTTTCCAGCGTCACAGGGGCAAAGGAGCATGATCTCCAGCCTCCCTGGCAGATAAAAGGACTTCAGATCCCTCCCTTTCCTCCTTTTCTGTCCACTCCCACGGTGTCCTCTTTCCTATTCCAGCCCCCTCACATCAGCCAGGAGAGTGCTTTTGCATCCATCCCTGTATGTGCAAATGAGGACTCTAAAGGTCTAATGGAGTCTGGTCCCTGGACCCCAGACACCATGTCCAGTGCTCTGACATTTTCCCAGAGAACATAAATAGATGAGAAATGGTAGAAAACAAGGTCCTCAACAGGACTAAGCTACAGGAAAATGCAACCAAGTGCATAATGAGATATCACATCACATCAATTGGAATAGCTATCCGAAAAAAGACATGCGATAACAAATACTGGTAAGGATATGCAGAAAAGGGACCCCTTGGGCACCATTGGTGGGAATGTACATTGGGACTGGCACTAGGCAAAACAGGATGGAGGTTCCTCAAAAAAGTAAAAATAGAACTACCATAGGATCCAGCAGTTCCACTTCTGGAGACATACTCATACAAAACAAAGGAATATGTCCAAGAAACCCCTGCACCCACCTGCATGTCAAGAAGCCTTATTTTCAACAGTCAAGACATAGAAAACATCAGTGCCCATTAGTGGTGAATGGATAAAGAAGTGTTTTGTATATAATGGGATATTAATCAGCCATAAGGAAAGGAAATCCTACTAAATGGGATAACAGTCCTGGACTTTTAAAGCATTATGCCAAGTGAAGTAAGTGAGACAGACAAAGGCAAATACTATATATATGTAGGTATAGATATAAATAGAGAGATAGGTGATAGATACTATATATATACATAGATAGATATAGATAAATTTTTCTTTTCTAATTGGAATCAAAAACAAAAAAAAAGCAAAGGAAAAAACTAACTGAGAAAAAGAGATCAGACTGAAGTAAGGAGAAGAAACAGAGGGCAGAGGGTGGGGTCGGGATTGAGTGAATGGTGAAAAGTTACAAACTTCCAGGTTTAAGATACATAAGTCATACGGATTTACAGTACAACCTGATGACTACAGTTACTACTGCTCTATGGTGTATTTGAGAGCAGCTCAGAGAGCCAATCTGAGAGTTCTGAATCCAAAGAAAAACGTTTTCTTTCTTTTTGATTTACTTTATTTTTGTATCTGTAAGAGATGTTGGCGGTGAAAAAAACTTACTCTGGTAATCGTCTCAAGATGTATGAAACTAACATCATTATGCTGTGTACCTTAAACATACACAGTGCTCTATGTCAATTATATCAATAAAACTGGGGTGACAAATATTTTCATATTCCAAATGAGCATCAGGAAAGTTGATGTGGTAAAAAGAATGACATGTAAACAAAACTGAAAACAACAGAAGCTAAAGTCAGTAGATTATGATATGGATAAAAAAGATCCAAGCCATTTGCCTAAAAAGTGGATTCTGAGTTTAAAAATCACTGAATTCAAATTAAAGTGGATGAAATAGAATTTTAAATTTGTGTTATATTTTAAAAATTGATCAAGGAATAAAATGTCTTAATCAATTAACTCTGAAAATTACCTTTTCAAAAAACTTTTCCTGTTTTGCAGAATTCGGATTTTAAGCTTTGACGTGGGCACAGAATGAGAACATGTTGTTTGATCAAAGTTGTCTCAAGGAAAATGGCTGAAAAAAGAAGCCTGAGATAGGACCTAAATGGAAGAGTATAAATGGCAAGACAAAATTGCCCTGTGTTCATTTCTCCATATTTGCAGTTTTAAAATACAGTTTATTTTAATGTCATGAAGGATATTAAGTTCCTGTAGTACATTCTAATTGTATTAAATCATTAATATCTTTGTACAATGTCCCTCAACCCATCTTCACATCTCATTACATCTTATAAAACTAAAACTCTGTACCATTAATCAGAACTTCCCATTACCACCTCCTTCCAGCCCTTGGAAAACATCTTAAAATTTTATTTTACCAGCCTGAGAGGAGGCAGTTTCCAAGTCTTTCCCTTGGCCATCTCTACAATCATAGCCCTTACCCCACATGTGAAGGATGGAATGTGAGAATTCTGCCAGCTATCAAGTATGTACATGCCGATGATACTTTCAGGGACTTGAACATGACCATCATGGGAGTCAATGGGCCCTCTGGACCCATTGTGAGCTGGATCTTATCCTCCATATGTTGCCAGGCCTCTATGTGCACCTTCTCTAAAAAGGGTCCATGATGATTTTAGGTTCTCAGGTATCCTTGCCAATTCAGTCCCTGTGTTTAATAGTCCTTGAAAAGCTTGGGTATTCCCTTTTCTCCAGTTTACTATGGCCTCAGTTTAAGAGACTATAGATGCTCGGGGTAGAGGAGCAAGATGGCAGAGGAGTAGGAGACCTGGATTTTGTCTGGTCTCAGGAATTCAGCTGGATAGGGATCAAACCATTCTGAACACCAAGAACTCAACAGGAGATCGAAGAAAAGAAGAGCAACAACTCTCTGAACAGAAAAGCGACCACTTTCTGGAAGGTAGGACATGCGGAGAAGTTAATCTGAGGTGCTAATCAGGAGGATGGACAACAGGGGAGGGGGCCTCCATCGGCCGCTTCTGACAAGTGATAGAGTGGTGGAGCACAAAATCGGAACTTTCAGAAGTCTGCTCTGCTGAGGGATGTCGCTCCAGTGGCTAAGCAGGGGGTGGAACCCTTACTGGGACAGTGTGGTCTCAGGACCCTCCGGGTCACAGGAAGACCAGGGGTGCCTGAGTGCAGCAGAGCTCCCAGGTATTGGAGCAGGGAAGCCGGCTGCAGAAACAGAGCCTAGGAGTAGGCTCTCAGCTCAGGGTTGCCATAAACCATGATCCGTGGCACAGTCGGGCCATTGCTCTTCCAGCAGGGACCCAACAAGCGGCAGATCCGGGCAGACTCCCCTTCCTCCCCCGGGAGGAGTGGCATGGGAGTGCACTGCAGGGATCTGCTGGGTTTGGAGACTCCACACGGGGTTGTGTGCCAGAGATAGAAACGCTCGGTCAGAGGCCTGGTGAGCACGGAGTGTGGCTGGAGACCGGGGAGACAGGAGTGATTGACTGCTTTTCTCTGGGGGTGCACTGAGGAGTGGGGCCTTGAGTTCTCGGCTCCTCTGGGGCAGAGATTGGGAGGCCGCCATTTTTACACTCGCCCTCCAAAGCTGTACAGAAAGCTTGCAGGGAACAAAAGCTCCCGAGAGCAAACCCGAGCAGATTACTTAGCCCAGACTGGCAAGGGTGGGGCAATTCTGCCTCTGGCAAAGACATTTGGGAACCACGGCAACAGGCCCCTCCCCCAGAAGATCAGCAAGAACAGCCAGCCAAGACCAAGTTTACCGATCAATGAGAACGGCAGAACTCCAGTGCTAGAGGAATACTCCACATAGAATTCGTGGCTTTTTTTCCATGATTCTTTAGTCTTTCAAAGTTAATTTTTTTAACTGTCTTTTTTTTTTTGAATTTTTCTTTTTCCGTTTTTCAACCAACATTTTATCAATCCCTTTTTAAAAAAAAAATCTTTTTTATTTTTCATTTTTAAAGTCATATTCTATCCCTTCATAGTAGTTACCTTTATTTTTGGTATATATATATATATATATATATATA